>NC_137619.1:16600576-17200576 GCF_963280865.1 Gymnoscopelus braueri | reverse complement strand
TCATGGACTCCTTTAAACTCCACCTTGTGTTATTGTAATCAGTTTTCATATTCTTAGTCTGTAATGCATTTAAACAGTAGCACGATGTGAGCTTGTTTATGTAGAGAACCGTTTGCAAGAATGAAGGAGGTACTGTATGCGTTTGTAAGATTGTGGGAGATAATGAGTTTTACTCTGTATGGCCTATTGTTTTTCCAATCTTTGCTTTCCTGCACACATTTTGCCCCACATTACACAAATAACTCTCCAAGAGAGATAGAATTACTTCAGGGATTTTTAATGACTCCAGTCAGAAATTCGATCAAAATTAATTCAAGGCAAGCATGGAATTATTTTAGGAGGTTAGAGGCAATTTATTCACCATTAATTTGCCACACAATGCAATGAAAGTTCATCGAGTGGACACATTTGCTATTAAAAAACTCTGTCACTTGTCATCCTCAGTTCTTCATGTAAAGTCTGAGAGAAAAGCCCAGAATAGTGCCACAAAGTGTACAACAAAGTACACAGGCAGCACTCTCTTCAAATGAAGAGAACCAGAGAGAGGTGGTTATTGATTAAACTTTCTATAGTTTTAGCTTTCTTGTATTATTCATTCAACAATCATAATGTGTCATTCTTTTTTTTAAGTCTGCATTTTCTTAGCCCCACTAGTGGCACGGCTCTGAGGATGGTTATTTCAGTCTGTGCAACACTTTAAACCAAACAAGATATATCAAAAACGATTGGCTGGATTGCTGTGAAATTCGCTGTGCACCGTTATGATCCCTAGCCTAGAGGCTATACAATTTCCACTTGGGCCCTATTCCCAGGGACATTTGAACAAACCACTAATTAGGGATTTCGGACTAGGCAAGAGGCGTTTCCCCGCAAAATTCGGTATTCTATGGCACCCCCGTGACCCGCCAAACACCTGAGCTACCCGTTACATTATGCATAGGTGTGGTTTGGGCGTTACAATGATAAAACCAATCACCGTGCCAGAAGCCATTGCCTTTAAGAGAAGACTGCGCTAGCCGTCATCCCGATCCAATATATGCTCTAGCCTATCTACCTGTCTGCACTGTTGCCTGGTCTGATTATTATAAGCCACATTGGGCTTGTTTTCCTTCTTTTTTTTTATTTTATCCAAATACATTTTTATATTAATTTGTAGCCTATTGTGTTCACAATAAGCTTGTCATATTAGTCAGATCCGGAATAGTATATGAAAGCCATTTAAAATATGTATACTATTGGTACACACTGGCTGCTCCCAAATAATTAATTACATCATGTTGCGACAACGCTCCTACGTGGTACACAGACAAACAGTAGCACATGGGTATAATAAATTGGACAGTTTTAGGAAAGGTCTATAGCCTATGTACTCACGTTGGCTGTTATCGTTCTATTTCCACCGTTCTAATGGATTCCAGGGGTGTGTAAACATCTCTGAAGTTGCTCCATAGTTTCCTCTGAAGTGACGCAGTTAAAGTTAACTTACATCCATATTGTCCCCGTTATCTTTCATCATCCACCTTTGTTCAGTAATCCCGAACAGAGCTAAATTTTAAGTTTACATCAATCAAAGCCTCTCAAACCCAGACACATTGCTGCGATGCGTATGTGCGTCGCCTACCTACCCAAAATAACAGACATACAAGCTATCAACGGCGCTGCATCATGTCGTGTCGACACCTTACAGATCTGTTATTTTGGACAGCATACAATGAGGCGCGCGCGCGCCACGGAGTAGCCTATCACTAAACCAAAAACATTACATTACGTGGTCAACAACATAGCCTACTAGACATGTAACTTGCTTGGAGCTTTTAATGCAGTGGTTCTCAACCTGTGGGTCGAGACCACAATGGAGCACCCAACGCCTGGCGAGCTTGTAGATCTGCTATTTTCACAATATTTATCTGTGGAACCGAGTCAAACAAAATGGGGGGGTCCCCAGTTCAAATATGGTTATTTTGGGGGGTCATGAACGTAGCGTTTACGCGGGGAATATAATAATAATATAGCAGGCTAATATATATAATATAGGCTATAATATAATATTCACCCGCACGTCCCGCAGCATGCAGGTTTAATGAGACAGCAGCCAAAATGAAAATCACACTATGATCCGATCATCTTATAAAAAATGTAAGTGCTTAAGATTTTAGCCCAAACCCAACGGGACCCGACCCGGCCCGTCGGCACCGGCTGAGCTGGGTCTACGTTTTTTTTACATCCAAATAAATTCACATATTAATTAATTTGTAGCGTAGGCTATTGTGTTCACAATAAGCAACTTGTCATATTAGTCAGATCCCCAAGAGTATATGAAAGCCATTTAAAATAGTTATATATTCCTACACAGCTGATGCCAAATAATTAATCAACAGGGCAGCGCAACGCTAAAGTAGCCTAGGTCAAATCAATCACTGTCTTGTCATGATGCAGCAGTAGAGAGCTCCCTTTAAAGTTTAAACCATAACATGACATAAATAATGGATCTTCAGAACTTTCTTCATGTCTTTTTCACCTCAAAGTAAATGTTGGATTACTTCTTCAAATGAAAGCACAGGCAGCGGCCAGAAGGTAACATTGTGATTTCTCCATTGCAAAAATGATTACGGTTATTCTATGAAACATATATTTCATAGAATAACCATAATCATTTTTAAAATGGTTATGGGGAAGTGTATATATTTATATAGCCCTATTTGCTCCAAGCTGTTTTTTAAATAAAATATAGACTGTTAGGGTAGAATGACTCCTGTTCTTAACGAATTACCAAGATTTAATGAGAAATAAGGCTTCTTTAGAAAAATGACTGACGGGCTGGGCTGGGTCTAATTTGTCAATTATTAGTCGAGCCAGGCTGAAATATTTAGGGGATATGAAAGCTCTAGTTAGTAGTTTGAAGTGCTCATGTGGCTAGTTGCTTCTTTTTGTTTTCATAGACCTGCGGACTGCGGTTGCTTATTTCTCTCCAAGGCTGGCAACATGGCTCATGGTCCAACGCACAAAGCCATTGTAGTGTCTGTGTGCACTTGACGGGTGATTTTATAAACCAGCGGGTGCTTTTAGAATCCACTATCCCCCCTCCCCAAGCCGTACCCATGTGTGGGTTGAGAATTTCAATGTGGGGGATATAGCAGCAACACGCCCACGGGCACACCTCCACGCGCAAATAACGGCGTCGGCATAATGGTGACGGGTAGAGCAGGTGCTAGAATAACCTATTGGGGCGGCGCAGGTCCATTATCCCGATTTAACGGGGAATTTTTCGCCACAGAATGGGGCCGGTGTCTCAAAATCGAATGGGTAAATTGCCATGCCACTTTCTGAGCACAGCCATGCTCCCAGGAGGATGAACCCTAACTATTTGAGTGACCCTATATGCCATGGCCTTTCCTCTAGCCTAGCCTAACCCTTCGACCACAATTTTGGTTGGGCATGAGGAGCAGAACTGCTTCTAGCGGCTGTTAGTCTTACACATGGAGCAAAACGCCATATAGTGGTGCAGAGCGCCACAGATTCAGAGCGCCCAGATTCTGTGAGAGAAACAAGCAACCAGGTCTAGGAAAACCAGCCCAAAAGAAGCGACTATGGGCCACATGAGCACTTTAACATCAGCTATTTTCAAATAGCAGATCTACAAGCCCACAACGCGTCGCGAAGCGACGTGTTGTGAGCTTGTAGATCGGCTAGTTTACAACCGATGCGGTTGCCATTTTCAAGCCCAGCGCCCATGTTGTGTAACTACTAAATGTTACTTGTGCCCATCTGTGCGTCTATATGGGCACAAATCTTAAAATGAGGTGTGATCATATTGTGGACGTATTGCTACGTTGGACTGAGAAAAGTCAGAAAGCTTTTGCACTTTCGACCAGTTCAGACGTAAACTTAAGTCTAGCACACTACACTATATCACAATATTTCCCACTATTTAAAGGTTAAATGGTACATTGACCTACAGTATAGGTGGGATTGCCACACGCACACACTGCTTGCAATCAAAAATCTATCTGAATTCAACACATCACTCACATACGACATGCTAGATGACATTGCTGCTGAGAGACAAAATTAATGATCTGGGCCAGATTATCCATTACACCAGGCATCGAGTGCCCAGTGCCTCCAGTCAATTTGCCATGCTGGGAGGCACCAAAAAACGTAAATGATTCTTGTGGTCATAAACATAAAGATGAACCCCTTTGTGCCTATAAGCCTTGCTTCTTACTTTGTGTCCAGAATATTATCCGCCACGAAATTGGAGATTGACAATAGATCACCTAAATAGGGCCCTTGGTCTTGTTTGTTTACTGACATCTGTCCACTGACTCTTCATCAAATCGTTAAAGCTGCAATCTGGAACTTACTTATAACTGAAATGTTATTTTATCCAATCATGTGTGGTAGAGTATGTTAATACACCCTGCTCTTCCATTGAAAAATGTAGACCCAGTATTCAGTGGTATTGCCAGAAGCTCACATATCAATACCTCCCCTCACCCAGGGCACGTGCTCCATCTTAGCTCAGTGATAACATTTTTTGTCTCTCACACGGGACACCAGGGTTCAAATCCCGGGAAGGCAAAACATCTAAATGGATGCGCTTGGGTGGCGCAGTGGTAAAGTGTCTCCCCACCACCACCGCGGATGTTGTCGGTTCAAATCCGCCGTGGTGCATCCGGCTTTGTCGAGCGTGTTTTTGAACACAATTGGCCCGTGTTCCCTTGGAGGGATAGCTGGGCGGGGACTAGGGTGATATTTGTCACTGCACGTTACTCCTACAAGCTGGGGCGGCACAGTAAGGAGTGTCCTCCTGGTGGGGGCTCCTAACTGGCAGGTGCGTCAGTATAGGATACAACAGCAGTGACAACTCACACATTTGTGTGGGGAGGAATCAATTGGAAAAGAGGGTAAAAAAGCAAAAAAACAACCATCTAGTGGATTGCAGCTTTACCAGCAAACATGTTTTATTATTTGTGCACTTGTCTTGCTACAATTGCTCTCTCTCTCTCTCTCTCTCTCTCTCTCTCTCTCTCTCTCTCTCTCTCTCTCTCTCTCTCTCTCTCTCTCTCTCTCTCTCTCTCTCTCTCCTTCCTTTTCTCTGTTGTCTGTTGCTGTGTTCTCTCCTCTTTCTTCTCTGCCCGCTCTATCAGCAAGTCAACCCAAAGCCTCTCTTCCTGGTTGCTACTGGCCTTCTCACCATTTTCCCTGGCAGGGGCATGAGGACATGGAGGCCACAAAACCACTTTAAGTT
The DNA here is from genome assembly GCF_963280865.1 of Gymnoscopelus braueri. NCBI lineage: Eukaryota > Metazoa > Chordata > Actinopteri > Myctophiformes > Myctophidae > Gymnoscopelus > Gymnoscopelus braueri. Next base: position 17,195,325 of record NC_137619.1, on the reverse strand, counting down.
TGCAGCATCTACCAGGGGAGGACTTACAGAGGAGCTGCATCCATTACATCGTACCACTGTGCAAAGTGGCAGTGGTAAGCCCTCTCACCTCAACCCCTATCCCTGTAGGAGCCTAGGAGGGTCCCTCAGCGCCTGAAGATAAGACAAAGTTCATACTACACTAGTGTCGGAGTATACACAGTAGACTACAGTGTGTTATACAATGAACTTCCAATATTTCTAGACCGAGCACCTGCAGTATAAGAGTAGTGCTTGCATCCTCACTTTTATTTTTATAGCACCTTTAAAAAACAGCAGGAGTTGACCTAAAGTGCTTAAGACCTGGAACGCATCTGTGTCACTTTTTGATTTGAGCTAAAAAGCATTATTTTACACTTTGGCTATTCAAAGATAGCAGATTTACAAGCTCATAGCGCGGCACTGAGTGCCACGCTACGAGCTTGTAGATCTGCTATTTTGGAAAATGTGTGCAAATCTTTGAATATATATATTTTTAAAGCGAACATTTGTGACTCAAATCTTTGCTTCTGGGGGTCCCTGGAACAAAATATTTTTAGATGGGGGTCCGAGGCCAAATACATATAATATTGTGGGTCCTTGACATGAAAAAGTTTGAGCACCACTGATATAGAAACATACGTTTTTTTTCAGAATACTGTTTTAGAAGACATTTGTAGAATCGGAACCTCAGGCCTTAATGGGTTAAGATAGGATGATGCCGGGAGTGTGCGTACCTGTGTACACTCAGTCCTGTGTTCCTTCAACCTTAACCGTAACCACCGACCCAATAAGCAAAACCACAACCACAGCCCCAACCCCTATCATAACCATAACCACAACCCCTTACCAACCTCAAACAGAGGGAACGTGGGCTGAGGGAACATATAGCTGACCCCATGCACCATGCTGACAAAAGCCAGTCGGAATAATGTTTATAAGGAACTAAATTATAGTAAAAAAAAATGTTCCAATGGCAGCCGTGGTATTCTGACTAAACATTTGCATTGTCCAGTCAGTGTCACAAAGCGGACACTGTGTAAAACATTTTTAAGACCAGACATTCTGTTCCAAAAATCAGGCATCCGCAGCCCTACTGTAACATAAACACACATTCACGGGAGGCCCCGCTGGGATTGACTAGATCTGAGTACTTGGTGAGCATACAAGCAAACATTGCAACATTTTTGCTGGCTCATGTATTTGTATAATCTCTCCCCAGAAGTCTTTTCACAGCAGTTCAAAAAAATAAAAAATACAAATTGTTAGGGCAGCCTCTAACACAATAATACTTCAAATAGTGCTGCATGGAGCCTAGGTTAAGAAAAGTTGTAATTCATGTTCCGCTTCGTCTAACCGTTTTATTACAGACAGCACCAACTGTATTAAACCATATACTGTAATGTATTTTTATACTTTGTTGCGCGCCGTGTCCTGCACCAAAAATAGCCAATCCACAAGCTCGCTTGTAGATTGCAAACTATTTTCAGTGCACAACTACACTGGCACGCAGGGAAATATAAATCAGACGCAACACTGTTCCTGAGATATTGGAGAGAGGAAGGAAATTTCTTTCCATCTGTACTTTTGAGGAAGGGGGGATTATTATATCAATTTATGAGCTTGCCCTTGTGTTATTAAACTCTATAGACAGTACTTCTCCTGTAATATAAGAGTTTATTTGTTCAGAGTAATGAACACACGGGGAGGTGCAAGGGCGCGGGATATCACTGATAAATATTTGTGTTTCCAGGTGTACTCTGTTTACTGAAGATTACGTCTCACAGAGTAAACACCCCAACATGCTGCCCTCCACCACCACTCGCACCTCCCCCCCCCCCCCAAACCTCTCTACCCCACACCAAACAACCCTGCCAGCATCTCCTTTGCCAATCCATGGTGCTCTCGCTATAATTTTTCATTAAATAAATACAGCACAACCTTGGAAGTGTGCAAAAAAATGCGTCACATCTTGAAGATTCTGTCATCAGAGAGTTGTCACACTTCGGTAGGTTTGCTGTAATTTAGGGAAGTGTGAGCACAGACGCGCGTGTGGGCGCGGCGCGGCGCGGGGGTATGTGAGATTGTTCACATTCACGCAAGTGATTGTGAGGGAGTATGTGAGTGCCATGGATGTATTGTGAACGTGTGTGGATGTGCATGTGTGTGTTTTATGAAAAAACAGAGAGATGGGGGAGGGGGATGGATCAGCACAACAGGAGCAGAAATTCACAATTCATTAGCACGCGGTACGGTAATATTAATTGGATACAAGCAACCCCAAGGAAACTCAGCCCTGGAATAGATGATAGGGTGTAATTTGATTTTCACACTAGTGAGAACAAGCCATACCAATTTCTTCTTCAACCCCCCACAAGTAATAACCTCAGTTCTTCAGTGTCACATGAGCTGGTAGTAATAGTGCATCCCCAGTCTGATGAACATTACCGCTCACATCACCAACAGAATTATTCATGGGTCGTTCATAGTCTAATGATGTATATTCTATATACAGGCATATATACTGTACTGTATTTGATGACCATTTGGCATTTTCGGTTATAGTAAATGGCATCAGTATCCAATGCACCAGTGTATAATGAGGTAGCTAAATTGACAGATAAGCAGATACTGTACATTAGACATACTGTACAGTAGAGAAATACATAGATACCAATGACATACTATGTACACTATTATGTAGTGGTGTACTCACATTTTTTACTTAAGTAAAAGTATCAATACTGCAATGTAGAAATACTCTGTTACAAGTAAAAGTCTGGAATTTGAAATCTACTTGAGTAAAAGTACAAAAGTATTGGCATCAAAATGTACTTAAAAGTACAAAAAGTTGAAAGTCCCAGAGAGTGTCCCATTTCACAAGTTTAAAAGGTATACAAATATTTTGGAAATAGCAGATCTACAAGCTCACAATGTGTTGCATCGCGACACATTGTGAGCTTGTAGATCGGCTATTTTCAAATGGCTCAAAATCTACAAAGTAAATAGTAACAAAAGTTTTCATATCATTGTAGAGTGGAGTGGAGTAAAAGTACAATATATTCCTCTGAGATGCAGTGGAGTAGAAGTAAAAGTATTGAAAATTGAAAATACTGAAGAAAGTAAAAATACAGAAGAAAGTGTACTCAAATACAGTACTTGAGTAAATGTACTTAGTTACTTTACACCACTGCTATTATGTCATACAATACAACACAACATAGGTAGCATAAACTTAACTACATCTTGAAAGTAGTAGGTGTTAAACTCAACAAAACCAAGGTACATTAGATCAAAATAGTTAATATTTTGAAATGTACAGTATGGCAAACTTGCCTGAGACAGTCTTGGCCTGAATTCAATCCCGTGTCCAAGACAGATTCCCCTGTGGTCCAGTGGTAAATAGCTTCAGTTGTGGAAGAAGTTTCAAATTAAGATAATGTTAAATCTGGGCTATGCCCGGCTGAAAGAGGTATAACTCATGTGAGAGAAAGCTTGGTTGACTTACAGTCTACATCAGTGCTTCTCAAACCTTTTCACGTCAAGGACGCCCAAATGCACACTTATTAGCCCGTGGACCCCCATTTGAAATTGTATGCCATGGATGGACCCCCATAAGAGAAGATTTGTATGGCTCTAGCAGTGATTTTCCACCATTTTAATTCAAGGACCCCCAGTTTGACATGCATTAAGGCTACGGACGGACCCCCATTTACTGGCATTTCTATCTCTGGGACCCCATTTATATTGTAAAATCAGTGTTAATTTAACTCTGAGAGTGTACAAATGGAACCAAATGGACCCGTTAGGGTCCATTTGGTTCCATTTGTACACTCTCAAGAGTTAGACCCATAAGGGTCCATTTGATTCCTAACTATCCATCATTTAGCTGGGGACCCCCTGGAATTCCCTCAAGGACCCCTGGGGGTCCCCGGACCCCACTTTGAGAACCAATGGTCTACATAATGTGCAGTGTCATAGGTCAATAGAATCCAACTTACAGTATAACTTTTGATTGATTGATTTTATTGCCGTCCTTCTCATCTTTCACATTCAGTCACTCAGCAAATGCAGTCTATTAAAGCCGAAACTCAATAAAAGTTAAAAAAAAAATCTATCAGAAGGCCCGGTGCACTTGACAAGGGATGGACTGATGCTGTGGTTCACTCAGCGAGCAGCGCATTGAGACAGAAAGGCTGGCTTTACTCTGCAGGATACATGTCATAAAAAGGATGGGGACTTTTCTTTCAGAGTGGTGGTATCGACAGCGTAGGCCTGTCTTCACGCTGTGATCAATAACAATGCACTGAATAATGTCTGCTCTCCGGCAGTCTTAATAATGAGCCTTGAACGCCGCCAAATTCTCATTTTGTTTGGCTTTTAACCCTTTAAGACCTGAGGCGATTATTAAAAATGTTTTCTAAATCCTAACAGATTTTTGAAAAAAAAAATAAAATAAAAAATTCACGATTTTTCAAAAATAGCAGATCTACAAGTTCATAGCGCGGCACTCGGTGCCGCGCTATGAGCTTGTATATCTGCTATTTTTGAATAGCCAAAGAAATCTAAAGTGACACAGAAGCGTTCCAGGTATTAATGGGTTAAAGAATAACAAGGTTGTTAGTTGCAAAGGTTGCATTGATTAATATCCCTTTTCTCCCAGCCGTGGATGAGCAATTCTCGGTAATGGAACGTGCTTTTTGCCCCCGGAATCGATCTGGATCTGGAAGTGATGAAAATCTATCTCCTAGTGCCTTTGGAGAAATGAATGAGGGGACAATATGTGGCCAATATGAATTCTACCTTTTCCCCCAACATCTTAACTTGATGGAGTATACTGGTATCAAAAGTTTACATCAGGCTGCAAACAAAACAAATAATGACACACATTTATGTCTTAAATATTGCTTACCTGCACCATTTCAGAGGTAAATACAAATGATCGGTAACAGTTACACAAGTCTTAACTTAAACTGTACTAAATCAAGGTTTATGTAATAATCACTTCAGTAGCTAAGTGGTTAGAGAGGCCGCCTGGGAATCAGAAGGTCACCTGTTCGCCCTGTCTATGTGTCCAAGTGTCCCTGAGTGAGACACTTAATCCCTATCTGCTCCCTGGGCGAGTGGGCGCTGTATTGATACCGCCCACTGCTTCTGATAGTTAGGATGGGTAAATGGAGAGGACAAATGTCATATAATCTATGACATTTGTCCATACATTTGCACATTATGTGCAAATGTAAAGTGACAAATATGCAACAACTACTGTAGTCTGGCTAGCCAGCCTCTGTTTCGCTACACATGCCCAACAACTAAAGGGGACATTTTTTTTTTTTTTTTTTTTTATTATTTTATATAATTATTATATTATTTATGTATTTATTGAAACTAGCTTACAATTAATCCTGGTTAAATCTAAACCTTTTGCGATCTCTGTTTAATTTCCACATAAACCTAGAGTGATTTCAAGTCCGTTGCCCCAGTAATTTTAAGCCAAACTATAACTGGATAAGCAGTTATTTTTCAAACTACCCCTGTCGTACAGGGGTGGTTACATAAAGACATATTTTTATAAAGTACATAAAAAAAGAGTTTTGCTCAGGAGAATTCAAGACAAGTTAAACCCAATGTAATTTTATATCGATAGTTGAGTTTTCCCAGCAGTATAGATTTACAAGAGTCTGTCATATACCTCAATGGGAGCGGTTGGACCAGCTATGAAGCATGGACGTGAGAGGAGCTCTGTTGTGCCACCACTTCAACAGCTACGAGTACTATAGCATCTTTTAATAATTTTAACTAATCTAGGCTTAAAAATTAAGGCGTGTAACATGTCTCAGATTAATTATAAATCGGTTTAAACATAGATTGAATAACCCTAGGTTAAGTCTAAACCAGGATTAGCTTAATCGGTGATCGGTGCAGCCCAGCCTATGTGTTGTATGATCTGAGCCAACCAGAGCACAGAAATATTCATCAAAGGTTTTGCATTGTGGCGGTGCTTGAACATTTTGAAGTGACAGACAGACAGACAGACAGACAGACAGACAGACAGACAGACAGACAGACAGACAGATCGAGTGGCTTATATGGCTGCTTGATCGCAGCTAATAAACATGTGGGCAGCTTGCTACCAACCCACAACCTGTTTGCTGACATATTCCTTAATGACTCATTTGATTTTACTTTTTACTACAGCTCTTCTTCAGCACACGGTATGGAACGGAGTGAAGCATATGCTGAAGATGACTGCACTTCTGTGCTATTTTGGTGCAGAGGGAAAAAGTCACAGCCAGTCACATTAAATTCCTTCTTGGCACCCTTCTTCAGTTGAAAAAGAGATGCTATTCTGATCGCATCCATCCACCCCCATGGCACCCCACACACAAACCCACCCTCCTCCCTGCTCTCTCCCTTGCAAACTGAGGCAGACACCGGTAGAGGGCCAGATGGTGTGTGTTACACTTGTTTTGCTGTCTTACTGACTGTTATTTATATGCCACAGAGGCAACGGCTGTGGGGCCCCCCAGACGAAAGCTTTTGTTTCTGAAGCCGAAAGAGCACAGGGAGAGAGAGAGAGAGAGAGAGAGAGAGAGAGAGAGCAAGCGAGAAACAAGTGGGAGACAAAAACAAATGTCCCCATTAGATTACCTCGGCATCGTTCATGGAACTCAGCTGCCTTTTGTGTGTTAACTCTGCTCACGTGGGCGTGCGCCCCCGCTGCCAGGAACAGAAAACATAGGGTCTGGTATCTCAATATCAGAGGCATTAGCCCGACAAAGGAGACCATGGATCATTTTAATGCTTCTTTGTGTACAGGAAGCCCCGGTATAGCAGATCAATGCTACATGTCCCCCGGCCACCACGACACCTTGCACACTCCTCAAACACACACACACACACACACACACACAAACACACACACACACACACACACACACACACACACACACACAACCCTGTCCTCCAACCTTTATCCACCACCTACTTCAATAAGCTGTAGGAAAAAAAGCAATATCAGTCGTGAAGGGAGGAAGAATATGATTAAAGCTTTTGCTGTGCTGTTATCATCCCTTGAGCTGTTAGCAACGGGGCAAAATAAGGCAAAGTGAATTACCTCCAGCTGTCACAGCCTTGCCTCCACGCCGGTGGCTGAGAGTCGGGCCCTTTAGTGTTCTAGAACATTGTTGATGCCCATAATCAGAGAGAGAGAGTCGGGGGAACAGAGAGAAAGAGTCGGGGGAACGCCCATCCACACAGTGGTTAGAATAACACAGTAGGCTCACTATCAAGGTACCGTAGTATAGTAGGCTACAGGGGTTCCCAAACTTTTTAGCTGGAGACCCAAAAGAGGAATTGTCTCTCGGGGACCCAGACTAATGAAAATAGCCAATCTACGATGCGAAGCGTTGTGAGCTTGAAGAAACAACAAATGTAGTCCAAACATTACGCAAATCGGTACACATTATCTCTATAATCAAGTGTTCAAGACAGATGCGTCTATTTTTTTATATTCCATCCTATATTGGCGAATTCCGAACATTGCTGGCCCACAATAACCTACCTGACCTGGCGGAGACCTGTGCTCCGAGGAGCACTTTTTCTAGTTAGCTATGTGATTTTATTCAACTGAGATGTCTGCCACCACCTTCACATCATCTCTGTTCATCTCACTGATGAGACGGTATCCACCAAAGTGTCAACAAGACATCCAGCAAGATATGAATCTATAGAAGAAGGGCACTTATTTCCTAGCTATTTATTATTCTATGGACCATACTAATTGAAACCCAGCGAGACTTTAATACTCTACTCTAATAAGGCTAATTGCATATTAGACACAACATTACAGACATTAGGCTAGACAATGTCATACATGCTGATGACTTCTATCACCAACAGTTTAGCTTTTACGTTTTTTGTTGTTAGTTTTGTTTAAGTTTTTTACACATTTGCCGTCATAAACTGAACCATGGACCCGGTGAAATGTCAGGAAAGTAATATGGATGTATCAATACATAGATACTGCACAATAAGCCTCTAACACCATTTACTGTGGCTGATACTGTATTTGTTCTTTTGGCAAGACAAAGCAAGTTTATTTGTATAGCACATTTCATACAAAAAGACAATTCAAATTGCCTTAAATAAGGCATCTATTTTCTCTTCTGAACCCTTAAACTGTAGATGGACAATAAAAATATTGTTGCTTGGTGATCAATTTGCAAGCTAAGAGAAAATTGGCTTATTGTCTCCAGGCAAACATTAGCCAGTAATAAGAAATGTGTGACAAGAAAGATGTCAATAAGAAAGATGTGTTGATAAATGGAGTCAAATAAATTGGGACAAGGACAGGCATTGTACCAGATTGACACTCAAGGATACCGTGGGATTTATCAAGTGATTCAGCCAGTGACATCCATCTCCTGCTTTCACTTCCATTAATCAGGAGCAATCATCTAGATTGACACAATGAGTACTTTATAAAAAAGACTGTGAGTGGGAGAGAAAGATAGAGAGGAGAGAGAGAGAGAGAGAGAGAGAGAGTCAGATAGTGAGAGACAGACAGAGAGATGGCAAGAGAGAGATCATTTCAAAGCGTCTACTCAAGAGTGAAAGGTCAGCTTCTCCAGGATAATGAATCTCCTACAACCTAGTTTTCACTGTCTCCTTTTAAGAGCTCTAATATACTGAATGATCCCCAGTACTGTACATGATGGAAAGCAATCAGATAATGCCCCATTCACACTTAGTTGCATGCGGGTGTCACTCATCGAAAGTGCGGTAGCAGATACACAAGCTCACAACGTGTCGCTGTGAGCTTGTAGACCGGCTTCTTTTTTAGTGCACGGCACTTAAGCGCACGTGTAACTCAGGCTTAACACTTGTGACATTTAATTGTGTCTTTTTGTGTGCTTTTCTTGAGTGACAGAACATAATGTGGAGGGCTTATTCCAGATAACAGATGAGAGTAGTCGTCGTCTAGTACAACGTATCTTGACCGTTCAGCCGACTGCACCAGGATGTCAATTATTTCTTTTTTGCTCAGTGCACCGAGCACAATGTGATAAGTTGCGGCCTGCCCCCCCCCCCCCCCCCGAGGGTTGGCCACATGAAGGTGTTTATTCAGCATGAAATGAGGTGAATCCTAAAAATACATGGGGTCAAGGGGGGGGGCTCTGGGATGGGTTAAACGATTGGCCTGCTCTCCAAAGAGCCATGAGAATGGACGGCGCCACCTCATTAGCAGCTCAATATGGTGGCGGGTCCATCTGGGATAGCATGGGGGTGGGGGGGTCTGGGGTGGTATAGTAGTAGCTGGTGGGCCAGACACCACACGGAGGAAAGGGGTCAGAGACAGCTTGAGAATGGGTGGGTGGGTCCTAGTAGACAAAGAGACACACACACGCCTTGCCCTGCACGCAAGTCACACATGCATGCGTGCGCACAGCGCACACGCACGCAAGTCACACACGCACGCACGCGCGCTGATAGTTGTACAAAGAAAATGGTTACTTTGACAACACAGCTTTTGTTTGTGTTTTCGTCCGTCCGTCCATCCATCCATCTTCAACAGCTTATCCGGAATCGGGTCGCAGGGGTAACAGTTCCAACAGAGATTTACAGTCTTTCCAGAGCAACATTAGTATTGTGTTTTCGTATTCATATGAATTATTCATGTAAAAACAAAAAAAACAGCATCTCTTATTTTCCTTAGTAAGTGGCTATGGTATAAGCACAATAACGTAAAACAAGTGTTTGGTATTGTAAGTGAAAAGGGAAAGAAAAACAGGTAGTAGTTTTCTAGAATCTACATATCTTTCATGACAATCCACCCAATAGATTCTGAGATATCAAATCATGGTGAGCATGAATACACTCAGCAAGTTTCAATGATAATCAATTTGATTTCGACCTTGGCCTAAGTTTGGCACCGCAATGGAAGTCACGGGATATGTGCAGTATATATATATGTATATATATATATATATATATATATATATATATATATATATATATATATATATATCCCTGCTTTTATCTGCCTTGGGTGATGGGAACGATAAAACTGGAAGGCATATCAGCCCAAGGGCTTGTACAGTAGCTGACCAATCAGGCTAAGCTAAAGCATGCTGGACTGTCACTTGAAGCGATCTCACTGCTTAAGGAACTCACCAGGCCCTATTTTTGGGGATACAGCCGAACTGGTGTGGATGGGGCATGGCAACAGACATTTGGTATTTTTGGGACCGGAGAAGGGTGGAGTACCTGCAGCGCAGTTGCGAGATGGGTTGGATTACACTCAGTATATATTATCATGGTGTGTCGCAGGGGGACTCAACCATGGCCAATTAAATGACTGCTTTTCATCATCTTTAAGAAAAATGTGCTGTGCCCAGTGCAACCGTGAACTGGTAACGTCCACAGTGTCATGGAAGAAGATCATTAGAATCATTAGAACCATAATTTATCCCAAGAGCAAATGCAGTTAATACGTGTGGCACTGGTCCTATGAGAAGTATGAGAAGAAACGGCCCAATGATGGCCAGTGACAACCCAAACAGAACCTGGCTGTATATAATGATCTATCTACTGTAGTTGACCAATCAGTAAGCCTTTTAAGGAGAAAAGGAGAAACCTAAATATAATTGCCTTCAATATTCTCAGTGTGTCATGACGCAGAACACTTTTGTTGCATATGTGCCAAGCAAATGACAAAAACATCCCAGGGGAACTTGTTAATATTACCATCCACTGCACGGCCTCATACCTTTAGGCCTGCCCCAAAATAGGGCCCACCACTGACGAAATCAGCTGCTAAACACATGCTGCAGATGGTGTGGTAGAACCAAAAGCGCAGAAAACAACCAACTTCGATGGTTCACAGATTTGCTGCACACCAACAAGGGTGCAGCATCTGCCATATTTTCAGCCAACTCCCTCCCCACTCTGGTGGGGAATCCCAGCTGGACTAAGATTTTGTCCGCCAGGGCAGTCCTTAATTGACACTAATAAATAAATGCAGCTATGGGTATGTGACGAGCAAATTATACCCTGGCATTCATCGCCTCGAACAGGCTGCATATGCCAGCCATCGAGTGGATGACCTCAAGCAACAACGAACCCTTTATATAGCGTATACATGCGTGTGCACATAGATCTTCGCCCTCGTTACCTCCATAGCTGTGATAAAAAGAGAGATTTAACGAGATGAGAGGTGACTTATTAGAACAGATGGCAATTCTCCTCCTCATGTCCCGTTTTTCTGTCCCTCTTCCTTCTCCCACCTGTGGAGGCGGACACTTCCTCTGATATAACTCGCCCACCCCAAAAAGTATGCAGGTCATTCATTTATCATGAGAGGGACAAGTCACCCCAAGTTAGTTAAGGATGTTTGCACACTCTCATCATTTCTCAGACTGAAAGTATGAAACCGTATGAAAGTCACTTGGACAGTTGAGAAAGTGGAAAAGGAGAAAGTAACCAAAAAGATCCATTTGGAATATATACATACCGTTATATCGCGTAACTCTATATAACTCTATATGTATATAATACAGTACATACAGTAGGCTATACCTCTCAACCTCGGAACGCATCTGTGTCACTTTTAGATTTCTTTAGGCTATTCAAAAATAGCAGATATACAAGCTCATAGCGCGGCACCGAGTGCCGCGCTATGAACTTGATTTTGATTTTGATTTTGAACTTGATTTTTTTCCAAAAACTGTTAGGATTTAGATTTTTTTTAAAGAATCGCCTCAGGTCTTAAAGGGTTAAGAGCATACAGTGAGAAAAACGTCTTGAACTTGTTCCCCACTAAATCAGACTAATTAATTTATTCCGATCGCACGAAGGTGTGCTGCACAGCGTGTGGTGGAGGCGGCGATGGGGTCACGAGATGAGATCTCCAAATGCACACACGTGTCATTTCTACATTTGACGCCCACGCATCCAGAGCCGAGGAGTCTCCCCCCACTTGCTGCTCTTTTGTTCCAGAGAGACGGTGGCGCCCATGCGTCGCTTTCACTCCTCTCCGGGTGAGTTGACGTGCTGACAGGCCTTGAGAGGCAAGGATACGCAGTGTCCTTATTCTGTCACCCTCCTTCCATTGGCTTTGACGGGGGCCGAACACATGCATTCAAGCCCCTACAGCACAGCCAATAAATCACTGTCTTCGGAATACAATACAGGAGAAAGTTTGCTCAGGGAGAGAGCTCAGCACAGAGATGATCAGTCCTCCTCACGCCCATCTATTTTTATCCATGTTCTTTCTCTCTTCCTACCCTCGTCAGTGAATGTCTGACGCAAAAAGGATTGGTATGTCACTCACTCAGAGGGCAAACCGTTATTGTCTTCATCGCCGTAATCTCTCAGATTGTGATCCAAAGTTATCCATATATGTCTGTCTGTACTTAGGGGTGGTTTCACGTGCATTTACCTGTAGATAGGTAGGCGGTGGTGCACAGGCGGTGTCACCTGTGACCGATGATTCACATCCAGTGGTGGAAGAAGTACTCAAATTCTTTACTTAAGTAAAAGTACCAATACTGCAATATAAAAATACTCTGTTACAAGTAAAAGTCCAGAATTAAAAATGTACTTGAGTAAAAGTACAAAAGTATTGGCATCAAAATGTACTTAAAGTACCAAAAGTAAAAGTACTAAATATTTGAAAATAGCAGATCTACAAGCTCACAACGCGTCGCGGTGCGACGCGTTGTGAGCTTGTAGATCGGCTATTTTCAAATAGCCTGGGTATAAAATAGGGCTAAAGTGGTTAATGTATGTTTCATTATATCATAGTTTATATCTGAAAAGTAACTAGTAACTAAAGTTTTCAAATAATTGTAGTGGAGTAAAAGTACAATATTTGCCTCTGAGATGTAGTGGAGTAGAATTAAAAGTATTGGAAATTGGAAATACTCAAGTAAAGTACAAATACCTCAAAATTTTACTTAAGTACAGTACTTGAGTAAATGTACTTAGTTACTTTCCACCACTGTTCACATCCACGGTATATGCATACTCTCACCCAATTCTCACCATGTGTCAAAAAAAATGACCTTTGCCATGTCATTTTTGAAGACCAAATGACACATCTGATCTTGGGGCTTCAAATCATCTCGACGGCGGTGTATCGCTCTTGCATGTTACCCTGAGCGCTCAGTGTCTTTTCTTTTGCGAGGGCTGTCCATTCATCTTGAAGCACTTCCTATTGATGCACACTCTCCCGATATCATCAGCTCTCTCAATCAACCTCTTAATATCTGCACTGGCAAATTGATGAGGGCCGTGGAGTGACCTTATGCTGCTCATACGCAGCAATGTATCAATGTAAGTACACAGGCTCGTTAAAAAAGGTCACGAGCAAGGCTGCAGCGTGCATATGGAGTGAGACCTGCCGTGTGACTTACACCAGTCATCTTGTCAATAGAACGCTTCCCGAACCAGTGACAGATCTGGTGGAGTTAAAAGAATCACACAGACAGGTGTGATTGAAGGTTTCTCAAGGTAGAATCTTGCTGAGAGCAAAACTGAGCGTCGGGAAAATGACTGCACGGGTGAAAATGAAAACTGATTGGATGGCAAACTACAAACGGCTCTGTCAGTGAATCAAGCACTTTTATGCAAATTTCTGCAAGCAATTTTTCATTCGTCCACACACCTGTCATCCGAGCCAGACCTCAGGAATCGAACATGCAAAAAGAGGGAGTTCCCCCCGCCCCCCCCCCCCCAACTGTGGGAAGCCGAAGGTAATAATTTGCATATAAAATTACTGACTACATGATTGGCAAGCAGTGATGGAAAAACAAGCCTGCTGAGGCAGTAGATTTGGACTTGTATTATACAGTATATATTTGGACCACGAGTACATACAATTCTATTCAATGCTTTACCAATTATTAGTTGGCAATGCGCTATACTTTTTTTAAAATTAGTTTTGTGCACATTCAAATTTGATGGCGCTTGAATGTTTTGTAAAAATGGAGAATTGCAAATCATGTTTGATTCATCTTCTGCAGTGTATATATAATAGTGTCTAAAATTAACTGTACTGTAATGCTCATTTAGCGTAACCCATTCAAGCCGGGAACGCATCTGTGTAACCACTTAAACCATTATTTTATACTTCTCTGGGCTATTCAAAAATAGCAGATATACAGCAATGACCTTGTAGATCTGCTATATTTTGAAAAATCTTGAAAATGTGTGCAAATCTTTGAATACATATTTTTTAATTTTAAGCAAAAATGTTTTCAAATATTTAAGTTCTGGGGGTCCCTGGAACAAAATATTTTGAGATGGGGGTCCGCGGCCAAATACATATAATGTTGGGGGTCCTTGACATGAAAAACTTAGAAGACATTTTGTAGAATCGGCCTCAGGTCTTAATGGGTTAAGTTCAAATTAAATTGCCCACTCTGTCCCATTCACTGTCAGCACGGCAGAGCCCAAAGCGTGGATTCCTTTGCATCATCAAATATTCATTGTGAAAGAAGGAAAAGACAACATTCACAATTGAAAGGGCCATTGTGTGTGAATATACTGAGGTCAGATCATTTCTCGAGAGGCCTTCCCTATTTCACGGGTCTACAACAGGGGGTCCGGGACCCCTAGGGGGTCCTCAAGAGTTACTACAGGGGGTCCTCCAAATCTCTGTGGGATAGGATTCTGAGGGGAGTGAGGGGAACATTAGCCAAAAATAGCCGATCTACAGGCTCACATGTGAGCTTGTAGATCTGCTATTTTTGGCAAAGAGGTTTGGTGTAGAGGGAAAAAAGATCCAATTTAATTTATCTGCAACACAATTCTATACAATATGTAGTGGGAGTCCCTGCTTCATCTCTCTCTCAGCTAAGGGGTCCTTGGGCTGAAAAACGTTGAAGACCCCTATTAACTAAAATGTCCGCTTTCCTTTTACAGGCCAGGGAGCCAATAAGGCACCAGTCACTAGAACTGGTTACAAAGCTGTATCTCAGATTCAATACACTGAAAGCATCTTTCTCTCTTTCTTTGATAGAATGTCTGACAGAGAGCGAGCAAGAGAGAGAGAGAGAGAGAGAGAGAGAGAGAGAGGGGGGAAAGACAGAGACAGAGAGGAGAGATGCGCTCGGGTCGAGTCCTCAAAGAGCCGGACTTGCTCTACTTAAAGATCTTTAAATAGGGTGATTCAGTGGGGTGTCTTGCTCTGGTCATCCGTCTCTGCTCTTGTTGAGGCGTCGGTGCTAAGCAACATGGGGAAACTGGGCTATAGGGCGGGTGTGTGAAGTCGTGGAGAGAGCTGGGCAGGTCATGTCATGTCATCGCCGGCTGAGTCACCGAGGGCACTTAACACCATTCAATCCCGGAACGCGTACTGTGTCATTTTGGATTTTTTTTTTGCTATAACCATTATTTTATACTTTGGGCTATTCAAAAATAGCAGATTTACTACGAGCTTGTAGATCTGCTACTTATTTATTTTTAATCGTGAAAATTCGTGCAAATCTTTGAATATATGTTTTTTTTAAAGCTTTTTTACTAAAATCTTTGCTTCTGGGAATTCTACAAATGTCTTCTAAGGGCACGCTCCCACCAAAACATGGTCGGCTGATGTTAAACGCAGGTTGTGCGCGGCCACAGTTTTTTGCAGCCAGCGGATTCAAAAAAACGGGAGTGACGCACCTGTCACTTACTTTCAGGACCCTCCCCGTAGCCCGCACCGCCTTCTGCCTTCAGCACCATGGTGCTTCCTGAGTCTTGGGACGGTCCGCCTTCGACTCACCCGATTGGACAGAGGAGGAAAATCAGCTCCTGCCTCCAGCAGTTATATGCTTTAAATGGACAAGTCGTGTAGAGCAGATAAACGCACGGTCTGCACGACATGCGGAAAAATCCGCTCTTGCGTGAATCCAAGCATTTGTATTGACAAAGCATTGGCAGATTCCACCCCAGAGGTAAAATAAAAGTGCGGTGGGAGTGCGCCCTAACATTTTTTTTTTTTTTTAACTTTTTTAAAACTTTTAAACTAATGTTGCTACATCAGTGGTTCTCAAGCTTCTTTCATGACAAAATTATATGTATTTGTCTGCCCCCCCCCCCCCCCCCCCCCCATCTCAAAATATTTAGTTCCAGGGACCCCCAGAAGAAAAAGAGATTTGAGTTAAAAATGTATATATATATATATTCAAAGATTTGTATTTTCACAATTTCTTTTTTCAAAAATGGCAGATCTACGAGCTTGTATATCTGCTATTTTTTGAATAACCAAAGAAATCTAAAAACGACTAATGACGTTCACGGATTGAATGGGTTAATATAAAGAGTAAAGAGTGATTTATACTGTGACACTACCGGTGTCACACACATAAAAATAGCCGATCTACAAGTTCACAAAACACGATGCATTGTGAGCTCCTAAGATCTGCTGTTTTCGGTGCACGCCACCAGCGTGCATTCATACAAATCAGGGGGTATAAGGCCAAGATCCTTGATGGTCAATACTGATAAATGAAACATGAAGCAAACAAACATCAAATCGATGAGATGATAATTTCATCATGCAGGGAGGGGCCAGGGGCAGACATTGCAGACACACCGGCAGTGGTGGAAAGTAACTAAGTACATTTACTCAAGTACTGTACTTAACTACAATTTTGAGGTATTTGTACTTTACTTGAGTATTTCCAATTTCCAGTACTTTTACTTATACTCCACTACATCTCAGAGGCAAATTTTGTACTTTTACTACTACAATTATTTTAAAACTTTAGTTACTAGTTACTTTGCAGATATAAAGTATTACCTTATAAAACATACATTAACCACTTTAGCCCTATTTTATACCTAAGCTATTTGAAAATAGCAGATCTACAAGCTCACAACGCGTCGCATCGCAACGCGTTGTGAGCTTGTAGATCTGCTATTTTCAAACATTTTAGTACTTTTACTTTTGGTACTTTAAGTCCATTTTGATACCAATGCTTTTGTACTTTTACTCAAGTAGGCTACATTTTGAATTCCGGACTTTTACTAGTAACTGAGTATTTCTGCATTGCAGTATTGATACTTTTACTTAAGTAAAACATTTGAGTACTTTTTCCACCACTGCACACCGGCCGTATACAGATCTAATCCACGGGGTCGGGTTTACCTCAAACTCCTTCCTGATTGCACAGTGCAAGCTGGCTGCTTTTTAATTTTGCAAAAGACATCTGGGGGTGGGATTCAACCCCTCGCCCCACAGCGGAAAAAAAAGGACTCCGGCTCCGGTGGATATGGTGGCATGCCGCGGCTAAATGCTCTCCAGTGGACGTGGGTTTAAATGGGGGCTAAATGGCGACGCTGAACAATCCTCCATCTGAAGCTCATTACTCGCCTCTCCACTCCCAGGGGACCTGGCTCAGCGTCATGCCGAGCACTCTCCCTGCTGCCAGGAGGAGGGTGATTACAACATTTTGCTCGACAAAGCTCCCTCCTCTCTTGCTCCTCTTGCTTTTCTTGTCTCTCCTCTGTCTTCTCTCGCCGCTTCCCCCTAACCCCCCTGTCTTTGCCCTCCCTCCCTCCCTCCCTCCTCTTTCTCACGGTTAGTTTCGTCTTTTACAGTTTTCTTTGCCTTGCACAACCTCTGACACACTAACTGTCTCCTTCTACTTCCTTCTCTCTTTTTGGCCCTCTCACACTTCCTCTCTCCCAGGCACCGCCGGCAATTCCCAGAGGGGCTTGATTTGCCTTTGTGTTCCTGTGCGTGATTGCCGGCGCTCGAGACAAGCGAGCCACAAATGCGGCGAGCGGTATACACATCCCTTTTTTTACCTGCCGTTTTTACAGAGGAGGCTGAATAGGCAGAATCATGACTCCCTCCGTGCCAGCTTGTAATCAAAGGCAACAACAGCAGCATACATACATAAATACAGTAACAGCAGAGAGTGGCAGAATAAAAGGGGTGGCAGATGGGATACATGATGATGTACATGCATGGAATGATCTATCCAGGGAGGAGCAGCAGCCTAGGCGTTGCGCTGCCAAGGCTCGATGTAGTCCAGACCCAGATGGGCGAAGATGTCCTTTTCGGTCTGAGCTGCCAGGAATTCTCCCTTGAAAACAGAAGGAAAAAAAACATAAAGTGAACAGATGGATCTCCTGGATATAAGATGTACCTGAAATGTCTGTCAGAATCAGGAGTTTGCAGAGAATGTCCATTTCACACTTTATCTGCCCGGTTTACACCAGAGCACCAGCATGGCCAGTGGCTACACGTTATTTTCATCGGACTGTTGGTGGTGGCCGTCCACAAACTATAACCTCGCTCTAAGTGATAGCACTGTTCGTGTGATAAGTATTTTCTGTGACAATTCACAACAGGGCTATTAACAGCTGGCCACTCAGCACTCAGCGCCGTGTGACAGCTTATGTCTCTATAGGAACGGTGGCGAGCATTGACGAGGCCTGACTCACCTCGGGAGTGCAGACAGCCAGGAGAGAAAGAAAGAAAGAAAGAAAGTAAGAGAGAGAGAATGGGTTAGTATTCTGACACACAATGCCTTCAAGTGCTAAACTGGACCTGGCATGCAGAAAACAGAGTGGGAAAAAAAACCCATAACAGAGTAAAGTTTCAGCTGCCAGTCAAAGTCAGAGATAAACCCAATGCAGCCAACACAGCTGACAGAAAACTACTAAAAGGCCTGTCTCATGTTCTAGTGATGGCATGTCAGGTGTCATGCTGCACTGGCATGTTTGTATTTCTAATGCAAAAAGTACGACGCAGGTACCTGCATGGTACTGTATGCACACTGTAGTCAGTGTTACTTGCTACATTTTATATTTCATATATCAAAAATGAGTCACATAAACAGTATAGGGATTTTGTGTCTAAGGTCCCCGGGTAAGTCTCTTCTTTCTGCTGCTGTCTGTTTCCGTCTCTCATTCTCTTTCATTTTTTTTATGACTTACATTTTACCCATTAAGACCTGGAACTCATCTGTGTCACTTTAGATTTCTTTGGCTATTCAAAAATAGCAGATATACAAGCTCATAGCGCGGCACCGAGTGCCGCGCAATGAGCTTGTAGATCTGCTATTTTTGAAAAATCTTGATTATTATTTTTTTTTTTTTCAAAAAACTGTTAGGATTTAGACATTTTTAAAGAATCGCCTCAGGTCTTAATGGGTTAAGGATTTTCAGTTTCACAAGTTATGAACCATAGTGCAGTGATATATACAAGTACAAGTGTAAATATAACTGGCTCGACCAGCAAGAAACAAATAATCACGACATCACATACGGTCCAGAATGAAGAAAATACAACATAAAGGAACAGACAACACACAACAAGTATTTCCCCCACTTGGCAATGTATTTGTCTCCTCGGTCCGAAAGATTGAAAGAGACCATTTCGAAGGCGGCTACCTTACTTAGCTCTGTGAACCGTTCAGCGAACGATGGACCCTCCGAAGCCCTCCGGCCCCTCATTATAATCTGCCTGCTGCCTATCATAACACTATTTCGTATCCAGTCTGCAACTGGTTTTGAACACACAACAAAATGCACACGTCGAAAACAGCAGTACAACAGTAAAGTTGAGTTGATGCTGTCCAGAATAACCTTGTTGCTCTTTCATAACAAACACAGTACACAGAGCGAGTGTGGAGCTTACACCCCCGCAGTTACATTAAAGTCAAACCTTCCCAGGGACTGTAAAGAGGTCTGCCACAGCCTTCATTATCCTCTGCACTCAGACAAATGAACCCGATGGCTCTGCAAGCCACTCAGAAACCCACAGAGAAATTGCTGCACTCGTCATCATCAAGTAGACAAATTATGTATCACATACAGGTAGGGTCCAGATATAGAATTGGATGGATAGACAGAAAGAAAGAAAGAAAGAAAGAAAGATAGAAAGATAGAAAGAAAGAAAGAAAGAAAGTAAGTCAGACAGACAGACAGACAGACAGACAGACAGACAGACAGACACTGGTCTTGCCTGGAGCCAGACAGACAGATCTGTATTAAATCCACCATGTCTAACAATCTCTAACAAGACACAGGGCTTATTGGTCAGAAGAAGCACAGGAACACTCTTGGGATCCATGGCTAACAGGGAAAACACAGGGCAGACCAGAATCACCTCTCAGTGCTGCCCCAATTTATCCATTGTCCTGGATCACAACTAAAGCCTGCTCTCCTCCTCCGCTGCATTGTCCACTCTCTCCCCAATTCCTTCAATCTTTACTTTGCCCTATGGGAGAAACTGTGCTTTACTTACTTAGCACAAACCACCGCGGGCCCTCAAGAGTGCAAAGTCCAGAAACCTTATGTAGCTTTGAGTTCTCTACCCTAAGGCATACGCAGGAAAACTACTGCTATGATACCGAAAGCAGCGTTTATGCCAGATCTTTGCAGGTAATCGCAAGGAGCTAAGACTTGAAGAACGCTGAGTTGATAATTAAGAACAAGTTAATCTGTGCTACCAGGGCAACCGCTGAGCCACTGGCGCACAACTTCTGCACGCCACGAAATCGGCGGCTCCATCAGCAACCTCGAGCCAACATGGAAGTGGTCTATATTAGTGAGGGGGCCAGTGTCCTTGGCGTAATAAGCTGCTAATCATCTGCATGCTTCCTCTGTCCACTAGCATAATATAATCACACATCCCTTGTGGACGTGAACCACAGATATTAGTTTCCGTGCAACATCTGGCCAATCTCTGTTGCCCATCAACCTCTCTCCATCACCCAGCCTATACTGACTGATAGATAGAGCTGATGGACATGGCTTCCTGCCCAAATGCCGGATCGGATATACACCACACACAAAAGAGTGAGAAAGAGATGGATGGGACACAAAGAGAGACGAGGGAGAGATCAAAGAGATTAACCCATTAAGACCTGGAACGCATCTGTGTCACTTTTTCATTTGAGCTAAAAAAAACATTATTTTACACTTTGGCTATTCAAAAATAGCAGATATACAAGCTCATAGCGCGGCACCGAGTGCCGCGCTATGAGCTTGTAGATCTGCTATTTTTGAAAAATCTTGAAAATGAGTGCAAATCTTTGAATATATATATTGTTTAAAGCGAAAAAAAATTACTTTATTCTTTGCTTCTGGGGGTCCCTGGAACAACATATTTTGAGATGGGGGTCGGTGGCCAAATACATATAATTTTGGGGGTCCTTGACATGAAAAATGTTTGAGCACCACTGATAAAGAAACATACGTTTTTTTTCAGAATACTGTGCAACTAACCTGGGTTTGACCATGCACATGCAGATGGATTCACCGTTGCACATTTGTAATTTGTTATCCCCACCAGGCCGGAATGACTAAGTAGGTGCAGGGATTATGTTTTCGCCCCTGTCCATCCGTGTGACTGTGTGTGTCTGTGAGCAGCTAATCTCCGGCACTGCTGGACCAATCGGTGTGAAACTTTAATCGCACACTCCCAGTAGGCCAAGGGGGAACCTCCTCCCAACATTTTACAAATTGGCCTCATGGTGCCACTATAGAGCATCGCAGTTCCCGCCCCTTCCGGGTTCCACCGCAAAATACTCAATGCATTTTTCCCATTGACATTTCCAAAAATATTTATATCAATTAATTTAAGCCTAGAATCAAGCCATCCAGGGTCCTGGTGAATCATGACCATAAAACGTTTGATTCTGTGATTATTATTTTTTTGAAAACGGCAAAACAAAGGGTATTTATTAAATATAGTATCATATAATTAAATATAAAATAAAAAAAATCACAGAAAATGATTCACCAGGACCCTGGATGGCTTGATTCTAGGCTTAAATTAATTGATATAAATATTTTTGGAAATGTCAATGGGAAAAATGCATTGAGTTTTTCCTTCCGGCACCAGGAAGTGGGCGGGAACTGCGATGCTCTATAACAGGTCGCTTCACATTTTGGCATATAACTCTTTGAACTGTAGGTCGTGCAATGAAAAATGTACAATCAAAAATGTTTTCCCTGGATTCATTGGATCATGAGGCAACACCCAATTTCCGCCTGACCAGATTTGAACCTTTTTCAGTTTTCTTCCAAACACACTTTTTGATCCTACTATTACAGATTGTGTCCAAAACTCACACAAATCGGTACACGTTGACTCTGGAGTCACGTGATGAAGATCTTTCAGATTTTTCATATGCCATTCCGACTGGCTACGATTGGCTTCCAAAGTTTGCAGGAGGGTCTCGTTTAGCACAAAATGCGAGGCTGCACCACACATGCTAAAAATTGCACTATTTGTTGCAGACACATCTTTTTTCACCAAATTAGAAATAAATGGTCTAGACCAGAGCATCATGTGACATTGACCGCCAAACAGGGTTTTGATATTCCTTTGCCTATATTGCCTTCACAACATTTTGGGCAGGGCCTGTTTCTTACTCTTAGTAAGAGTGTTGTTTTAATTTCTAGAACAAGGTAAATGGTGCATTTATATAGCGCTTTTATCCAAAGTGCTTTACATAGATTGTGCGTTATATTCACCTATTCACACACACATTCACACACCGATGGCGGAGGAAACCATGCAAGGCACCAACCTGCTCATCGGGAGCAATTAGGGGTTCAGAGTCTTGCTCAAGGACACTTCGACACTAACTCTTCTGGGGGAGCCCGGCATCGAACTGGAAACCTCACGGCATCCATCCGGCCGTTCTACCGGCCACTCTACCCCTGAGCCACTGCAGATAGTTTAAAATATTACCTGATTTTAAACTATCTTTTAAACTATCTTTTAACATTCTAGCGTTTGTATTAAAGTCAAATATCTTGGACTTTTATTACAGAGCAAATGACAGATGATGATGATGATATTCACAGACAGTGCCGCAGGATGTACGCACAGGCAAACATCCTCGCACGTAAGTTCAGCATGTACGCAGAAGCTGTTAAGATCACTCTATTTAGAGCTTACTGTACACCACTCTACACTGCCCACTTGTGGTCAAGCAACAAAAAAGCAAGTTTTCAGAAACTTCAAGTAGCCTATAATGATGCCATGAGAATTTGACTCAAAAGGCCTAGATGGTGCCGTGCAAGTGAAATGTGTGTGACTGCAAGAGTCAATACTTTTCTAGCGGTTCTTCGGAACTTAATGCATAGTTTCATGTGTTGCTTGAATGCGTCTGTGAATAGAATCATTGTCAGTCAGTGTAAGTAACCCTGTGAAGAGCTGCACTAGATACTCCTCTAGCCTTAGGAGGCATTGGCTTAAGAGCCTGTATTTATAACAAATACCACAAATTCATTTGTTTTTATTTATGTTTATTGTTGTATGTAATTGTATGTTTTTCTATGGACCCTGAGTCTGCAATAAAGACATTCATTCATTCATTACAAAGAATGCCATATCTCACGCATGCAATATCCAATCATCCCCAAATTGGAATTGAACGTTGAGGGGCTTCTACACAGCGCACGGTCCAAAACCACTTTAACTTCCGCCCATAGGAGGCACCGCAAATGCAAACAGTTGCACTGTCTGTCGCACAAACTCTATTTTCCCCCACAGCTTCCTTGTGCCCTTACGGCTGCACCTCATGACTGACACAGCCCTACTGTATGTATTAGGTAGGCAACCCGGCCTGGCGGAGATCTACGCTCAGAAAAGCACACATTTCTAGTTATATGTGTGAGAAGACAGCGAGAGAGAGAGCACGAGAGATAGGGAGGGAGGGAGGGAGAGGGGGGCGATACACACCTACAGAAGATGCAAGCATTGTTTGTGTGCAAAAGAGATGATGGCAGAGATACAGAGACAAGGAGAAAGAGGGAGGGATATGGGGGAAATGGAGAGAGAAAAACAGAAACTGAGAGTGAGATCTCCCGAAGTCAAGCTAAAGCTCATGCAAAGCATGCAAATGAAACTCGAAATGCATGCAAATCCACATACGCAAAATAACTCATGGCTAAGCACGAGACTTGAGCTTGAGCCCTGCATGAGAGCACTTCTCCCAGTCATCTCACTTTCAATACCTGTTGTCTGCACAGCCATAGCTGAAATGAGCATGTCTCAAGGACACAGAGATTCAGGTCAGATGGAAAGGAGGCTTAAAATTTGACCTCAAAGGCTTCAAACTCTAAGAGAACATAATTTGATCTGAATAGATTTCATATTTGAGGACATTCACACGACAAAGTTTTATACCGAGTGCCTCTGGTGCCATTATTTGAAAGCCTGAGAAATGAGCACACACACACACACAAGTGGGCACATACACACAGGTGCATGACTACTGTATGTGTGCATGTACGCAACTACGCACGCACGCACACGCACACGCACACACACACACACGCACACGCACACACACACACACACACACACACACACACACACACACACACACACACACACACATACACAATTCCATGTCCATGAGCAATGTTCTCTGCTTGAGTGATGCTTCTCAAACTCTTTTCTTTGGGTCCTTTTTCGCTTTCCCCCTCATTTGGGAACGGGCCACTTTACTGCCGAAAAGGGAGGGGGGGGGGGGGGTCATTTGATTGCCTCTTAAGTTAATTTATCTTTATTGCACCATGCAGGAAAGGGCTGACAGGGGCAGAAAAAGTGGGAAGTCGATTATGGCTTTGTGTCTTCCTCAAACGATCCACTGCACACACCACCCCTCTCCAGGGTTGCCAGGTCTGCTTATTATAATTTTCCTGCAAGATTTTATTTGAAAATAGCCGATCTACAAGCTCACTTGTGAGCTTGTAGATCTGCTATTTTCAAATAGCTGATGTATATATTAAAGTGCTCATGTGGCCCATAGTCGCTTCTTTTGGGCCGGTTTTCCTAGACCTGGTTGCTTGTTTCTCTCACAGAATCTGGCAACACTGCCCCTCTTCTGTGCGCGCTGGTCTGCAAACGGGCTCCGTTCACACAGGACTAGCCAGAGGAAGTGTAGGGAGGACACAGACACCCCACTAATCACGCCAGCAATTAGCGCAAGCATCATAAAGCAGTGGCGCTCATAAAAGAGCTATCGAGCCGTGCGCAGTCGTCATTACCTCACCTTCCACCGCTTCCCGCTAATCAGCCGCTATGCGGCAGTGTGCCAGATAATCAAGGCTAGAATCATAAACAATGGGATTTTCTACTTTGCGTCCCTGGCATATTATTGTCTCTTCATTTCACTGCATGACTTCTGTGGAGGAGGGGATGTTTACAACTGTGGGAGGTGTAATAAAAACACACTGCATTTCACTTTATTACTCAATCACAAATCATCTTCAGACGGTTCAAATATATGGGCATTGACGAGGCGTGTAGAGAAAATGTGTTTCCAGAGACGCATTTGAAATTCAAGGCATGATACAGAACAGTGATATATATCTATATTTGTTATACTATTATTTGTCTGTTGTTGTCTGTCTAGTACCCTTGGTTTTGATACCACAGTCCAGCCACACACAGACAACCAAAACAGTCATTATGGATGTACTCTGAAGTTCATACAAGTGGAGGAAGAATCCACTGTGTGTGTGTGTGTGTGTGTGTGTGTGTGTGTGTGTGTGTGTGTGTGTGTGTGTGTGTGTGTGTGTGTGTGTGTGTGTGTGTGTGTGTGTGTGTGTGTGTGTGTGTGTGTGTGTGTGTGTGTGTGTGTGTGTGTGTGTGTGCGTGTGTGCGTGTGTGTGTGTGTGCAGATGGGTGCTCAGGTGCAGTTGCATCTCAGGAAATTTCAAGAAGCGCAGGCTTGAAGTAAATAAACCCAGATTTAAACCCTGTGCCACAAGATTTGGTTAAAAGATATCATAAATTGAATTCTGCCCCATGGTTTCTCCATACCCATGCCCTATTCTAGCGTCAGCATAGCCTTTCATTTTCCATAAACAGCAAATGCACTTTCCAAAGTTCATCTATGAAGTTTCTGGAAGCATCTTTGAAGTGGGAGAAATGCTACGGCAGCCGTGTAACGTTCTGCCTTATCTTATGAGCCTGTAATTGTAGCCTGGCTCTCTCTCGTATGGACCCAAACAGAACGCGCCTCTAATGATAACAATAAATTAACTTTCTCTGCTCCACTGAAGCCCATAAATAATTAATTGGTTTGTTGAAGAGGGGCTGGTTTTGCATGACCAATTTGCTTCCTGCACCAGACAGTGTGATCGGATGCTGCTGCCTCAGCACACCCATTCTGCTCAATTAAAACAGCGCGCTGGCAAAATATGAGCTTTGTTTGGGAATTTGCATGGCACTGTTTTTTTTTCCTATTGAATCAAGCAGGGACCTTTGGATTCGTTTTAAGTTTTCTAAACTCTGCCTTTGCCTGGCAGAAGCAGAAAATCGGTTAGATTAATGAGCATATGGTCACACGTTCCAATCCCCAACCGCCGACAAAGTCCAGATCGCGAAAGCGCCAAAGGACCCACAGTTACCATAGAGCTCCAAAAGTGGCCAATAGTACCGTGCAATTACAGCATACAGTACTGCATGGATAAGCAAGGAGGCAGCCTGAAGGTAAAAGAACCAGGCTGAATCTAATCCTCTCCAACAAATTCCCTTGAACTGCCCTTCAGAAAGGTATTGAACTTCCAGCTGCTATAGCAGAGCTGCTTGGAGGCCAGAACAGTACAGTAAGACTATAATAGTGCTAATACAGACATCCATCACTCCCACGTTATTGTGTATGTAATCTCGTAAGCTAAAGTCTGCCCACAAAAGGGTTAATAAATGTCATGAAAGCAGATATGTGTGGTAATTGTCTGCAAGTATCCAAGTATAGAGAGTGCATAGCCATAGCTGCACAGTGCACACATTTTCAGAACATTACAATGTTGCAAAATGTATTGTGGCCATTTAGCGGACTGTTTTCCAGAGCCACTTAAAAAGTGCAACAACAGAGTAAATGGTATGAACCCTGGTCAACAAGTGAAAGGGTAAATGGTCACTTCAGTAGAGTGAAAAGAAAAACTATTTAGCCCTTCAAAGTAAATAGGATAGCAGTCTATAAACATGCTTTCTAAATATAATTCTTAACATTTGTGGTCAAGCAAACAGTATACATCTTATGTCTATCTAAATAACATAACATTGTGAACAATTAAGCAACATTAATCTGCAAAGTATAACTAGCGTCAAGAGAATAGGTGACAAGAAGTGATACAAAGGAATAAGGAGTGCAAGGGGGTGAGGTGAGTTTCCAGACGGCTGTGGAAAATGGGGAGTGAGTCTGCAGTCCTGACTGAGGGACGAGGTCATTCCACAGCTTGAGTCAGGAAGCAGAAGAGTCTGGTTGGAGTGTTGGCCAGGGTGTTTTAAATAACGGACGGTGGATCATGTCCTGAAGGTAGGGGGTGAGGGGTAAGCACGCACATCCCAAAACAATTTATCGGGTGCTTTAGACAACAATACGTACATCAGGAAAAGAGAGGGAAGTCCGCACACGGTCGAAACGTTGCCTAACAAATAAACGAAAACTCTTCCACTGGGAGCTCAAACGGTGCACGGACTTCCCCTCTCTTTTCCTGAAGGTATAGAGGTGCCATGCCCTTGATTGCCTTATAGGGCAATCATCAGTGTTTTTAACTCGATGCGGTCATCGCTGTGTCCTCTGAGTTTCAGAGACAGAGACAGATCACCCACATGCTGTCGGCAGGCAACACAACGACCAACAGGAGTAGTATAGAAACTTCCAGGCTGCTGCTGCTGCAGAACGGGGGTCCAACAACCGCCTCAACGAATGCTCAGCCGAGTGTCCCATAAATAAATCATGGTGACCAAAGTGAAACGGGAGCCACAGATGGATGGGTGCCCCGTGTCACCACAAGGACCGTGTCAATTAATGTTACATGACAGCCAGACATGGCCGAACGCAGGCCAATCTGCCCGAGCCCTCCGCCATTCACTTTCATCAATAATGAAGCAGGATCCTTATCCAGAGTGAGCATACACCCCCCCCCCACACACACACACACACACACACACACACACACACGCTTCCCTCCATCTCCTTCGTTATCCTCCTCGCTTCCTTCTCTCCCACCTGCTCCCTAGTTCAGAGAGCGTGCTTATACATTGTTTATTTTAAACTTTAATTCCACAGGAACAGATTGCAGGTTGCGGATTCTGAGTCATGATAATAATAGCCTGCCATTTCTTTTTTTACCGACGAAACATAATTTGGCACAGTCCGATCTATAAATACATTCCTTTACTCCCATCTCTGAATAAAGGGTGATAATAAGCCCTGAGTGGGTGGATGGGAGGATGGGAAGGAGTAGGGGGGGGGGAGGCAGTGGTGAAAGGTGGTGACAGAGAGAGAGTGTGTGTGTTTGGGGGGGGGGAGGGGGTGACAGTGAAAGAGAGTTACAGTAGGGATCTGGTGTTTCACTCAGGGATGTGACCAGATGTTATTCACCTTGGTACAGAGAGGACATTATGCAGCCTGTGAATCATTGCTGTCACAATACGCTCCCTCTGCCCTATCTGCACACGTCTGTCACTCCTATTCCTCATGGTATTCCTCTCTCTTATCTTTTACAGTCTGTTCTTTAGCTGCTCGCTCTAGGTTTTACTGTGTCATTGATCCCACACACGAACACGCACGCACACACGCGCACACACATACACATACACACACACTCTCTCTCCTCCTCCAGTGAGAAAACAGCTGATAGGATAGATTTAGCTGAACAATTTATTGAGAATAGAAGTTAATGCTGGTTACAGTATCACTGTATCAGTGAGACTCTATCAAATCACTGGGTTGATGCTGTACTCAGTTGATGGGAGAATGATGAAAATCTTTAATTCACATTTTTTTCTAAATACCAGAACTCACTCTCACTCACACACCTTCCCAAGGCTTTTCTTTTCCCATCAAGGGTTTTTAATTGGGGGGAGGGGTTTCATTGACTAATTGAGGGTCTACACAGAGCGTAGAGACATTTAGTTTACTTTTAAAATGTGTGCCTCTAAACCCCTTTCAGACTGACTGTGATCAAGGGCTACTGTATTCAAATAAACTTGACTTAACTCTCGCTCTCTCTCTCAAAGCTGTTCCACAACACATCAATGAATTGTGGAACACAACATACGCTTACTTTAGTTTAGTTCTGTTCACTTTGTCTTATTCTTTATCCCATGAAAGTGCATTTTCTCGCATCCATGCATGTACTACAAAACTGATAGGACTGATCCGCACACTTCACAATGATTTGTTTTGTTTGGTTATCGTTAGCTAAATACATTTGCTTATTTAAACTTAAGCTCATTGGTGTGGTCTCCCAATTTTTGTCTGGACTCGAAGCTTGTTCATGACACATGCAACATCACAGACTGACATAAGTAGCTTGTAAGTATGATCTGTAACTGCATTGGACCATTCAATGATATGCCATATGTATAAACCTTTCTGGAACTTTTAAAATCCAGTAAAAGAGTAGATCTGTTTCACTTCACTGTTTTTCTCTGGAACGACAATAGGCTTGGTATGACGATATACCAAGGTATTTAGAAATCCCAAAGGTGTGACTAAAAAATACAGACTCCTTTTCCTATTAGACTGATATGGAGTTCCTATATTGAGGTGATTTATTACAACAGGGCACTTAGCCAGCAGAAGAATTATTTGGAGGTATAAAATAATAATTGGCAGAGCATTTCTGCTCTAGGTCTCCTAGCTAATCAAGCTCATGCATTTCCTCCCAAATCTTATGGTTGTGTACCGACAGTTCAAAAATAAATGAGGGTTAGTTCTCCTCACATTTCTAGTGTGTGGTCTAACTTTTCAGCTTAGCAGCAACTGGCCTCAAAATGTAGAAGTGAAATGCCTTTAAATTATTTTTGAGGAGCGTATTTATCCCATGCTGGGATGCTGCAGTGAAATCGTTAATGTCAAAGGTATAACATTCTGGATGTTGTCCAATACTACAGGGCTGGTTTTGCACAGCAATGGGTGTATTAAATTGTAGCTGGTTATTTTATTTTATATTTTGCAGACAACACAATATCGGTAAAGAAAACCACCCGCCCTCAAATTTACATATTTATGTCAGTGCGTTCCAGTATTCATTCATTCCATTCTTTTCTTCTCTAGATTTCATTATCTCTCCACTGTAGCCACCCACAGCCGCCTTATGAGGTCATCTCCCATGTCAGACTTCCACACTCTCTTCATCCCATCTGAATGCAAGGCATTCATTTCCAGGCAAGTAAGTGCCCTCCGGACCGGAGAATGTTCATGAGTTTCCCCTGGTGTATGGTGTCAAAAGTTTATATGGTGTCAATGAAGGTGATCACCGCTGACAGGTTCTGCTCACTGACACCTTCCACTCACTGACAACTTCCGCTCACTGACACCTTCCAGTGTCCTCCTCAGAGTCGTTATATTTCCGACTGTTGTTCGCTCAGGGCGAAAGCCATTCAGTGAGTTTCTCAGCCGAGGGTCTAAGACGGGTCTAAAGACGGTTGAGGCTCACCAGTCAAGCTGATGCCCCGGTACATTCCATTTTAGGCCAGCCAAGTTTTTGTTTACAACCATTAGAAATGAAGCAAAACACCATCACATTGATGAATTGTAAAAGTAAAACAAATACAAAATAAATACGAGAGCCTTTCAGCAGTAACTGTCATGCTTCTATTACGACTGGGCATTTAACAGCGGGCTCTTTTCTCTCCCTCACCACGCATCATCAGTTGACCATCCCCTCCCAGTTCACACTCCCCGTCATCCCCATTAAAACACGCTTAATTGTTTCTCTGACCTCATTGCAGAACGATCCAATCACATGGCAATCGTAGCCTGAAATTAATGTCCATAATTTTCTTTGTCATGCTTAATTTATACTCGGAAAAACAGCCGATTTACAAGTTTGCAATGTGTTGCATTGTGACGCGTTTTGAGCTTATAGATTGTCCATTTTAGGCATGCGTTAACCATTGCATGACTAAAATGCTGTTGTCACAGGGCAGCAGTCACAGGGGTATTTGGGTGTAATTAGTCTGGCATTTAGGGAGAACAAGGCTCCTGTTCAGGGAGAGCCGCAGGAAGGAAGAGGGGTCAGATTGGTCAAAAAGTAATCTCTCAAGAACAGATTCTGCTCTCCGCTTGAATCTGTCGGGGGGGTTCGTCATAACGTGTACGCACTGGCCTACAAGTGGGTGTGCCTTCAGATCAGGAAGCAGGCCGCGCTTTACCCAATCAAATGTAGTGGGCGGGATTTACTGTCTGTGCTCTCGCTTCCCACTGAAAACAAACCGAAACTCATTTAACAATAGCGTTCTCGGAGCAGACAAAACCACGGAAAGATGTTCACATTTTAACTTGCTCTTTCATCATAGAAACAAGTGGGCTTATAACCAAAACGATCCATGTTCTCTGGGAGAAGTGGTGTTAGTGTTCCGTGTAGAAATATTGTTAGTGGGAATGAAAACATAAGCGCACCACCGGAAGTGGAGAGCTGAGGGTAGACCAAAAACCCCGGTTTCCTTGCGCACGGGTGCTACATTAATAGTCAGGGGATATTAGCAGAAAAATGTCCAATCTTGGAATAAATTCCTTACCAAAAAAAATCTTCACCAATGTGTTTGTAAAAGTGTCTAGTAACACATCTCACAAAGACTGAAATGCAGTTTCCCTATGGGAATTTTTGACAGCTGCTGAAAGTTGGGGTACCCACCATAACCTTATGTGGGGGGAAAAAAATCCAAATTTAATTCTGTTTTAAGTAGCATGTGAGGGGTCAAACTAGGGTGTTTTTATGATTCTGAATCCATTGCAAGAATTTGTTTTGCACCAAAACCGCTCCTTGGGCTAAAAACGGCCCAATCTCAATGGGCTTTTTACACAAAAAGTATACCTGGAAAAGGATGGCTATGGCCGTTTTTGGTAAGGAATTTATTCCAAGATGTTTTTAATATCCCCTGACTATAAGCTCCTCCCAGAGCCAAGTGAAAGAGTAAAAAACAGCAGAGGGCGCTGTTTTTCCTTTTTATTTGGCGATGGGTTCCCAGATTGGTCAAAAAGTAGCCTCGATCTCCAGGCTTTTATTGTTTAGTTTTGCTAAAAAATAAAAGCCTGGCCCAGCGCGTCGGTGTACTCGGTATGAGGAAGTGTTTCATTTCCCAACCAACCAGAGTGCAGTGGGCGTCGCTCGTAATGTTGTGTTAACGGGGCGGGGGTTGACGGATAGATCGGTGAACCAATGGGATCAGGCGCAATCTCTCGCCGGCTCTATACACCCGCCCCTCTATACACGAAATCAGGAGCGTTGGGGCAGCCTAGTCAAAAAGAGACTCCACGCGGGACAGATCACTCTTCATTTAACCACTTAAACCCTTCTATATACATAGTGAAACAGACCAGAGTTGGTTCTGTACTTGCTGTGCTCTCGTTTCCTTCCACACCAAATCTGTTCGCCATAAATAGCTACAAGCTCACAACGCGTCACAATGCAACACATTGCAAACTTGTACATTGGCTATTTTCGGCACGCAATGCCATCATACGACAGAGTTGTGAGCTTGAGGATCGCCTATTTCTGGCGAATATTCCCCCAGAATAGAGGACGCAAGGGTTCAAGCAAGGCCCAGCATCCGCCTTTGAAATTGAGTCTATATAGGAAGTAAAAGTTCATATGAATGGCCAGTAGTTTCGCTGTTTTACCCCTGCTGGTGTCAGAAGAAATAACGCTCTATGCAAGCGGATGGGTTTTTGCCGAACTTTACACTTGATTTTATTACCTATATAAACATTTTCATAAATATTTTATGCTTCCAATTGCTAGTTTAAAGTCTTCTTTCAATCACCATGATATGGTTTTGGTAAATTTAACCTGTTAAGTGGTCAGATGGGTGGGATGTGTGCATTTTTAGAGCATGTTTGTTTTATTGATCAATCAATTGATTGTGTTTCGGCTTGGATCAATGGAACTAAGGTTTTATCACGATGAAAACTAATTTGTCAAGGTTTTAAAGAAAAAAATACCATGACTTCTTTTACGTTACGTTTTTTCGTGGGCCCTGGCACACCGCTAGGGAAATCGCTGATCTACCGTAACTACTTGGGAAATATTTGGTCAGTATGACTGTGTTCATATGTCTTATATAACAGCTTTTGAGTAGATGAACTGTGCCCAGACTCAAACTGGCACTATGAGACTGACTGAGAATATATAATCAGGGGATATGTTTTGTTTCTTCTTCTTCGGATGACAGAAAAAATATTTCTATGAGGCAGCCTTAGCAGAGTCATATCATGTCACAGAAACCTTACTTATCCACATTACACTAAACGAACCCTGGCATCATCTAATCTGCCATATATCTGCACACTAATTTGCCTGTCTGCATTAATTCCCCTTTCACTGACAGCTCCTCAAGATGTATAATCTTAACATAAAACGGATCAAAGAAAAGACCCATAATGGTGTGATCAAAGGAGATCTATGAAATAAAATAAATATATATGTACTGTATATATTATATCATAGAACCCTTCTGTCTTTTGCGCTGACAGTGACAGAAATACAGTATGCTTAATATCAGCAGGCTCGTGTCTTTGTAATGCTGGGTGGCAGATCTTCCTAAATGCAAGAAAGCAGACAGACCTGTTGCATGGTCGCAGTGACATCACACTCTGAGAGCCAATGAAGGCCCAGTAAAAACACCTCGGAGCAGACCCTGATTAAAGCAGCTGCATATCGTCGCTGTCAGGTGGAAACCTTGAATGTCCAAAACTGTTATTTTTTCCGGAAATGGAAGAAAGAGCCTGCTGTGTTCCAATGGATACAATGTAGTTATTATTTAGTCACAAGCTCTTGTTAATACGCTTAATTGGTTAAATATGTATAACAACCACAGACAGACTTAACCACTTTCACTTAAAAAAAAAAAAAGAATAGCAAAAAATAGCCGATCTACAAGCTTGTCTTGATGCGACGAGTTGTGAGCTTGTAGATCACCTATTTCTGCTACTTTTGTGTGACACTGTAGTATGACGAAGCAAGGCATTCATTCAAAAGGATCCCTGGCTAATTTTAAGTTTTAAAACATCTTAAATATTGTATTTATTTTAGAAACATTCATCTTTTACTCAAGCCGGACAATGCTCGTTCCAAGTTGATGATGTCATTTGCCCATGTGTGGTCCAGCCCTATGGAATGCATGTGCAAATAAACCAACTTAATACTTCCTATGGTTAATATGAGCATCAAAACAATATTTTGAATATGTTTTATTTGCATATGTATTCTATACATTCCATAGGGCTGGACCACACATGACAAATGACATCATCAACTTGCGACAGGCATTGCCCATCTTGAGTTAAAGTTTCTAAAATAAATACAATATTTAAGGTGGTTTAAAATCGTAGTTATAGAGGGCAATTATAATGTATTAAAGGGGAAATCCACCCATTTTCAATATTTAACTATGTCATTAATATAGCATAAAGGAGTTGTGTGGAAATAAGAAAAAATTTAAAAAAAAATTAACATTGCAAAAAAATTTAACATTGCAAAAAAATTAACATTGCAAATTACACTGTGATGACTCATCATGGTGTAATTTGCAATGTTAATTTTTTTGCAATGTTAATTTTTTTTGCAATGTTAATTTTTTTTTTTTTTTTTTCTTATTTCCACACAACTCCTTTATGCTATATTAATGACATAGTTAAATATTGAAAATGGGTGGATTTCCCCTTTAACGCATATAAGGCTTATTAGCCAGGGATCCTTTTAAGAGAAAAAAAACATTAAGATGTTGAAATATGGAGATACACAAGGTTTCTGCCCGACAGCAACGATATGTTGGATTCATGAGGGACCACCACCGCGGCTGTTGTCGGCTGTTGTCGGCGACGCCGTGTCTGATGCCGCTGCCGGAGAATGCACTCGCTCCTTCTGACCACATGAGCAATCAATCAGAATAACAAGCAGCCAAATGACCTGGCCCAGGGCGTCTCCAGTGGGATGGGGTACTACTATGTGGGGGCAAATTGTGAATTTGCGCGGGCGTGTACGTGTGTACAGTTCTAATAAGCCCATAGGAGAGCCCTATTTTGAGGACGGTAATGACGGTATGAAAACAAAAACATAAAAAGATGTGGACAACAAGGTTTCTGCCAAACAGTACTATGCTTTATGTGATAGAGATAGCCAGACAGACAGAGGGAGAGAGAGGGAGGCCTAGAGAGGTAGAGAGAGACAGAGAGAGGATGTGTGTGAAATGTAAAGTAATGCTTGTCATTGGGAATCTGGACGTTAGGAAAGTTAATGAGTAGCCTGACACTTAGAGGTCCAAATCTGATTACTGGCAGTGGAAATGTATCTTGCGGACAAAGTTATTGGTGAAGTGCCCTTGTGCAAGGAACTTATGTAGCTCTCTTGCATTACTCTAAAATCTAAATGAAAATCGAAGGCACGGTAAATGTGTCTCGAGTCAATTTGCCAGGGTAAATATTTAGGCCAAGAGGGGACGTTTTATGCTGAGTGAAATAAAATAACAGCAAGGCGCATCATACGACCAAAATGAAAAGGACTATCCACAAACCAGAGAAAGCCCACAGGAAAGTAATTGCTCGGATTCATTTCCGTGTCTGAAAATAGAACGCACACAGTGTTCCAATTACCAGTCTAATGCTGCTGGAATGTCTCCCATATACTGTACAACAATAGTCATGCAGATGATTCAAGTTCTAATCCACTTTGTGCACTCAATGAAAAGCTACCTATCATTTTATGCCATTGTAATATGGGAAGAAAAAAGTATCTACATTTCCAATCTGGTTCTGCGGGATTCTATGCCAACACTGTTATGCGTTACATCTATTGCCTAAGTGCTGTTGCTTTCACTGTTGCATTCCGAGTGCTGCTAACTTGTTAAGTTGTGTGCCTAAAGAATATGAACTGATTTTGTATGCGCTGTGGGTAAGAATGTAAATGCCTAAAATGGAAATGGAAGTGGGAAGGGAAATTAACTGGCATGTCTTTAGGTGCTTGTTAAAAACACTTGCTCATGGGTGTTTGTGTAACTGTACAGGCATCAAGTTTTGTCTTTTAAAACTGGAGGCAGTTTTAAGCATGCCATCCTGAATGTCAACGTCTTGATTTTCTTTTAATGTTTCAACTATTTACAAAATACTCTAACAGCATGCACAATTTTCTCCTACTCTTGTGTTTGCACTTCATCTGTTCCCTTGTGGGCCAAGTTAAGGAAGCGAGAACACATAAGCTTCAGGTTAGGTTGCTTATTATGACTGACTGTATGCACGTGTTACTTTAAAAACCTAGGTGGTGCAGTAAACAAGACTTGTTTTGCAATGCAGGATTCAATAGGTTCATTCTCTATTAAGAAACCTGATGTATAAATGTACTGTATGTGTTGAATGATTCCCAGAATGCCATTATCATGCTGCTGTCAATGTTGTGCGAGGCACTGAGGCGGCATTGGTACAACTTGCCTTTTATAAATGTTTTTCTTTTGTATATATATGTTTTTTTGTGTAGTATGCGTGTGTGGTTTATTTGTCTGTCTTTCTAAATAAAAGTTGAACTGATCTGATCTTAATCTTCTTTATGTACCCAAGCCTTTCAGTAATGTAGCATACTTTTTCTTTGTGATCTTGACAAGGCAAAATCCATTATCACCATCAAACGATGCATACATATGAATCAAACTTGCATTGAAAGCAACAATATTGTACTACTAATACAGTAATAAACATAACATTCCAAAGCTGAATGCGGAACGGAGATCTGACCTTGAAAACAACCACAATATAATATATGCCACACTACTTTGACAAACACACTGGGTCTATTCATCTAACGCACATTAATTAAAATTCATAAGAACAGGCGTGGCGTCAAGGTCAAGACGAAGGGTTTTTCAAATGTGAGCGAGCGGTAAACGAACAGCCCTCCCCACACCCACTACATGTCATTTCATTTCCAGACGTTACAGAGAGG
This sequence comes from Gymnoscopelus braueri, assembly GCF_963280865.1. Lineage (NCBI taxonomy): Eukaryota > Metazoa > Chordata > Actinopteri > Myctophiformes > Myctophidae > Gymnoscopelus > Gymnoscopelus braueri. The sequence continues at coordinate 17,158,407 of NC_137619.1, read as the reverse complement.
TCCCCGACTGTAACAGCATGCTCGCCGTCCGGATGTTTTAGAGGACAGAGCTCATGCCTTTCGCAGGCCCCAATGCACTATGCGCAGGTGCTGAGCGTCTATGTGCGTTTGATATGTGCGCGTGTCTACAAAGTACCTGTGTGTTTGTGTATGTGTGTGTGGGTGTGCATGCAGACGCGTGTGCACATGCCTGTGAGAGTGGGCAGAACGTGACACCCCTGAGGCCCCCTGTGCCACCATCCGCTAAATTAAACCTCTCCTCCCCCTTCTCTTGCCTCTTTGAGAGGGGGGGGGGGGGGGGCTTCGGGCGGGCCCCCGTCCTCGCACAGCCAGCCCCGCATGCCAGCCGGGGAGCTTTCATGAAACGCCACTCCCCAAAGCCCAGAGCAATTGGCCTGTTATTGTCCACTCATCCACTGCTCAGAGGGTGTGAGGAAGGTAAGGTAACGGGGGGTTGTCGAAAGAGCCTTGAGCGCTGCTGAAACCATCCCAGGTACTTTAATGTAGGACTCTGTTGCACTTTTCCGTTTGATCACATTCCCGGCCTTTATTTGCCCTGGGTGAGAGGGGAGGTAAAAAAGGACAGAGGGGGTGATTATTACTGATATCAGCCACGGGGCTGATAAGTCTTATCAGCCCTGGGGGCTGATACGGCTGCTGTAGCTGACCAATCAGTGCAAGCTAAATTGCTACCGCGCCCACTGAACTCGCTGCAGAGGGAACTCAGCACGTCAAACATGGCCGGTTGCTGCGTTGATCAAATGCTATTTTAACCCTAAGGGTATGGAATAAACAAATTGTTGTCGCCCCCAGTAACCAGGCAACAACGACTGCCCAGGTGATAATAATCTATATTTATCAACAAAGGCTGTGTGAGCCCATATGCTGGATGAAGCTTTGTGTCTTGTCATGTCATTGTGCTGACATGTTTTTTTTATCTAATGATGTGAAGCTTAGGCAGACAACTCAAAGCAGTGCCAACTCCTGATGATGGGATCAGTCACATGCAGACTTCATCTGATTGAGGCGGGCTATTTCATCCTCCCTGGCTGCATCTCAGGTGCTAAAATAAAATCCTGCGTCCTTTCCGTCGGTTATGTAAAGAAGGAAAGGACATCTACAGTATATGAAGGTAGATATGTTGCAAAATTTGACAGCTTGTAGATTTTATTTTAGCACTCAAACGAATTTTCAGTTACAAAAACAAAAAAGTAACAGAAAAAATATGTAAACGAGTGTAGACAGTTGAACAACAATAATTGTATATTCTTCAATTCTATACTTCACCTCAAACTCCATGTGTATGAAAGCGTGCAAATTTCAATATACACGTGTATTTCTCATTTTATTGAGTACTCAAATCAACTCCACAAGCTCTCGAATTTTGCGACATATCTACCTTCATATTGATGTCCTTTCCTTCTTTACATAACCATGTAGGAGTGAGGCTAGAGGAGCTAGGACATAGCAAAATGAGGATCTCAGATCTCAGCTCTGCCATCTTGCTGCTGCTGCTGCCTGCTATGCTGCTGCTGCTGCTGCTGCTGCTGCTTAGCTCAATGAAGTTCCCACCACCACCACCCCAGCATCCACCTGTTGGCTCTATTTCTATACGATTCCCTTAAGGGGGTCGAGCTATTTAATTCCCTGTAATATCTATTTGGCAGATCATTTATTTATTATAATATTCTCATTACAGGGGAATTAATGAATTGAGACTTGACGCCAAAATATGCGTATAGATATTTATGCTCACTAAATATGTTTATTTCTATCCAAGAGTTGTCTAACTAAACCGCAATATTGCTCCAAAATACCGGCTATCAGCTTCCTCGAGTCCTATCATAAAATCATTAGTGTGAATTTACCCATTTATCCATTAACTCAGAGAGTGTACCAACCGGGTGCATTTGGTGACATTTATACACTCTCTGGGTTAAAATAACACTAAGGATGTTACTGTGTGTAATATCCTATTATATATTGTATATGGGCCCAGAAAAAACTGGAGTGTGACAAAGAGAGTCATATTATCATCCACAGTGTGAAGGATTGGAGTACCACCGGACAACTGAGGACCAACTTCTCATTGTAATCACTGTTGTTGAACACAACTTTGACATTCTTTTGGCATAAAAAAAGACCCCAATCAGACCATTAACCAATGGAAAAGTATTGTATGTTAACCCTGATACTGTATGTTCTCCTTAAATATACTACAGGTATTTACTTTGCTAATTTGAATTAAAGGTAGGGTAAGTGATTTACTTTGGTTAAAATAAGTGTTAAATAGCTCTATTTTCTGATAGTACTCATTGCTATAGAGTGTTTGTTCAGTAGAAGGAGTCTCCCATGTCTCTCCAGCTCTTTATTAAACAAAAAAATGCATTTTCAGTGCGCTCTCCTGATTGGCTTAAATGTTGTCATCACCTACATGAAAATGTACTATATTCTGTTTACTAAAGAGCAGGAGAGACCCCTGTGACCGAACAAACGCTCTGTAAAAATGATTACTATCAGAATATAGTACTTTAACCTTCTTTTTTTTTTTTATAAAAAAATATGTATATATCACTTACCCTACCTTTAATTTAATCAATAATAATAATGATGAATAATTTCCAAGTTTACCAAGAAAAATAAACATTTTGTACTTAATTACTCACATGCCAGCAAACAGGAGCCAGCAAACAGGAGCCAGCAAACGAGCGCTTACCCTTCATTCATGTGTTTTCAGGTGCTGAAGCTACTCTCATACTTTGTACCACAGACAACTTCGTTGATGAATACATGCGTATCTCTATTCACCACCTGGATGCCAACTTTAAGGATAAGGTCAAGTTGAAAACCATCACTCCTACTGTACACAACTTCTGTGTTAAGATCCAAATTGTGTCCTGTACAGCACACAGTAAAAAACCCAGTGTTTATTTGACCATTTTGTAAGAGAGTAGAGCGTGCAAATGGAAACCAAAATGGATCGTACCCTCTCAGAGTTAAATTAACACTGAAGATTTTACGGTGTGTTAAAGTGTGTGTGCGAGGTCGTGTGTGTGTGGTAGCTGTCAAGAAGGGAGAATATGAATGTTGCTCAGGTAGGTGAAGAGTTATGAATGGTCCTCTCATATCAGTAACTGTAGTCCAGGAACCCAACCAGGACATCCGCGCTCACGGCCTTCTGACCAGCACCTCATTAATCACACTCCTACAGCTGACAAAGAGTAATTACCCTCTGAGAGACACACACATACTACAGTATAGACCCACACGTGCACATGGCGCTATGCTCGCGCTAACTGTACAGCATGTAATACACAGTATGTAACTATGTAGTATGCAAAGGTATGCGAGGCAGGATACGCGCATACAGTAGCGGATTTCATTTGCATAAACATGTTCATGTAGGGGGGTAGTTGAGGCTATGCCCAAACTATACATGCACATACAAATACATTTATACACAAGCATGCGTGTGCACTTGTGCACACACACACACACACACACACACACACACACACACACACACACACACGCGCACACGCACACACACTTTCAAGGGTACACAGTAAAATCCAGAGTGCTCATTTGACTCGGACACCCTTTTACGGGTTCATTTCCCCATCCAACCAGAGTTAAATGAACACTCCGGATTTGACTGCATAAGTCCCAAAGCCTGTGAGGGGGCGTGTTTCCAGAGGTGTTGGACAGGTCATGGAGCCCGCCTGCTTCGGGGAGAGTCGGTCTGTCTGGGAAATGATGGAACCCTCAACCTGTCCCCATTCATCAAGCCCACCACACATATTAATTATCACAAACCTTCAGAGATACAGCAGAGGACACAGTCCCGATCCACGCCCCCCCGACCCCCCCCCCCCTTCCCCCCCCCCGACACACACACCTCCGCCACACACACATAAGCCTGATTTATACTCAGTTGCGCGCCGTTGTCTCGCACCAAAAATGTGCGATCTATAAGCTCACAACGTGTCGTGCTGCGATGTGTTGTGAGCTTGTAGATCTGTTATTTTCATTTTCTGTGCAAGACACAATGTGCAACCAAGCATAAATCAGGCTATACACGTACTAGGCTATATGCACACATATTCATAAGCACACAGCGCAGGCAGGCACTCACACACACACTGGCCTCAAGACCCTACTCGCAGTTTAAAATTCAGCCGTGGCAGTGGTACGATATTGATCTAAAGTGTAACTGACTGTGGCACGCCAAGTTAGGACTGTTTTTTTCCCCCCTTCGTTTTTTTTATTCACCAAGTCCCAAACCAGCTTGACAGAAGAGCCTAATTTAAGGGCTTTTTTACAGGGAGCGACACAACCTACGTTCTCGCTTGGATCTGTGGGGTTGCACTGCGCCCCCTCATGTAAAATGACATTTGAAAGTTAAGGAACGTGTTTAAACGTGCCGTGGAGAAAAAGGTTCAACACACTGCAACTATAACGCAGGCGGGGATGTGCATGAGACGAGCATGAGCGCAAAAACTTCACATGATCGCGCCCAATTGTCACTATGCCTGTCAGATTAACCACGCCTCACTACCTGTGTGCTCGCCTCTCATAGAAAATGAATTACTAGGCACATCAATTGCTCCCTGTGTGAAAAGCCCTTCATACTTCTTTGTCTTATGACGGTGCCGCTCTCAGAAAGTAACTTATTTTCGAGCAAAAAAGGTGATCATCATGTCAGCGCTTGCGACTTTCTCCAAAGCACTTTACAATGTGCATTACATTCACGCACCACCTAGGCACCAACTTGCTCATTGGTAGCAGTTACTGCAGACAGTTTCATTATTGGTGTGTCTAAATCAATAAATATGGCTGTCGAGATGTGAATGGTGAAGCAAACTTCACTCAAGTTATTTCAACGCAAATAGGAAGAAGAGGCTAAATTCATTCATTCATTCATTCATTCTTGTCAGCCCGTTCGCTTCATTCATGCCGCCCAACTTCATTATAGCAGGTGGGTCTGTCTTTTTTTCAGACATAATTATAATTTCACGGGCTGTGTGGGCTGTATGTCGGCTTTTTTGTCGGTTTTGGAGTTTATCGTCATAGCCATAGTCTACATACAGTATGTATATAGTCTAGTCCAGTGGTTCTCAATCTTTTCAGGCCGCGACCCCCCAAAATAACAAAATAATCATATTTGAACTGGGGCCTCCCCAAAATAATCATTTTTGAACTGGGCCCCCCCACCCAGACAAGAACTTGGAATTGTAGGAATTGAGGCATTACATTTAGTTTGACTCGGTTCCACAGATAAAAATTGTGAAAATAGCCGATGAGGTTGCAGATCAGCTATTTTGCCTCTTTCTTTTATTTATTATTTAACAATTTGGCAAATGTTTGACCAGTTACAGTATAGTTTGTTGATTACTTTTGATGCAGTAAAGGTCTTTTTTCTTTTCTTTCTTTTAAAAAAGATATTAAAAAGGTCTTAAAAGTCCTTAAATTGTCACATCTGGGGACCCCCCCAAAATCATGTTTTTGTGGGGACCCCCGACCCACAGGTTGAGAACCACTGACCTAGTCTAGTGCACCTGACGTCAGTAGCCTGCTGTTGCAGCAGCAGACAACAAGACAGACACCCGACTCAGTGAGGTTAAACAGTCATCTTTGTTGAAATGTTTCCACTGCCGTGGTTTCCTACAGTGGATGTATCTTTATCAGCTATGCTGGTTTCCAATCAAAGCCTCTTATTTAAAAGCGAAATTTTAACTTACCTGGAGTTTATAGAATAGCCTTTAAAAAGCGACCCAACGCAACCCACGGCTCTTGTTTTGATGTCAATAATATTATAGGTTCCATGGCGGCCAGCAACATTGAACAATGATATAAAGTTGATGCATTTATCCAACAGGAAAAAGTCCACGGCACATGGTTAGTCCTGCTGCCTGCCTCAGACCTCGTTGGCACATCAAAGGCAGTCAGCACTGCGGCACAGATCAAAGTGTTGTTAATGAATGGTTTAAATAGGAGAACTGATGGTCACATTGAAGCGCATTACAACACCAATTTCACCGGATTTGGATCGTGAGTCAGGCTATGGGCAATTTGTTCATGACATTCTTTTAAGCTTTTCTTTTTTTTCTCCTTCTTTTTTAACACCTACAATTCCGGGCCCCTGGGCTGCAGCCCACCCTAGCCCAATGGTAAATACGGCCCTACTGGCCACGCCTCCAAGTCTTAAGTTAAGTCATAAAACCTGGTACTTAAAGGTAGGGTAAGTGATATACAAAAAAGTGTTTTGTTAAAAGGTTAAAGCACTATATTGTGATAGCAATCATTGCTATAGAGTGTTTGTTCAGTAACAGGAATCTCCCCGTCTCTCCAGCTCTTTGATAAACAGAAAAAGAAAATTCAGGTAGGTGACAAACTTTCAGCCAATCAGGAGAGAGTACCCATTTATCAGCTTAATTTTTATAGTGTTCCAGTTCCAATTGTGTCTGCTCATTTCTCCAATTTCACTTGTTTAATCTGTATCCTGACTGAGTTCTCTATCCTGATTGGATAAAATTGGTATCCCGAACCTGAAAAAGATTTTTCTGTTTAATTAAGAGCTGGAGAGACATGGAGACTCAAATGACTGAACAAACACTTTCTAGCAATGAGTACTTTCCGAATATACAGCTATTTAACAGTTATTTTAACCAAAGAAAATCACTTACCCTATCTTTAAGACGAGCAAAATAGGGCCCTCAGTGTCACTGTGCACGCAAAGCAGTGGCACCAGAAGCTCCGCCCCCTTCACTCACAGAAAATGAACAGAGAATGGAAGTGAACGGGAGGCGAGTATTTAATTTGCGCACGTGTGACCGTACCCTGAATTAGGTTTTACAGTAAGTTTGCTGCTCGGAGTCCACCCGGCGCATACAAAGACACAGCGATTCCCCCCGAGCCTGTCCTTAATTGAGAAGAGATCATTAGCTTGAGTTGAGCTCTCTAATCTTTTTTTAAGCATTTCATAATAAGATGGAGACCAGCGTGTATCCACCGAGAGACGCTTTTGAAGCCGCCGCGTCAAGATTAAAGTCCTCTAAATGACCCTCTTTTGGTCCTCCTTAGACAAGACATCCACAGTAAAACTCTCAGTGTTCATTTATACATTTGTAACTCAGAGAGTGTGCAAGTGTAACCAAATGGACCCTTGTCGGTCCACACTTTTACACTCTCAGAGTTAAATTAACACTCAGAATTTTGCCGTGCAACATCATCCTCATCACTCCCGCGTTTCCTGGACACCAGTCAGACAGGGAGTGCCGACTCTCTGAAACTGAGCGGCCAATTAGAACGGCTGCGGAAAAGATAAAAGTGTCATTATCACGCCAACCACAGACCATACGTCGCGCCAATTAATGAGGGTGTCTGCAGCGCGCCATGCCGGGCAAAAAAAGACCACTCCTCCTCCCTGGCTAAAGCAAAGAGAGAGTGAACAAGGGGAACTAGTCAACGATCTGTGAAGTCGGTGACAGCCACAGACACTGCGACAGTTAATTGATCTTCATTACCTTAATTATGGCTGTGATGTGGAGCAGTGAGTGAAAAACGGGTCACACCCTCAAATGACTCGCTCTGAATGAACACCGTTAAGCTATCTGCTGACCTTGAAACTAGCCTGAAAGTAATGGCATAAGTGTGTGTACGCACGTGTGCCAGTGTGTGTCTATCACTGTGTATGGGTAGAGTTGTACGGTGCCAGTTTTTATATTTGTAAGCCTATGCTGGTAGTAATGTTATTACAGCTTAGGATTGCACAAAAAAAGAAGGCTAAACAGCAGGCATGTAACCGCCATACATGGAAAAGACCCTGCAACCACTATCCTTGACTTCTGTTTACAGTGCAACAGATACTGTAATTGCTTTTTGTGCGTACTGTTGGTTTGTAACAACATTAAGCGGCCCATAGATTCCCAAGCTGCTTCTTATACCCAACTGGACCAAAGTGGTTTGAACTGACCGACATTGCCCTGCATTCTCACTAGTGGGGCTAACAATTAAAGTACAAGGGTTTATGTTGTCTATTCACTGAAGGAATAACACATATTATAGAGAACAAGGGAAAGGGAAATACAATAAAATACTATTATGAAAAAGCTACAGTGCCTTTTGCGGGAATGTTGGCCTATGGCTGGCACTAGAACAGGGATGGGCAACTGGCGGCCCGCCGTCACTCAATGCGGCCCCAGGCCAAAATCCCCCCCAAAAAAAGTAATCTAAACATATCCGAAATGGTGAACTATTGCCTTCAACTGTTCCAAACATGCAACTTTCCATGAACCATTTTAATTACAACAGTCCACCAGTAGAGCGTGCTCTCGTTTATTTTAATAGAAGCCTTATTAACTATAATTCTAGTGTTCATTTTTGTATATTTTTAAGCCAAGGTTACAGCAATACTCTGAAAGGCATACTCAGGAATGTGAAGTTTTGTTTAGCAGCACAGCTGTAGTAAGTTGATAGAAGCATTACTAAATGCTAAATAAAAACAAAGTTATAACAAATAATAATAGTTAATATCCCTTATTTATCAGATATGTGACTATTATGGGCTTTTTGAGTAATGGGGTACTACTGGCGAGAGTGCCGATAAACAGAGGCGGGCTGGGACCAAAATTCTGCCCTGGCATTTTGGTCCGAACCGGCGCACCGCCCCCGGACCGTTTTGTCAACGGGGGGGGGGGGCCTGCCGATAAACAATGCGGCGGCCCCCCAGAGTGATTGAGGAAATTTTGTGACCCTCACCATCTACAAAGTTGCCCACCCCTGCACTAGAGGAAAGGCCATGGGGTTACCATTATGCAATCTGTCTGTTGGATTATGAGCTCTTTTGTGCTCAGCAATTTGTGCTCAGCAATTTCAAGGCAATCCAATACTTTGAGATCTATTGTATGCAAATGGAAGGTTTGGCCTAATGGAAAGGCCATGGGGTCACCAAAATCAGTAGGGTTGGTCCTCCGGGGAGCATTAATGCACTCAGCTAGCTTAATGACAATCCACCCAATAGATTGTAAGTTACAGTACAGTATGTTGTGTGCAAGTGGAAGTTTTAGCCTGAGGGTGATGCTAGAGGAAAGGGGTCACCAAAATCAGTAGGATTCATCCTCCAGGGAGCATGAAGGTGCAAAGTAGAATCTATGGCAAGCCAGCTGATAGTTTTGTGATATCTTGTTTGGGACTAAAGTGCTGGATGAACGGACAGACGGCTGAACTGATGGACCAAGATTAGCCATCCTTAGTGCCCTGGTGTGGCAAAACAAATCTGTGATGATGCTAAATTACTGTATGTCAATTAATTGTTCTGTTGTACTCTCAGTATTTATGCCCTTTGTGTTTTCTCTATGTGTACGTGAATGTGTGCGTGTGATTGCGTGTGATTGTGTGCGTGCGTGCGTACGTACGTACATGTATGCACGTGCTGTACTAATATGTGTGTACATGCATGTATAGTTTGGTATATAAGAGGCTAAGGTTTCACCACATAAAGGACAAAGGAGCTATATCACATCCAATTATTCTAGTGATTGAAGAGAGTGTAGCAATCACATAATCTCCTCATCTCTTCATCATTTTACTGGCACTTTGTTTTCCTGCGTATTCTTGCAAGACCTACTGTAACTGCACTGCTACTTCATCAAAGTCCAGCAATCACATGCAGGATTTTGTAGAATTGCAGGTGTGTGTGTGTGTGTGTGTGTGTGTGTGTGTGTGTGTGTGTGTGTGTGTGTGTGTGTGTGTGTGTGTGTGTGTGTGTGTGTGTGTGTGTGTGTGTGTGTGTGTGTGTGTGTGTGTGTGTGTGTGTGTGTCCTATTGTATGGTTGGCTGCACTGTCAGCATGCCTGCCTCTGCCCTTGTGCTTGAGTAAACACCATCTGAGTTGGCTGGCTGTGTATAATATCTGTCAGGAAAGCTGGCACCCTGCGATCCCTGGATCCTGACCTCTGTCCCCAGGGAATGGCTGACGGGGGCCATCGTGGTGACATCGCTGGCCTCCCCTGTCGATCCGGCCGGCAATATTCCTAACATTCCTTCTTCCGCTCGCCGCACTGCTCAAAATGGCCTGTCCCCCCTGACCTATGTATGTAAATGTGAGATGGACTGCCTTATAGGATGCAACGAGTGGTTGTGGGGTTAGGATAAACATGCACTACAGGGGGAAACCGGGTTCAACAATGTCTGTCACCGAGATTGATGGGCTGCTCGAAACTCGAGTCATCATCTTGTCAGCCCTCGCAAACCGTTTCTCCTGCTGAATTAATGGCTCCTTCAGACAGAGAACTGTGTATCACAGTCCCTTTTACGTTAATCTCTTGGCAGTTGTGTTCTCAGATGAGTGATGGTTCCAGATCTTGCTATCTAAAAGCACATGCACATTTACATTTTACACGTTCAGCTGTCCAAAAGGACACATGCGAGCTGTCGGTAGAAACACTTTGGTTTTGCTACTGCAGGGACCTCTCAGTCATAAATGTCCACTCTAGTCACTGGGCAGGCTACTGTGTTTTCATTCAGTTAAAGCTAGAAGTGCTTTTAGGTAATACTGTAGCTTTCACACAAAGGGCAAGACCTAGCCGGTTGAGTGTCTAAATGGAAGTGCCGGAACTTGACGTCCGTTTACATTCTCCGTGAATGAAACAAGTGTTGTGATTGGTCGAAAAAGATGGTTTCCGGGGGAAATACGTACGACGGAATTCCCGCCCCTATACTATGTGGGAACGAGGCTACAAATGGTGTGGATTGATGTTAAATCTTACAACTCCTCTGGTTGTTATTATTATTTTAACAGACTTGTACTGTATGGTTCTTCTCCTGAATGCTCCAATCATTAAAGAAATATCACCAAATAGATAGCGGTAAAGAGGTGCACGCACATCCAAACATTTCGACGGGTGCTGGATCAAACTAGATAAACCGTGAACATATCACCAAATAGAGCCATCCATCCAGTATACTGAAAAATCATACATTTTGGACTTAAGATCAACCTTGGCTTGACAAGCACTGCTGAGTACTTGTCAAAATTGGTGTCACAACGAATTTTCATGTGAAAGACAAGTATCGGTGCTGTTAGCATCCATAGCCCATGTGTAAATGACAGTTGAGTTACAGGGGTAACCTGTTTGCTACTCACCAAGCATCAAACTGGAAAGCACAGCACTGTCTAAGAATGCAGTGATGCAGAAGAGATAGCAATGCAGTTCAACTGCCAATAAGTATAGTATAGCATATAATCTACGCTACACTATTAATTGGAGTCTAAGCTGTAGAATGACGCATACACCTTATTCTCTCTCCAATTAAATGGAGTAGCCAAACAAAGGCAAGGTGTTGTTAAACCAAACCTAATTGAGTTTGGCTGCATGGGCAAGAGAATAGGTAATTGGTTATTAAATCTAATGAGATATGTGGTTGATTCATTTACAGTCCTTTATCATATCACATTTATGTTAAATCTATCTGTAGGCACAAGAAGAGGCGGGTGTAATTTATTTCATCTAGAAATGTGCAAATGAACCGTGCACTTCCCAGGGCAATTATGCTTTCATTTTAACAAGTGTGTGCCTTGATATATTGCAATTGCAACTGTATAGATGTTAGTCACTGTGTGTGTGTGTGTGTGTGTGTGTGTGTGTGTGTGTGTGAGAGAGAGACACACTACACCCTCTGCAACCCACCCACCTTTGTGCTAACTAGCGAGCTATAATTAAAATTGTTTTGTTTGCACCAGTATCGCACTTCTGCTCACTCGCAGTGACAACACATTATTGCCTTATCGGAATCATATAAAATAGTATTCAAGTTTTCCCTACTGAGGTGTTTGAACACCGAGGCTAAATCCGTCCCGTCACCTTTAAGGACAAGGTCTCTGCGGTAATTCACCACCCAGATTCATAAGCACACACTCTGGAGGCATGACTTTGTAACAAATCCCCACCTCGCAGTACAAAAACACTGATCATCAGATTGCTGTTGCACTCGTTGGCTGCCATGGCCCCGGCGCATGCTTCCTCCTCTCTCTCTTGTCTCTCCCTGTCTTTATTCTTTCTCTTTTCTTGTTTCTCTCTCTCTCACGTGTCTCCAGGGGAGGAAGAGTTTTCTAGGATCAAGTGAAGAGGAGTTTTGTAATGACTTTAGGGGTTTGCTGGCAGCAACTTCCTGCTGTAAACTCTTTACTTCTGTTCTTGCTCGGTATAGACCAGGGTGTAATATTCTATATACAGCCAATATTGAATGAGGTGTAATTGAAAAGGACACTCAGAAGGGAAGGTAGGGGATTTAAGTTCAGCACTTGCCATCTGCCTCAGTTGAACTGTGAACGAACTGCTCACCAGCACAATGTGACTGAAAAGCTCAAATTCATACATAAAAAGGTAATTTCAGGTGAGAAAGTGGCCATCATTTTCACTTGCTGTTGGAAAAAATATTTGTAAAAACTGGCGTCAAGCATTTTCCCATTAATGTCTTTTTTTTATTTTATTTTGTATTGCATTTTCTCCTTTAAATTATTACAGAACTGAATAATGGAGACAATGTTGGCTAAACATCATTGCGTGGTTAAGAAGTAATGGACGTTTGAATTTCGTTCCTAAATCAATCTTTTCTCAGGGGAAATTTTTCGGCTAGACTTTTAGAATCAATATATGCTTTAAAATGCATTAAAATGCAAGTGATAATGTGTAACTTCCACAAAACGAACTACTTAATGATATTTAGTGTGTTGGATTACTACCTATTATAACTCAAGTTTATTGTCAAACCGGAATTCTTGAAAATTAAACAAACCACAGTATGCTTTGGAAAATGGTCTGCAGTAATATGAAGTATAACCCTGAGTTGTCATAGTCAGTGTACTACAAAAGCCAGACCACTGTGTGGTCCTTTAGAACAGTGGCTTTCAACCAGTGGTCCGGGGACCACCAGTGGTCCTTGAGGGAGTACCAGGGGGTCCCCAGCAAAATTAGTTAACATAGCGTCACAATCATTTTCAACCACTTAGCTTCCCACTGAGCATTTTTCGGGCTATTAGACGTCTAAAATACGTCTAAGGGCTAGGCTAAAACGGGGTTATAATTGGTCTAACAGTGAAAGTTTTTTAGCGGTCTAGGCTTAGCCTAGACGTTGATTAGCTGTTTTTTAAGCGTCTATTTATAGACCGTCTATATTATAGACGTTGAAATGACGTCTATAATATAGACGTCTATATATAGACGCTTAAAAAACAGCTAATCAACGTCTAGGCTAAGCCTAGACCGCTAAAAAACTTTCACTGTTAGACCAATTATAACCCAGTTTTAGACGGAGGTCTAATAGACGACTATGGCTCAGTGGGTTTGGCTATTTAAAAATAGCAGATCTACAAGCTCATAGCGCGGCACCGAGTGCCGCGCTATGAGCTTGTAGATCTGCTATTTTTGAAAAACCTTGAAAAAGTGTGCATATCTTTGAATATTTATATTTTTTAAAGCGGAAATTAACTGATATCTTTGCTTCTGGGGGTCCCTGGCACAAAACATTTTCAAATGGGGGTCCGCGGCAAAATATATATCAATTTAGGGGTCCTTGGCATGAAAAAGGTTGAAAACCACTGCTTTAGAAGATATCTCTGCTGTCCGGCAGGAACCAGCTAACTCCAAAATGTTCATTTTTCAGGAAATGACAAAAAGTGGAGTTAGGAGGTTTCGTTCGTCATTGATAAGAACAGCTGAAGGACCTCCAAGCTCACAATGAGGTTGGAGGTCAAAAGGGGGTGGAGCCTGGAGTCAGCTAAACCAGCTAACTCCGGTGGACTTGTTTAGCAGAGAATTCGAGGATCCAATGGAGTTAGCTGGTTTTGTCAGAAGCGCTTTTTAATGCTTTTCATTTTACCATCACACAGATGTAAAGGGTGTTCAATAGCCCTGATTTATGGGGGAAAAATGCAAAAGCATCAAAATGGAGTTAGCTGGTTTCTGTCGGACAGCAAACTGTTAAGTGTTATTGCTGTCGGTGTTCATGGACAACAGGTGAATCAACAGAGGTGTATTCTACCTTGGTTTTGTCATAGAGACCATGGTTGTCCAGCAGCATGCGTCTCTCAAGTCTAGCAAACCTCCTCAGGTCTCTCTCGAACTGCTGCGGGGGGGAACAGAATCAATAGTCTGAAATCAAATCTCTTTTTTTCACTTGTCTGTTTCAGTGGCATTGAGCAGAAACACAGTCTTTAATGCATTTGTTCCTCTTGGATGTACCTTATGACAATGTCACAAGCCTGAGTTGGATTCTGTGACCAGATTGTATCGATTCTCTTCATTCTTTTCTACATTTTATGTTGTTGTATACTTGTATATTATTTTCTGTGCCGTGTTAATGCATATGGATTGTCATTTTATATGGATGGGTTGTATTATTTATCAAAGATGCATGTCTCCTATTAACCTGACTGCAAAGCAAATTTCACTTTGGATGACAGTCTATTTTTACCATGACCTTGTCCCTCCACTACCAGTCCTAGTCCCAATATATTTATACTGATCTAATTTGAATTTAAAGGTGATTCCAATAAACATGAATCTAGACAATTTTACAAAGTAGTTACACAGGAAGAAATGCTGTAACTCAAGTACTTTTAAGCATAAAGACACACTCCACGCAAATAGTTTAGTCTAAAGTCTAATCTGTAATAATCCCTAATGTGCATTGTACATATAATATGAGCTTCCTCAGTACTTTATTGTTTATTTGCATCTACATTCACTCTTACTCAGTGGTGGAAAAAGTACTCAAATGTTTTACTTAAGTAAAAGTAGCGATACTGCAATGTAGAAGTACTCTGTTACAAGTAAGAGTACGGACTTCTACATTTACTTGAGTAAATGTACAAAAGTATTGGTATCAAAATGTACTTAAAGTACTAAAAGTAAAAGTACTAAATGTTTGAAAATAGCAGATCTACAAGCTCACAACGCGTCGCGATGCGACGCGTTGTGAGCTTGTAGATCTGCTATTTTCAAACAGCCTAGGTATAAGACAGGGCTGAAGTGGTTAATGTATGTTTTATAATGTAATGATTTATATCTGCAAAGTTGCTACTAACTAAAGTTTTCAAATAATTGTAGTGGAGTAAAAGTACAATATTTGCCTCTGAGATGTAGTGGAGTAGAAGTAAAAGTATTGGAAATTGGAAATACTCCAGTTAAGTACAAATACCTCAAAATTGTACTTGACTCATTCACTGACACTGACGTAAAAAACGTAATTTTTTTTCCAATTACCAAACCTGCCTCTGAAAAATAAAAAAAATATCTCACGTTCCTTCATCTCTCGCCACGACACATTTCATTGTAGCACACCCGGATACGGAAATACGTCAAATCGAAGATTTCCGTTTCCGTCCGCTTCCTGTTTAGGTCCCGCCCTAAAACGGTCTTTTCTCAGCTTTGCATTTCTCCGCCGTGGAATGGTGTTTAGCGACGCTGTTTTGAAACTGCTACTACTGCAAAATGGAATGTCGCCGATTGAAAATGTCTTCTCTGGGCCACTCACACAACTACCCTGTGTGTCTACAAACAGTTGAACACGCGATCATAAGGGATTTAGCAAGGTCTGTGGCGAGGTGAAAAAAGTAAGTGAGTTTTCCGTTTACATAGCGAAACATGGTGTTTTTGCACTGGGCTGGAGGAGAGAGACTCCGCCCCGATCGGAATGTTTGTTGTGTGAGCGGCGTGCACGACTCACCTGTGTGTTTAGAAACGATTGAACTTGCAATCATAATGAAAAAAAAATTATAATAATTTTTAATAAATATTTTTGGCAGTGGGCAAACACAGACAGAAATAAGTTTGGCAGGGAATGAGTTAAGTACAGTACTTGAGTACATGTACTTAGTTACTTTCCACCACTGCTCTTACTCCACCACTATTTTAAAGAAATAATTTTATTTTTACAGCCATACATATCGCCATGCTCCCTTCAAGTGCTCGTTACATTGGCATTCTAAGCCAATGAAAAAAATGGTTTCCTTTGAAAAGAAAACAGTGTGCAAGCTCTTAATGCTGCCAATATATTCAGCCCTGTCAGCACATTGTTGCTACCAAGGAAGATGGCAGCAGCAGATGCGGCTCTCCCTGCCAGCAACAATCATCACCCATGGCCATATCTAAGGGGGATACATGTTCGAATTCATTGAAATGAAGGGAGATTTGTATTGGCTGAAATGTCTTATTTGTCTGCTGTGGGTGAATGAAACTTTAGCATTTAAAAATATGCCCTGAAACTTTATTAATTTATCAAAACTGTATTTTTGTTCATTTGAACACTTTCATCTGTTGTAGATGGAGGATTGTAGATTGTAGATGGAGGATTGTACCATACCTCATTTACTCCAACTTCCAGTACATAAGCACATTTAATATCAGATCATTAGTTTTTATGTATTTTATGTAGTATTCTAATGGGTCACTTTTTTCACTTTCACCAGTGCTATTTTCTATAGTAAGACATCTCTACTCTTTTACTCAAGTATGGCTTGCAGGTACTCTTTTCCATCAGTGCAATCCTCTGCATTAAGAGAGAAAGTGGTCTATGTTGAGCTGTCACTGCAGTGTGAGCCAAAGGAATTTCTTTGGATGTAACCTGCATTTGGCATTAAAGGAGTAGTTCACCCAAAAAATTGCTTATTTTCTATCAATAACACACCCCTTGAATTCAAGGAGATTTTTTTGTTTTTGACTCATTCCTAAGCCAATAATTTGATGACCGGCGGTCACCAAATTATGATGACTCTTTGAGTCTCCTACCGGAAATACACCCGGTCATCAAATTATTGGTTCAGGAATGCGTCAAAAACCAAAAATCGCTGTGAATTCAATGCTTCATGGGGTGTGTAATTGATAGAAAAGAAGTCATTTTTTGGGTGAACTACTCCTTTAAGCCGCTTTCTATGCTGGTTGATTTAATTTGTTGCTTTTACACCACACTGTGTTCAGTGTGACCATCATTGTAAAAACTCTCTTACCCTGGAGCCGGTCCAGCCCAGGAGGGCAAAGGCGTAGCGGTCTTTAGGCGGTGACACCAGGTCCACTCGCACCGCCCTCCACCCCCTGCTGTCCCCCTCTTCCCTCTGGACGCCCCCCTCCACCTGGCTTCCGTCCAGCCGCAGGATGAGGAAGCACTTGGGGAAGTGGTCCATGGCCTCGAACGTGTGACAGGGCAGCATGTTCGCATCAAAGGTGGAGGCCTGGTGGTCACAGTACAGCAGAATGCCCTGGTGGGGAAGGAAACGGAACACACCTGATTGAACCTCTATGAAACTAGAATACATCTCTGGTTTAATTGCTGTCACCTGTTGTGTTGTTCACAGCTATTGTTGTAGCTTTTGTATTAACCTACATTTCATGGTCTACTGTTCACAATATAAGTCACAGATCTCACCCTCCTGTCTTTTTCCCCCCTCTATGAATTACACACCCATGACCATTACATTTACAGTTAATACATTTTACAAGGTACTATAAAAAAAGGTAAGATAAGAGTTTAATGTCCCCAAAGGGGCAATTTGCTTTACAGACAGTAATCCAACACAATAAATCATACACAAACACACAGTACAAGATCCATATACCGCACATTTGTCACAATGAATCATGAGGGTGAATAACGAGACACTCGATGACATCCGAGGTAGTTTGTTAAAAAAAGAGAAATAGCAGATGGAACACAAACACAAACTGTAACTACCATTATTGCTACCTTTGGGGACACGTAACCTCCAGTGTTGCCAGATTCTGTGAGAGAAACAAGCAACCAGGTCTAGGAAAACCAGCCCAAAAGCAGCGACTATGGGCCACGTGAGCATTTTAACATATACATCAACTATTTGAAAATAGCAGAGCTCACGACGCATTGTGAGCTTGTAGATCGGCTATTTTCAAATAAAATCTTGCAGGGAAATTATAATAAGCAGATCTGGCAACCTCTGCCCTGATAAGCATCTGGAACTCAACATGTAGAGGATCTTGTATGGGGGTCCCTGGCACAATATATTTTCAGATCTAAGTCAGTGGACAAATACTGTGCATACTACTTTGTGGGTCCTTGACATGAAAATGTTTGAGAACCACTGGTTTAAACATTAGGAAGCAAAACTACACTTTAGAAACAAGCCCAAAAAAAAAACGCAATCAACAACTACCAATATTTATTATTTACAAGAGACTTTACAGAAAAAAACAAGCCTTAAGTCTCTTATAATGATAATGACACTGCCAAGTTGGACTTGGCAGTGTTATTGGCAGTCGCTCACCCTTAATCACACGGTGAAACGGCAAGGGGGAGGGGCCTCCTACTAAAATCAACAAACACAGCCTCACAACTTGAGCCATACATGATTGTACATAAACATACAGCGCCGGTTTGCCATGCATGATTGTACATAAACATTCGGGTTTCTGGGCGGATTCTGATACTTCTTTCTGTTTTTGGCTACTTTATTTCGGTTTTAGGGTTAGGGTTAGGGTTAGGTTAGGGTTATGTTATTTAATTCTTATTTTTGGCTGATTTTACCGATTTATTATCAAAACATTTAAAAGTAACTAAAAAAAATATATATAATTTCTTTCCCCCGACTTTTTTTTGCCGCCTCTCCAAACTGCCGCTCTAGGCGGCCGCCTATGTCGCCTGTATGGACGTGCCGGCCCTGTAAACATAGACCATCTTCCTTCAATTGTACTAGATTTCGCATTTGTTTACATTTTCCGCAAACTGTACATGGCTACTTGAGTCAATGTTGGACTCAACATCACTGCACAGTCATTTGAATTTCATTTGTGAATCAATCTTTTCCCCCAGCGACTTTTCAAATCAATCTGTGCTTTAAAATGTCATAGTTTTTTTAAACAGCAATAATGTAACTTTGTACAATGATGTTGTGTGTTGGATCAAGTACATCAAGCAAGTTTAAATTGATTCTTATAGCATAGTGAGAAATGGAATCCAATCTCTCCCTCAAAAATCAAACAAACCTCTGTATGCTTTGGAAAATGATCTGTTGGCCATTTCAAGTACTCTATCTATACTGTGAGTCATATTCAGTGGGCTAAACATGCCGGATCACTAGAATGGTCCTTTAAAAGGCACTACTCGCCCACTCCCCAAAATGGAGCTTGCTATGGGTCTTTGTTTTTGTGTTGTACAGTATTTGCTATAATGGGCTAATTTAACCATTTGTAACTCTGAGTGTACAGATGCAACCTCTGGGTAGCGCAGTTGTACTGTACATTCTCAGAGTTAAATTAAAAGGGATAGTTCACCCCAAAAAAATACTTTTTTCCTATCGATTAGTCACCCCACGAAGACTTGAATTCATGGATATTTTGTAGTTTTTGTTGCATTCCTAAGCCAATAATTTGATGACCAGCGGACCGGTAGGCAGTGTTTCCGGGAAGGAGACACAAAGGAGACTCTTTGTGTCTCCTACCGGAACCGCAGCCGGTCATCAAATGATTGGCTTAGGAATGCGACAAAAACAACAACAAAACTAGAAAAAGTGCTCCTCGGAGCACAGGTCTCCGCCAGGTCAGGTAGGTTATTGTGGGCCAGCAATATTTGGAATTCGCCAATCAGGATGGAATATAAAAAGTCGGACTGAACCATCTTGATCACTTGACTATAGAGATAATGTGTACTGATTTGCATGATGTTTGGAAAAAAATTGTATGAGAAATATAAAAAAGAAAAATCGGCCTCCTGGTGGCGCTATAATAGGGCAATGTTAAAAGGGTGGCGTTTGTTCTTCAACGTAGTGCGAATGTGCGTGCAAAGTTCCACAAAAATCGGACGCTGCGTTCATAATTTGAGGCATTTTGTTGAAAATAGACCACTCCTGCAAACTTTAGATATCAATGTTAGCCAATCAGGATGGAATTAAAATTAAACAGATCCATCTTGATTACATGACTATAGAGATCATGTGTACCGATTTGCGTGAAATTTGGATAAAATCTGAAGGCTTAATCTCAAAAAATCTCTTTGTTTTATATAAGTCGGCCTCCTGGTGGCGCTATAAAAGACTAATGTAAAAAATGCAGGGCAGATGTTTTTCCTTGGTCTCTAGGGAGTATGCGTGCAAAGTTTCACGCAGATCGGTGCAGTTACAGTATAGTTAAAAACGCAAATCAGCCTTTTATAGCGCCACCATGAGGCTGATTTGAACATTTTCAAGTGGCATTTCTTCCTCTGCCTAGTGGGAATGTGTGTGTGAAATTTCACGGAAATCGCAAGCTGCGTTCATGATTTGAGGCATTTAGTTCAAAACGGACCAATCCTGCAAACTTTGGAAGCCAACCTTAGCCAATCAGGATGGAATATGGAAAATCAGACAGATCCGTGTTGATCACATGACTATAGAGATACTGTGTAATGATTTGCGTGATGTTTGGATCAAATCTGTAGAGTAATATCCAAAAATGGGTTTTGCACAAATTGGCCTCCTGGTGGCACTATAACAGGGCCATGTAAAATAATTGAGTTAGAGGTTCTGAATTGGCATCCAGGGAGTGTGTGTGCACAGTTTTGCAGCGACCGGCCCAACGGTGCTGGAGATTAGCTGTTCACAGACAGATGGACACACGGACGGACGGACGGACACACGGACGGACGGACACACGGACAGACAGGGGGTAAAACATACTCTCTCGCCATGCCTTTCGGCCTGGCGGAGACAATTAGCAATAGCTCATAGTTTCATTCTCTCTACTGGAACTGTGTTAAGCTGTATCTTCACTATAAAATAAAATTCAAATAAGAATACCCAGTACATACAATTTACAATGTTGGTATTTAACAGAAGCTCTTATTCAGAGAACAACTTACAAAGTGCAAGATCAGAGTAAATGGCATGAACCCTATAGGCATCAAAGAACAGGATAAATGATCTCGTAAATAGAGTGCAAATAAAACATGCTATCTAATTAAACATTCTTTGCATTTATTAAGCAATGTCCATCTAAATGACATTCATAACATAGTGTAACAAGTAACCAACATACATGTGCAGGGTTGAATGTTTGAAAACTTAAATAAATGGACAGATTTGCCGAAAATACTGGCTTAATGTGGTTAACACATGTTTTTATTATCAAACATTAATATCAAAAACATATCTTCCTTCCATCTCTATTATTCCTCCCTTTCCAGAAAACCACAAACGATGGAGCTTGTATGAAAACAGAATTTCACCCACTTCTTTACACAACATGTGATTTGGCAAATCATAATGAAGATCTCGTTCATCAATTAATTTGATGCACACAGGTGAGCAGTCACACCCAGCTCTGAGCCCAACTACAGATACTATTGGAGTGACTGCTTAAATCAGACATCGTCCACCCTGCTAACACTAGACACTCTCCTACCTGTCCAGTGCTCACAAGAAATGACTGAATCGTATAAACAACGTGAGTTTTGCATCACTACCCAAATGAAAGCTACGTGTTGTCTTCATGGATAGCTTTTTTGTTTTTGTAACAAAGTACTGCCAGCAAAAGGACATTAGAATGAAGGTCTTGTTAACGTCTGTTGAGAAAATAAATTCAAATTGTATTATTCTGATTTACCCAACCTAGGCACGGAGATAGGACAGTTTTGAATGAAACAGGTTTGAATGACAAACTTTTTATTGACTTGTTTGGGTGATTAATTGGCAGGCCCTGTTTGCAAGGTACATCTATGTGGATGTGTCCAAGTACATGTAGGTGGGTGTGTCCAGGTAGCTGTCATAAGAACAGTGTGACAGCCTGCTCCTCACCAGACAACTAACCACAACTTTATCCTGCTCTGTGAGTCCTGCTTCAGTTAGACAACCAGGTCACACAGAGGACTCAGTTACAGAGTGGACATTATGACAACAACTGAACTCTGCCCTGCACTCTTCTCTACTTGAACTGAAGAAACAATTTGTGAAAATGGTGAAGAGGAGCCCATTCAAGACCCCCCTCTCCCTCTCCCTCTCCCTCCTCCTCATCATCATTGCTGCTCTTCAATTGGAGGCGTCTGTCCCGATGAAAACATTTCACTATGTGGTAGAGAGGAAAAACTGGTCTGATGCTCAACAGTACTGCAAGGAGAACTTCACTGACTTGGCTTCTGTTAGGGGTCACAGAAAAGACCTGCTGAATGAGTTGGCGAAGGTCAAAGCCATAAGAGTGTGGATCGGTCTGTACAGAGACCCTGGGAACATTTATGTGTGGAGGTGGACACAAGAAAGGTTAGTCTTGTTCTTAACCACTAGCCTGACATCCCTATTAAAGGTGACATTGTTTTTTACTATTTAAAAAAATTAATTAATAACATAATATGGAAATATGGTTAAAGCTAATTGTTACATTATCATGAAAAAAGGTACATTTCTGTAAACTTAGTACAAGTATTTGCTAGTGTAGTGACACTCCTGAATGTAAGATACTCAAAGCAGTCATGTAATATTGATTATTTGTATTTTACAGAGGAGACGCTTCAAATGACACAAACTGGAAAATTGGAGAGACTGAAATTTGGAATTGTACCCGTGTGAACCTCCATGAAAATTCAAGGTGGCGCAATACTAAATGTTCTGAGTCATGGGGTTTCTACTGCTCTGATGGGGACAAAGTTGTACATGAGTATACAAGGTTGTCCTGGCTTGATGCCCAGGAGAGCTGTAACAAGGAGTCCATGGTCTTAGCCACTGTCACACAAAGCAACCGCCATAAGTTCGCTGGTAGTGGCTGGATTGGACTGCATATACCCCCTAACACATCTGGAAGTTACACATCTAAAGACATCTGGCAGTGGACTGGAGAGGACTCAGACTATAGGAATTGGGCTCCGGGACGGCCGGACCTTGAGAACTGTGGCTCCCTTAACATTGACACTAACACGTGGTACAGTTCACCTTGCTCTGATAAACGTCCATTCATCTGTTTCGTTGACAACCTGATCCTGGTGAAGGAGAAGAAGACATGGGAGGAGGCTCTGGATCACTGCAGGGCCATCGGCAGCGTTGACCCCACCCAACATAATCATTACCGTGACCACCAGTATGACCTGGTGAGCCTGCAGTCCGAGGACGACCACCGCTACGCCAGGGACAAGATCCAGGAGGCCACGACCAATGAGGTTTGAGGATTTGGGTTGAGGGATCACATTGTTTGGAGAACATTTGTTGAAATGAATGCTGGAAACTTGATTTCTTCTTTCTTTAATTTCAAAGATGAATTGCTGAAACCATCAAAGTCCTTTGTTAAGTCTTAATTGTCTTCCGTTGGACTGTCACAGCACCCCACACTGGTGCCTGAAGAATAAACAACACAAAAATGTCTTCTCCCTCGTGCATATATTATGTACCGTAAATTTCGGACTATAAGCCGCGACTTTTTTCCCATTTTTTTACCCTGCGGCTTATATAACGGTGCGGCTTATCTATGGATTTTTACAGCTAACGGCCACTAGGGGACCTCCTAAATCTATGGATTTTACACCCGCGGCTTATAGTCCAGTGCGGCTTATATATGTTCCAAACATTCAATTTAGCTGCTGCGGCTTATAGTCAGGTGCGGCTTATAGTGCGAAAATTACGGTACATAGAAATTTATTCATATACGGTGGTTGTTGCCTCATTCATACAGGTTGATGCCTTTATTTGCCTTGAGGCACTATAAAACACTTTCGTCACTTTCCAAACTTTCTTCAGATCGGCCTGCCAAAACTGGAGAAAAAAAAAGTGTTGGTTTTGCCTTAACACTAACCTTGGCAATAATGTTTGTCTCATTCTGAATCTAAGATTTTTTATTTAATAACATGCAGTTATCATAGAACAGGCCAGCATAGTACTTATTACAACAAAATAACACTTGTGACCTCCTTTGCTCTCCATGTTGTCCCCAGGTGTGGACAGCTCTGCGTTTCCTGGCGGGCGAGTGGCTCTGGGTGGACGGGGAACAACAGCGGTACCAGAACCTGCCACTCTGTCCGGCCTGGGGGAGGCGCTGTGGAACCCTACCCAAAGACCACACCACCCAGTGGGAGACCAGGGACTGCATGGAGAGAAGGAACTTCCTCTGCATCAAATCCCCAGCAAAATAGCCAGGACTAGGTGGAGGACCAGTAGCCAGGCACAGCTGGAATTTGTGGTCATTAGTATACAGATTACTACTACGGTACTATGCACTAGGCCTGTCCCCGACTAAGGATTTCTATAGTCGAATCTGATTGGCCAAATGTTGCCTATAGTCGACTAATAGTCGACTAATGCAACACCAAACAAATGTTTGTTTGTTTTTTTACTTTTTTTATTTGTATTCGTTATTTTTGGCATGATTCGACTGAGATCGGCAGTGGAATCAGTCTGATTCGACTGTCAATCTCTCAGTCGAATCATGCAAAAATGATGCTATGCAATAGAGGAACATTCCATTTGGGCTGTAGGGGTGCTTAATGTCTGATTTAACATATACTTGCTTGGTTTCTCCCAATAAATCATGATGTATATCCTATTTTTGGCAAACTATTAGTTAATTAATATAACAAATCTGACCAATATCTCAGTCGAATAATAAAAAAAAAAAAAAGAGATTCGACTAAGAGATTGGCAGTCGACTCATACTGCCCTCGACTGATTAGTCGACTATTCGAATAATCGAGGTCAGGCCTACTATGCACATATACTTTATGATGGTTATTTGTTCATATGTTATGTTATTTATAGGGCAATCTGGGAACCCATCGCCAACTGAAAATGAAAAACAGCGCCCTCTGCTGTTTGTTCTATGTCTGTTGGCTCTGGGGGGAAGAAAACGTAGAGCCAGAGCGCAAGGAGACCGGTGTTTGTGTATGCCTATGCCGCGTCACTTCCGGTTGGTGCGCTTGTGTTTTCATTCCCACTAACAATATTTCTACACGGAACACTAACACCACTTCTCCCAGAGAACATGGATCGTTTTGGTTATAAGCCCACTTGTTTCTATGATGAAAGAGTAAGTTAAAATGTGAATATATTTCCGTGGTTTTGTCTGCTCCGCGGACGCTATTGTTAAATTAGTTTCGGTTTGTTTCGAGGGGGAAAGATCGACGGACATGTGAATCCCGCCCACTACATTTGATTGGGTAAAGCGCGGCCTGCTTCCTGATCTGAAGGCACGCCCACTTGTAGCCCAGTGTGTACATGTTACGACGAGCCTTCACGACAGATTCTCACGCAGTGCAGAATCTGTTCTTGAGAGATTATTTATAGGGTAAATAGGGAAGTCTGGAGCTCTCTGCAGGAAATGTTGCCCCCACTACACGGCTCTGGATAAGCGGTTGATGATGGATAGATGGTTGGATTTTATTTAGATAAACATACTGTTTGTTTACAGAAATACAACTGTTCCTCATTTTGCTGTGGACCACCTGGAACCCCCTCAAGGACCCTTGGGGGTTCCCGGACCCCAGTTTGAGAACCACTAGTTTAGACAGATACTAAGTTTAATGTTTACCTGGTATCCTAGTTAGTTACTTTGTAGCCCTAAATTGTTTTTCTTTGCACTCTACATTTTATTCTCTTATCTCTTTAGGTGCATTTCAGTCTTAATGATTCAATGATTAATGATTTACTATATATTAAAGGCATACTAGGTAACGTTTTCAACAAAACTAAAGTTAAATTGTATATCTTTTGTGAGTGGCAAAGGTTTCACAACACCCACTCCATGAATTTCACCCCCGGAAGCCTTTTATTTATATATTTTCTATTGAACGTGGACTGGGGGGACTTTCCCGGGGAAATGACGTCATCTGGCCGGAAAACGGAGGTGGAAATGCAATGGTTTCCTGTTTGGCCAGGAACTACCGCAACGGTTTCCTGTTTGGCCAGGAACTATCGCGCTAATAACAAAAAGGAACCTCACGCTGATTTTAAGAGAATGTAGGATTAGAAGATCGAAAAAGAACAGAAAAAGAAAGCACAGCTCATGGTAACTAATGCTCCACTGGCTAAGAGAAACGATCCGTAGATAGTATAAAACAATTAAAAGATCGCTTTTTGAAACGCTTCCGGCTTCCGGTGAAAACGAATGGAATTCTGGGTAATCGAGGACTATGGAAATTGTATGCAGTGACGGTAGTGACCAGCAGAGGTTGCTAAAAATCGTTAGTTGTGAATTTGCATTGTACAACTTTAAGCACTTAGAAATGCCTTGTCATTAGCTATACAAATAAACCCTTGCATTGCCTAGGGTTTACGCCATTTACTCTCACTAAATGCCTAAATTGTAAATTGAATAAGCCATGTAATTGGTTTAATTTTTATCAATTCATACTTTGTTGTGATGCAATGCGTTGTGAGCTTGAAGCTTGTGATATTAGGGTTAGGGTTGCCCAATGTAATGCCCCAGAATAGTGATGCCAGGATTCCTGTGGTTAAAACAAACCCACAGTTAGACTGCTTTCAGCCCCAATTTGAGCAGCTTACTGGAGGACGAGGGTGGCAGAGAGTGTAGATTTTTTTTTTTTAAGAAAACTGCCTGGCTTTAAGCTATTGTATTTATTTCATCTTGCACTTTTACTAATTATTATTTAATTTTTACAGTAGTTGTGGTGTTATTTGTTGTCTTTTATTTGAACTGTTCAGCACTTGGAGATGCATCTGTTGTATGACTTATGCTGCATAAATAAAGTTTTCATTTTGATTGATATTATTACTTTATTTGTATTATTATGCATCTTGGTTTGGTTTGGTTCTTGGCTTTACTCTTACCTGTAGGCTACCTCTCCAGTGGAGGAAAGAAATTGGGCCTCTTCCTTACTTCCTTCACATTATAACAATTAAGGCTCTGTTCCATTTAGTGTAGCACAGTGGTTCTCAAACTTTTACATTTCAAGGACCCCCATAACTCTGAGAGCACACCCGTAAGGAGTCATTTGGAACCCCCAAGGAACCATGAGGGTACCTGGACCACACTTTGAAATCCACCGGTGTAGCAGTTGTAATGGAAATTCTACAATGCCATTATTTTAATAATATTATTATTATTATATTCATTACAAATTACAATGAAATATCTCAACTGCTACACTTCTAGATTTACATATCCTCCTTTAAATTCACACAAATATTGTGGGAAAAAACACTTTTATTTTTGTTTTATTTCTTTTTCATTTAAAGGTAAATAAACGTTAAATTGCTCTATATTCTGAGAGTAATCATTTTCTATAGAGTGTTTTGCTCTATATTCTGAGCGTAATCATTTTCTATAGAGTGTTTATTACAACAGTAACAGGGGGTCCCCTGTCTCTCCAGCTCTTTAGTAAACAGAAAATGTATTTTCATCAAGAGAGAGAACTCAGGATACAGATTAAACAATTGAAATTGGAAGTGATGACACAAAGAAATGAGCAGACAACATTGGAACTGTAACACTATGAAGTTGAAGATGATAAATGGGTACTCTCTCCCGATTGGCTGAAATTGGCTACCCATCCTGAAAATATATTATATATATAATATTTCTGTTTAAGAGCTGGAGAGACAGGCCCCCATAGACCCTTATTACTGAACAAACACTCTATAGCAATGATTACCATCAGAATATAATGCTTTAACATTTTAACCAACAAATAAAACGTTTTGTTTTAACCAAAAGAATATCACTTACCACCTACCTTTAACAAGGGTAAACTGCATTGAGATTCTGATCTCTTTTTTTTAAGTGTGCATGCCCTGAAGGCAGCATACATGTGTGTGTGTGTGTGTGTGTGTGTGTGTGTGTGTGTGTGTGTGTGTGTGTGTGTGTGTGTGTGTGTGTGTGTGTGTGTGTGTGTGTGTGTGTGTGTGTGTGTGTGTGCGTGCGTGCGTGCGTGCGTGCGTGCGTGCGTGCGTGCGTGCGTGCGTGCGTGCGTGCGTGCGTGCGTGCGTGCGTGCGTGCGTGCGTGCGTGCGCGCGTGTGTGTGGAGGTGGTAAATTTGCCTCATTCAATCAATCAATCAAACTTAAATAGAGCACATTTAAAACTAGAAAAAGTGCCAGGTCAGGTAGATTATTGTGGCCTCCTGGTGGCGCTATAATAGGTCAATGTGAAAAGGGTGCCATTTCTTCTTAGGCCTTGCACGGCAATCGGACACTGTGTTCATGATTTGAGGCATTTTGTTCCAAAAATGTGGTTTGCTAAATTAGACCTGCTGGTGGCGCTATAACAGGCCAATATGAAAAGGGTGGCATTTCTTCCTCGGCCTAGTGGGAATGTGCGTGCAAAATTTCACGGAAATCGCACACTGCGTTCATGATTTGAGGAACTTTGTTCAAAACGGACCTATCCTGCAAACTTTGGAAGCCGATGTTAGCCAAGTAGGATGGAATATGAAATATCGGACACATCCATTGAAAACATGACTATAGAGATACTGTGTACCGATTTGCCCTTTTGGACAGAATCTGAAGGAGCAAGAGCAAAAAAATTGTTTTACAAAACTCCTCCTGGTGGCGCTCTAAAAGGCATATGTGAAAAATGCAGGGCAAATGTTTTTCCTTAGCCTCTAGGGAGTGTGCGTGCAAAGTTTCACGCAGCTCGATGCAGTTATAGCTAAAAACGTGAATCGGCCTGTTATAGCGCCACCATGAGGCTGATTTGAATGTTTTCAAGTGGCATTTCTTCCTGGGCCAAGTGGGAATCTACGTGGAAAATTTCATGCAAATCGCATGCTGCGTTCATGATTTGAGGCATTTTGTTCAAAATGAACAAATCCTGCAAACTTTGGAAGCCAATTTTAGCCAATTAGGATGGAATATGGAAAATCAGACAGATGCGTGTTGATCACATGGCTATGGAGATAGTGTGTACCGATTTGCATGTATTTTGGACAAAATCTGTAGGAGTAATATACAAAAATGTGTTTAGCAAAAGTCGGCCTCATGGTGGCGCTATGGCAGGCTAATCTGAAACATGTGGGGCAGAGGTTCTGCTGTGGCATCCAGGGAGTGTGTGTGTGCAGTTTCACAGCGACCGGGTCAACGGTGGCGGAGATTAGCTGGTCACAGACAGAAGGACGGACACACACACACACACACACGGACGGACGGACGGACGGACGGACGGACGGACGGACGGACGGACAGGGGGCAAAACATACTCTCTCGCCATGCCTTTCGGCCTGGCGGAGACAAAAATGCATGACTTCAAGTCTCCATGGGGTGACTAATCGATTTTTAAAAAAAGTCATTTTGGGGGTGAACTATCCCTGGAAGTGTCATTTTTTATTTTGAGCTAAAAAGCATTATTTTACACTTTGGCTATAAAAAAAATTGCAGATATACAAGCTTGTAGATCTGCTATTTTTTTTGAAAAATCTTGAAAATGTCTGCAAATCTTTGAATATATATTTTTTAAAGCGAACATTTGTAACTCAAATCTTTGCTTCTGGGGGTCCCTGGAACAACATGTTTTGAGATGGAGGTCGGCGGCCAAATACATATAATTTTGGGGGTCCTTGACATGAAAAAGATTGAGAACCACTGACATAGTAACATGAGTGTTTTAAAATTTAGAAGATATTTTGTAGAATCGGCTTCAGGTCTTAATGGGTTAAAGACTGAGGATTTTACAGTGTACAACGTGAGGTACCAAAGAGGTCATCCATGTGATGGGGATGAGATGGGCCACTGTGTGAACATCTGCTCCGACTTGTCATCAGTCTAATTTTTCAGCCCCGGTAGGGTGAGAGTGTACTGGGGAGTGTAAAGAGCCAAACTGTGAGACAGCCCTCTGCTCGGCCACAGTAGGAGGCTAAAACCCATTCCCTGGTAAATGGGCTCTAGTCTGTTAGCTAATGGAAGTCGCTGCCGAGTAATACATCACTGTGTTTAGGAGAGAAAAGAAGAAGCGGGGGGGATAACACTGATGAGAACAAAAGATGTGTGTGGAGAAGCGACAGAGCAAGAGGAGAGAGGTGCAGGAGAGGAGATAAAGTGCAAGAGAATAAGAGGATGTGTAAAAAAAAGTAAAAGATGAGAGGAGAGAGGGAGTAAAAAATAAATTGATGGAAGAGAGACGGGGCTGGAGGGACGGACAAAGAGAGACAGGGAAGGAGAGGGAAAGAGAGAGAAAGAGAGAGAGAGATAGTGCAGAGAAACTAAAGGATTGATTTCCTCTGGGCTTTGGCCCGGCTGATTATGCCTAACCCCCAATGCAGGAGGGGGGGCAAGGGACGATTAACATTACAAATTGTCAATTTAATTCCGGCAGCCAGTGTAATTGTTTGTGCTACCGCACTCCTCTCTGTGGCCATAAATCTGCCCTCTCTCTCTCTCCTTAAAGAGCAATAATTGGGGGAAGAAGTGCAGCGACCGAGCAGTCCTCCTCACCGCCGAGCCAATGACTTGAGGTTAATCGCGAAACATTAAACAGCTTGTCACAGGCACGGCCCGGTATATAGCCTGGCCCCCTGTACCCAACCGGCACGTTCCCCGTCGGACCGTCCTATTGTGCTCCGCCACACTCTCCATGAATGGAGGACAGCGCTACCCAGAGGGCATTAACCCATTAATACCTGGAACGCATCTGTGTCACTTTTAGATTTATTTAGGCTATTCAAAAATAGCAGATATACAAGCTCATAGCGCGGCACCGAGTGCCGCGCTACGAGCTTGTATATCTGCTATTTTTGAAAAATCGTGAAAATTATTTTTTTACATTTTTTTTACAAAAACTGTTAGGATTTAGAAAATGTTTAGAAGCGGCCTCAGGTCTTAATGGGTTAACAGAGGAAGTGCCGACAAGAAGTCATTAATTGACAGGAAGCCGCCTTGAGTGACACATGGGGACAAGATCGGGTTCCCACCCCAAGCCCTCACTTTTTTAGCCCCGCAATTATCTTCCGGCGGGTTAGCCGGGTTAGAACGACGGCGCCGAGGCTAAAAAATCTCTGATGTCTCCACCATCTCCTTTTGCTGTGCCACCCATGGGAGACTCTCTATCTACAATTACAGATAACCACTCACCTTCTAATGGAGTAGGCGGGGAGGGGGAGGGGGAGGGGGGGGGGTTCTTAACCCATAAAGACCGGGAACGCATCTGTGTAACCACTTTAACCATTATTTTATACTTTGGCTATTCAAAAAATAGCAGATATACAAGCTCATATTTTTTATAAATCGTGACAATTTGTGCAAATCTTTGAATATATATATATTTTTTAAAGCGAACATTTGTAACTCAAATCTTGGCTTCTGGGGGGGTCCCTGGAACAACATATTTTGAGATGGGGGTCCGCGGCCAAATACATATAATTTTGGGGGTCCTTCACATGGAATAAGTTTGAGAACCACTGATATTATAGCAACATATATATTTTTTTTTAACTGTTAGGATTTAGAAGACATTTGTAGAATCCCCCAGAAGCAAAGATTTGAGTTTAAAATGTTCTTTAAAATAATATATATATATATTCAAAGATTTGCACAAATCTTCGCGATTTAAAAAAAAATAGCAGATCTACAAGCTCATAGCGCGGCACTCGGTGCCGCGCTATGAGCTTGTATATCTGCTGTTTTTGAATAGCCCAAAGAAATCAAAAAATGACACAGAGATGCGTTCCCGGTCTTAAAGGGTTAAAGTCCCCCCTTTACGTTCAGTAATGGTTTTAGCTAAAGGCACTGACAGCTCCGACTTAGATGATGAGGCCAGAATGACAGCATAAAAGGGATTTAAGGACTGACTAATCTTGAAATTAAAATCCCCCCGAGCCACACTTAAAGACAAGTTGCGGGAGAATGTTTTTTCAGTCCGTCTTGTACATAAGGCCCTAAATGAGGGGGCGCTTATAATACTGTCAAGATATTTTTGTCCCTTCCTGTCTGCATATTTCCTTTAGCCTTGAAATCTCACAGATGCCTTGAGAGAAAAGGATTAATGAGTTATAGCGACAGTTGCACAGACCATTAAGTGTCTGCATGCGGATGCCCTTCACTGGGTTGAGGCCTGCGGGCCGTTTCGTACACGCACGCACACGCATGCACACACACACACACAGAAACACACTCGAGCAGGCACACATACAGTCACACTGTTCTGTCTCTCTCTCTCTGCATCATCTTTCTTCGCGTCCCTCTCTCCAGCTCCGTATTTTTGCTCACTCTGACACACATCCACCGGCAAATCCCCTGTTAAAAAACAGGATGTCATGAAGTTCCTGTCTCAGCGCCGCCGGGGGCTGTTTAGCCCAATAGCACTCTATAATCATTCACCACGCAGTAGGTATAATGTCAGTGAGCATATCTGAGAGGAAGCCTGTTCCACCAGAACTGTTGTTTACAGAGGGAATTACAGAGGGAGGGGGACAACAGCGAGATAATCTTTCTCCCAAAGCTTTGCCTAGCAGTGGGCAATAGGAAGAAGGCTAGTGAATGCTAATTTGGCAAATGCAATCTAAAAGCTTAGCCGTTTTAGTTTACATACATTTTGATTACAAACTTTGGTCTTTTTTTTTTGCGAGAGTGG
The DNA here is from genome assembly GCF_963280865.1 of Gymnoscopelus braueri. Taxonomy (NCBI): domain Eukaryota; kingdom Metazoa; phylum Chordata; class Actinopteri; order Myctophiformes; family Myctophidae; genus Gymnoscopelus; species Gymnoscopelus braueri. Next base: position 17,125,912 of record NC_137619.1, on the reverse strand, counting down.
AAACCAGGCACACATGGCTCCTGCCACCAACTTAATGGCCATCTGCTCGCGGTGCAACAAGCATGATGTTGGCATTCGGCTGACGCAAGGCACTGTGATCTGATGTCACAATCCCGCCGACTCAGACTTCAAAACTCTGCCTTCAAGTCTCAGATTAGCGTGCGTTAGCGAGGCGTGATTGAACACTTCTTTCACTTTGATTCAGAGCTTTGCCAGCCTGAACCGCACTGATTGCAGAAATTAAAGCAAGGGGCCGTGTGGGAGTGGGAGAGCGTGTGTGCGTGTGCGTGCGTGTGTGTGTGTGTGTGTGTGTGTGTGTGTGTGTGTGTGTGTGTGTGTGTGTGTGTGTGTGTGTGTGTGTGTGTGTGTGTGTGTGTGTGTGTGTGTGCGTCTGTGTGCGTGCATGTGTGGACTGGAGGCATTATGCTTGTGTGTGAGTCCTTTCAATGTCAGTCAAAGTAACCATCACACGACCAGAGTCTTCTAAGCGTTTTCTTGCTAATTTCCTCATTTCAACTCGAACTCTCATATCTCTTGACCATGCTGGCTCAGGGACAATAAAGCTGAACTTGAAATAGCGTCATTACAGCCGCGTAGTAGCAATTCATTCGGTGCTCCATCTTCAGAGAACAGCCGTATATACAGGATGCAGAGACAGAGATGATAGATGGAAAGGGGTTGAAACGTGGCCCTCTCAATCTCTCGCCCCGTCGCCATTACCAGGGCAAAGCTGAATCTCATCTGTCTACCACAGAAGCGGGTGCCTGACCTTGCCTCTGCCCCCAAGTTATGCTTTCCGAATCAGCGGGAGGGGGGGGGGGGGAAATGATGAACCCGTTTTTACAAGGACGTTTTCTAGATGGATGTATTTTTACCACCCCTTAGGCTAACAGAGGAGTGGGGTTGAGAGTAAAGGGGGGTGGAGGGGGGGGCGGGGGTGGTGCAAGCCATGATATTAGGCCTGAGTGAAGACACGAACAGGCCCGGGGGGCTCAATTGCAGATGACAAGGTTACGCGACTTAGAGTCAACCTTTGCTACCTCTACTTAATCACTGTCTCTTGTGCTCCTCTCCCTGCGGGCTGGTCCCATTCCGTCCCCCACTACACCCAAGCCCCCCCCCCCCCCCCCCCCCCCCCCCCCCCCCCCCCCCCCCCCCACCGCCCAGACACCCACCCACAACCACCACCACCCTACTCTGTGTAAAGGGAGCTTCTGGACACAATGCAACTTTCCGTTTCCTTCCCAGCCACCCCACACCCTTTTCAGACCCATCTTATCCACTTATGCCCTATTTTAGACCTTTTTTTTCTTCTTAGTAGTAAGAATAGCTGATCTACAAACTCATAACGCGCCGCATCGCAATGTTAAGTTCACTTTTAATTGTGGTTTAGTACATCCCGTTTCACTGAACAGTATGTGAGGTACTTTTGTCAGTAAGTACTTTTCCGGCAACTAAAATGTCTGCGTGTTTATTGGGTTTGAATATTAAAATAATCTTAATTCTAACTCATTGTCCTTGACGTCTACTTGGTGCAGTGACAGATTCATAACATATAAGGACTACCACAATAGCTCAGGATAAAGACTATGGCAGGTACACTACAACACATAGTGAATAGCACAGGAGGCTCACTACATTTTAATTGCAGCATGAATATTAAGATTATGACCACACTGTAAATTACATTAAATACAGGTCTTTTCTGGAGTGCTGGGATATTAGTCACATTATTAAGAAATGAGCAGCAAATTAGTGTCATCATCATAAGTATTTGTAAACATCATCCATCTCCCTCTCTCCTTTCCTCACATTCTGTTTGCTTTCTCTCTCATACACACACCTTTGATCAATCTTTCCCTCACTCTATCCTTTCGCTTATTAAATAAAGATGAAATGACAGATGACATGAACTTATCCGACCACTCTCTCTTTCTCACACGCTCCATTTCTCTTTCACTTCTTTCTTTCTTTCTCTCTCTCATTCACCCTCTCACCCCCCACTCTTTTTCCTTCTTTTCTTTCATTTTCCATCAAGGGATCCATTTTCCATTATGGGGTCTCTGGTGCTGTCCATTGTCCTTGAAAGCCCTGACTGAAAGTTCTGAAAGTAAGCCACTTCTAAATTGTACTTTTTCCCTCACATGCGTTCACTTACTTTGTCCCAATCTATTTTCTGTTAACGCCTGGAAACTGGTAGAACTCCGGGCCATTTCTCCCTCACAGTTTTAATAACACCGACCACAATGGGTATTCAGGGTCAAGGTTCAGAATATTAGAAATGTGACACGTCCCTTGCTTCCTTAAATCATAAGCTCTTGGCACCAGCATGTCCCCTTAACCACACAAATGTCCTAAATTATTTCCAAAATAGATTCTCTACAAGCTCAACGCTTGTTGAGCTTGTAGATCTGCTTTATAAAAAATAAAAAATAAATTATACATACGTGTGTGTGTGTGTGTGTATGTAATATATATATATATATATATATATATATATATAATAATTATTTTTTTCTTCTCATTTTCACCTATAATGACATGACCAAAATTGGGATGCCAGGGTTAAAGTGTTAATACTATTGGACATTAAAAAGCAAAGTTGTTCACAATATGGCCATGACAAGCCAAGTATTTGCTAATATGAACAGCTCTCTCCCAAAGCAGAATAAAGGGGAAGAGCATCTTACTGCATGTGTGATTTCATACTTCAGTTCAGCCAGAGTTGATCCATTGACATTAAATGGCAAACTAAATCCATGGAAGTATATGAAGCGAGCCTGAAGTTTGACATCTAAATGAATTTTATATCATGGTAGTGCCATCTGTTCCAAACCATAAAATCTTTTTTGATTACCTGGGGACCATTTCGTTTTTTATTTATACTGTGTGTAATACTACAGTGTTGTGCAATGGAGAATAAATGCTATAGTCACTCTAGTCTCTATGGACATGCAGATTGATGAGCTATCTCACTGGGTTGCTACCGTAAATAAACAATCTGGTTTCTGGGAAGCAGGAGTGGCTCTTCCCTAATATAGACGTAAAATTAACATTATGTCACAGCTCAAATTCAGTGCTATTACACAGCAATCCTCAGTGTTATCCTTGTGGTCAAACAAAGACATTTCACTAAACACGATTCTAAACGCATTTCCCAAAACAAAATACACAATGAATATGTTCTGTAAGCCGTCTGTAACGTAAAACACCAAATACCACCCTGTCATCTCTTCCCAGGAGATGTTTTGTGACTCCTGCATTTATTTTATAAGCAATTGCTGCCCAAATTGTGTTGATCTCATAAATGCTCTGCATTGAGTCCCTCCAATAACATGTGTCTCAGTGCATGAATCCAAATAAGTTCAGAATGTACAGAATTGTAAACAACACACATGAACATATTCTGTCAACAACATACAGTAAGTAGGTCATACACTTCCGTCTGCCATATTACCAACACAAGAAAAAGATATGGGTACAGGAAGCACCTTCTCTTCAAAATAGATCGGCTGCCTATAATGGAGGAGATTTAGCAGTATTTTGCAAGCTGCTTTGCAGTCTAGCCTTAGACTTGGACAACCCCATAATCCTCAAGCCCCTGACCACCAGCCTGTGGGCATGGCCCAAGCTGCCAAATATAAAAGCAATGAGCTGACACTTATAGCATAAATGTATAATGGTTTGTACTAATAGTTGGTATTTTACTTGCTGTGTGAGGAAGGCTACCTCTAAACTTGAAACAAAAGCACAGCCAACATGACTTCTGGTGTATTTGTTGTTATATTTGCAAATACATGGGGGTCGTTGCATTGAAACATTTCTGGTTTCACACAGGATTTTTTTTAAAACACAACAGAGGACATCAAACGCACGCACGCACGCACACACGCACGCACACATACAGTACACACCACGGTCCATTAGGCACTATAGATTTCCCATTACCTTATACACACACACACTCTTACAGTATATGTACACATACAGTACATGTGATTTACTGTACACTCACACTCTCTTTAGAGTCCCACCTCCCACGCAGTCTTTGTCTCACATGCACATATATGCACTTCACAAGCAAGCACATGGACACCACACACACACGTGAATCAGTGTCTGGCTTTTTTCTTTACTGTATGCTGACGGATAGCAGCAGTCCAAATGTATATAAACGGTGAGACACGATGCACTGTGAATTTCTCCTCCCAAGATGTTCCTCTGATGCACCAGGAAAGGCTGTCTCTCTATTTCTGTATACTATTGATCATTCTGAAAGGTATCGGTAACATTTTGACGATTTGACAGGAGGATTTTTTCCTTCCACATTTTAGGCACAGAACGTGAAAAAGTCCTTCTTCCAGAGGAGTGTTTGCCAAGACCGAACTGACTAAGTTTGGCCCATGGCATCGGCACCAAATGACCCACATGAACGTCCTGACAATGAGCATGTCATGATAGGCAAAAATGTGTCAAAAATAGTCAAACATTGCACGAAAATAGGCGAACATTCGGTGAAAATAGTAAATCTACACTCTCACATGTCGCAGCGCACTGTGAGCTTGTAGATCGGCTATTTTTGCTATATGATGCTTAACGAAGTGTATAGAGCGTGCCAAAATTCCTGAAAGGGGCGTCAACAAGTGTCTTTTGGTAGCGGCGGACATCTTTGAGGGGTAAAAACCAGGTTGACTTAACATTGCCCAATGCCACGCCCAATGCCTCGCCCCCCGTGGTGACGACGCGTTGGCACGCTCTATAGGGCTTAACCGATTTAGGGCGGGAACCCCTATTTGTAACTATACCTTTCAAGACAGGAACCCATTTTGGGGTTCTTGTTGCCATGTACAGTATATAGCGACATACATTTTTTTGTAATTTTTGAATAAACATTTGAAGTTTTTCAGAAAACTTAAGTCAGGATTTAGAAGGCGTTTTTAGAATCGGCCACAGGTCTAAATGGGTTAACCCATTAAGACCTGAGGCTGATTCTACAAATGTCTATTTTTCAGTTTTCTGAAAAAAAAAGAAAAAATGTTTCCATGTCAGTGGTGCTCAAACTTTTTCATGTCAAGGACCCCCACAATTATATGTATTTGGCCGCGGACCCCCATCTCAAAATATGTTGTTCCAGGGACCCTCCAGAAGGAAAGATTTGAGTTAATAATGTTCGCTTTTAAGATTTTTCAAGAAATAGCAGATCTACAAGCTCATAGTGCGGCACTCGGTGCCGCGCTATGAGCTTGTATATCTGCTATTTTTGAATAGCTAAAGTATAAAATAATGGTTTAAGTGGTTACACAGATGCGTTCCCGGTCTTAATGGGTTAGTGGTCAAGATACAACATTGCCTAGAGATCTGGTGAATGTGAAGGTCTTCCAAGTGAAAATGGAGAGGACCCTCACAAAAGGATCCTTGGAAGATGTGGCTCAGCGACAAAGAGATCGACAAAGAGATCCACGGATGCATGTCGTCTTGGGATCCACCGTTAATGTACCTCTGTGGCCACAGAGGAGAAGACGACAACACACACCTTGCTATATGGATCACAGCTTCTGATCCTGGAGGAGGCTGTTACAGTCTCTCACAGCGGCAGAACATAAAACACACTGATATAGGCTACTGATACAGACACAAGTGCAGTTGATAATAACATATAGTTGAATTCCACAATGACAATAGGTGGAAATGGGAAGTTGTCTCTGACTGGAGCAATGCGTTGTTAGAGACACTCCAGAGAGACAACTCTGCAATAGGTTTCCGTAACACAGTAAGGGAATGGGAACCGCGGAATAATACTCTTTCTGTCATCTTTGAAGAAAAGAGATCCCATGGTACAGTATGGACAATAAACCGGGGCTGACTGATTCCCATCCCAATCGTAAAACACAAATGATGTATAGTTAAGATTTCTAGGGGAGGCAGCTGGAACACACTGCAAAGGACATTTATCACTGAACAGCCCTAAAAGGCGGTTGAAGAATATACTGTATGGCTGAGAAAAGATGATTCAATATGTCGCACAAATAATAATTTTGTCACAGTACTTACAGTAAGTTGTTTTTGGAAGGATCTGCACTTTAATAATGTTTTCATGTTCATCACAGCTTTAATTTTACTTCACCACATTTTTATTTATTTATATACTTTTACTCTACCACATTAACATTTGACACCTCATTACACTCTGCAGAATAATCATCATGATATTGGATTATCCGGACTGTGCGTATTCACGCAACATTAACACGTCTATTTTGTCATATCTAAAAAAGGACAAATGGACAAAAAGGTATCCTAGTTTACTGAGGCACTACACCGTTTCCCTGCATTTGATGTATGTGACTACCTTACTCATTGTACAGTATAGGAGCGTTTTCCTAATGCCTAAACTGTAAATTGCAATTGTAAATTGTAAGTCATATATCCAGTTGTAGAGAGACTATTAATACGTCTCAAAAGGGGGGGGGAATGAAAAAGATTAAGAGGTTTCATTAAAGTAACTAGACTGGTGCCGCCTACTCAGAAACAATGCAAGTCAGGAATGATGCAACTTGAGAATGCATGCCCCAACTGGTTATGCAATACAATACCCATCTGTCTGTCTGTCTGTCTGTCTGTCTGTCGCATGCCCAAATATGGAGTCAGGCCAGTCTAAAATGTTAGTACTATGTTGTCATATTGATGACATCAGGGTACTCCATATATGGGGATTTGTGGATTTATTGAACATTTGGAGATCCGCTGATTCGACGAACTTTCCAGTCAGCGCATCACTCCCTCGGGTCCTCAGTGATATGTACACCGGGTGTACTCACTCACTCACTCACTCACAGAAATGTTGTGAATTCATAGATAGAGTTTATACACAAACACAAACATACATATTGTACACATTATACACAAATCCATATGCTCGCACACACACACACACACACACACACACACACACACACACACTCCTGTTAAGATGCACACACGTTTCACTCACATGCACATCACCCACACACGAATCACATGGTCGATTAGGCTCTATAGATTTCCCTCACCATATACAGTACAACACAACAGACACTCTCTTATATACGTACTGTACACTTAAGAGTATATATATTTTACACACACACTACTCTTTAGACTCCCACACAGCACACATGCCTGTTCTCACATGCACATACAGTACCGTATTTTCCACACTATAAGGCGCACCGTCAGTGCGCCTTATAGTGCGGATGCGCCTTATAATCCGATGCGCCTTATATATGTATCAATATTGGTACATGCACTTCACAAACACACCACACATGTGAAACTGGGTCTGGCTCTATCCCAAGGCTTTTTTCTTAATATGTCCAATGCTGGTTGATGGTAGACATCCAAATGTATATAAACTGTGTACAGTTGTCTCTCATTTCAAAGGTTCAAGGTTCAACTTTATTGTCAACAACACCACAGTACCAAGTAAAAGGCACATGAAATTCATTGTGCGCTAAAAACCAACACAGCAGCTATACAGTCTCAAGAGTAAGATGTTATAGACAAATGTGAGTTCAAAACTATGCTGATTATTTTTGTGTGCCATTGATAATTCTGAAAGTTATCAGTAAAGATTGGATAAAGAAACTTTGTTTTCAAATTCCACAATTCTAAGAAGGAAATGTCCTTCACACACAAAAAAAAGCTACTAGAAGGCGGTCTCAATTGCTGATTGCGTAATTAGACATACAGAGAGATAGATTAATTTAATGCAGATTGTGAACACAAATTCAGTCTTTCATCACATGTACATAAATCTGGGCCTGAGAGGGTAAATACTGTACCAAGAATAAAATAAAAATGTTTACACTCTCAGTGTTAAATGTAAAACCCTTTAAGACCGGAAAAGCATCATTTGTGTCATTTTAAGATTTCTTTGGCTATTCAAGAATAGCAGATCTACAAGCTCATAGCGCGGCACCGAGTGCCGCGCTATGAGCTTGTAGATCTGCTATTTTAGAAAATGTGTGCAAATCTTGAAATATATATTTTTTTAAAGCGAACATTTGCAAAATATTTAGTTCCAGGGACCCCCAGAAGCAAAGATTTGAGTTACAAATGTCAGCTTAAAAAAAAAAAAATCCAATATTCGCACACATTTTCATGATTTCTCAAAAATAGCAGATCTACAAGCTCATAGCGCGGCAAATGACACGAGATGCGTTCCCGGATTGAAAGGGTTAAATGAACACTCAGGATGTTACAGTGCAACATGCCACATACATACAGTACCGTAGAGCCATAGAACAGGTTAATCTTAACTTACTTGTTGTCTCAGTCTGTCGATCACATTGATGAGCAGTCCATTCTCCTTCCCCAGCTCAGGGGTCGTCAGCAGGAAGTCTACGTCGTGACCAAACTCTTTCCCCCTGGAAATGGAGAGACATACAAGCACTAAGTAAACCACTGACTGTGTCCAGGAAAATAATGAAAAAGGGAATGTCCCAGTGCTTAACTGATGCACAGCGGAGATGGCAGACGGGGCTATTAAAAGCATTGAGCATGGCCTTTTTTTCATTATTAAAACAAGCAATCTTTCCTAAGTTGTTAAGTCTAAAGGCTTCCATTTTTTGTTGCTTCAGCTGTCAGAGCCTTAACTTTTTATGAGAATCATCATTTTCTACTTGGATCAGTGTAATAAAAGTATGCTCCATATGGAGCCTGAGCAAGCTCACACAAAAGCAGCCTCACTGTCAGCATAACTGCAGGCAGGGAGTGTTGATACAGTGCAGGTAGGTGATTATCAAGTGATTATCAAGTTGGATAATATTATACTGTGGAGCTCAGCAAAGACTCCCCTTGCATGTGGGCCGACTTTATTAGAATGCAACTGACATAAAAGATGTACTATATTAGAAGGCAGGGTTGGGAAGAAACAGTATACATGTTCATAATTAAATTACAAATTGAATATACTGTAACTGTCATCAGTTACAATATCAGTACCAAGAAAAGTGTGGTAAGTATATTGCAGTTACTAATGTGTGTGGAGTGACACGACAGCTGAGTGGTTACCAAATGGGCTCTAATGCCTGACAGCGAGTCCCGGGTTCGATTCCCGGGCCTGCTGGACCATTTACCAAATTAGATATCACTCCCCTGCTCTCTCTCCATGTTCCCTGTCTCTCTACACTGTACCAATCGAATAAAGGCTAAAAAAAAAGACCCCAAAATAACTTAACCAATGAATGGTCTGTGCATTAATTGGCTGAGCAATCAGGTACCCCCGTCAACAATTAGATTTTTATCATAAAGTGTGAATTGCCTTATTCTTTGTGCAAAATAAACAAACCTTAAATTAACAAAATTAATCAGTACAGTTGTAGTCATTCAGGCTTCTGATTATAATCATATTAACAGCGCCGTGCGCACAACTCACTCCTTCCTACAGCTGCAAGCGGAAAGCTCTTTTATACACCTGACAATGTATAAAATGCAAATAAAATACATACTATGCACATTCCCATTTAGGCCTGGACGTGAAATCGTAAGCCAAAGAACGTTACCCAAATAAATAATGTTTTCATGTAATCAACAGTATATTCTTTTCCATTTACCGTACTATCAGTGGACACCTGACAGTGCAGTCTTGCCAATTATTGCATCAATCTTTTTCAAATGTGACAGGTCCACCTATACACGGCAAGATGCATTTTTTTCTTTTTAGATTTCAATTTTAATTGGAGAAGGTCACAGCAAACACTGGTGAGTAGATGTGCTCACCTAGATAACAGCAAAGTAGTAGGCTTGAACAGGTGCACAAGTATCATATTTTCTCTTTAGTTCATGCTAGAGTATATAGCAAGAACTAACTGCAGTCTCAGGCTACAGTTTTGTAGCCTGGGCAAATTTAATTTGAAGTCAAGCCATTTCTATTTGATGTTATCACTTGTGTGTCTTCCTGCCGTCTGTGTGTGGACAGCTTTAGTCATTTCCTTGCCATGCTTTTTCATTAAATGAGTTTTTTCATACGGGTGGCTGTCCTCTCCCTTAGAGATAGGGCGAGAAGTTCAGTCACCTGCGAAAGACTCACTTGGAAAGGAGCCAGCTACGTTTGTTCGGGCATCTAGTACAGATGCCTCCAGAGAGTCTCCCTAGGGAGGTCCTTGGGTGCACGATGGGGGGATTATAACTCCACACTGGACTTGGAACGCCTCAGGATTCCACGGGAGGAAGTGGCTAATGTTGCTCGGGAAAGGGAAGTCTAGAGCTCTCTGCTGGAACTGTTGCCTCCGCGACCTGACTCCGGGTAAGCAGTTGAAGATGGAGGGATGGAAACCTTGTATGTCCGAAACCGTTCCTTTTTTAATACTAAAATAAAAAGTATAAAATAGCCGAAAATAGCCGATCTACAAGCTCAAAACATCGCGAAGCGTTGTGAGGTTGTAGATCTGATATTTCCTCACTTTTGTGCTGCATTCTTGTATGATGAAGTAGGGCATTCATTAACGCAAAAACATAAAAAGTTGAAATATGGAGATATGAGGTTTCTGCCCGACACCAACGATATCTACCCTTAACCCCACTACTTTAGTGTAAATAAGTAAAAACACTTTGGCTTTTTCTTACTTCTTTTTTACACTGTTTTCAGCCTCGCACAACAATAAAACTTAAATTTCAGTGTTTGAAAAGCTTTTTTACCATGGCTGCCTTATTTGCATACCTTTATGGTGTTAACAGGGTGTTTAACTATTCAAATCAACATGGACATGCACGCCCTTCCAATTTAGGGTTATAATTAGTTACCATTTTCATAAATCCTACCTTGTTTTTTTGCTGTTTACTCAAGAACAAAACATTATTTAAGAAAGGTTTTGCGTATGAGACTCATTATGCCCTCAGATAAGAACCTTCAATTTACCATGAAAAACACCTACTTTGATTATTGTCATTGTGTGCTATATTGGAATATTGAATGTTTTTATGGGGTGCATATACACGTTAAAAAAAAACACTTAATTACTTTTACATTTTAATAGGGCAATAATTAATCTGAAATGGATTGCATTTAAATAAATAAAAAACCCTTCCCAGACCTTAATTAAGCTTTTATCTGGGCACAGCTGGCTGAATCAAGTACACCCCCTGCTCTGTAAATCACTCTTGCGATAAGAAAGATTGTATATTAATCTGTCAATATTAAAGCGGCAATTTTGTAATGTTAATACAATTCGGGTGATTGTGTTTTTTCTCCCTGCTTTTCTATTGAGACATTTAGATCGTGTCAAAGGTCACGTATCACCAAGACACAGGATCTGACACGAATTTTGACCTGATGGTCAAGATTCAATTCATCCCCTGAGCAAGCAGGCAGGCTCTATTAGCTCAATGGTAAAGATTTCAGCACTTCACACTGCAGCGAACCGCGTTCAAATCCGGGGTAGAAGAAGAAAGTTACATAGTGCAGCTTTAATCTGGATCCTATCAGAAATGATTTGAGCGCTAAACATTCTTAAATGTATGTTTTGGATGGACAGACAACGTAGTGAGAAATCTGAATCAATTCATAATGGTCAAGACATTCTGATTCACCGACACGCCATGATTTCAAGGTTTCAAATGACCTTGTGTTCCATGGGTTTGTAGCATTTATGCACTTTAAAGGCAGTTGTTTTCAAATGACAATGTCAAATGTGATACTATATAACCGGCAAGCACGTGCCCTGTGTATGTGATGGAGTAATGGACGGAGATTAGTCCTGAGTCTGAGAAGTTGCTAACTCTTGTGTGGACAGAGATGGTTTTAATTTTAAGATGACGTTTTACAACGAAAACATCTTAGCGTGGATGTAGCCAAAGAGTGCATTCGCTGCCATCCAACCAAACTCATTAGGTATTTGAGACTCACAGATATCTTGATAGCTTCACACTCAGCCTGAATCCACCGTTTTTATATAAATATATGGTTTTCGGCTGTCATCCAAAACTGTATTCAGTGGTGCCAAAACCTAATACATCATTAACCACATGCACCCTAGCATCCCTATTCTAGGCATGTCTAATAAACCAATATTCAGCAAAAATTGGTGATCAATTGATGAAAATAGCATTGTGAGCTTGTATATAGGCTATTTTCTGCCAAAAGAGTTGGTGTAGAGGGAAAACAGAGGGAACTAAGTATAGACCCCTAGGCGACCCTGGTCAATGAAGTATACAGGGTTTAAATACAGTAGGTCATACTTACAGCAGTCTACGATATCTGAACAGTTACTTTCCAAGGCATTTCTGATTCATTTTAACAGTATTTGTGGTCACACAACACTTTTACACATTCAGAGAATGTTTGGTTATAGATTAGCAATAAAAAAAAGGCCTGTTCTTCTCGCTTGATAAAACAGAACAATATGGAGACAAACACTATTGTTATCGCTAGTTGTCAATGACTCATAGACTTGAATTTGTTATAATTATCAATTTTTATTGTGCCCATGGCACAATAAAAATATAACAAACAGTGATTTCATGTTTTTGTAATAATTACCATTTTATCATTTTAATGTATGAACAATGATATTTGCAGTGAGATTTACAACAGCTATAAAATGTGACTTAGCAAAGTGCTGGAAATTGCCTCCTGGGAAATTGCCTCCTGTTTTCCCCTGCCCAGGGTCATTTGGGATTTTAAGCAAGAGGCCAGACAGATAATCACAGGCCTATAGACCAAACACTCAAAATCTCCGGGTATGAAAACCTTGGTATGTCATCCAACCAATCACAACACGGATCTGGAGGACAAACAACTTTTCAGAAATAATCAGACTCCAGCCATCTGTCCACAGAAGATGGATCAGACAGCAGCATCATGTCAAATGATATGAAATAATGGCCTTCACAGCATGCGAGCCCTCTACAACAAGCACACGCGACACTGAATATTTGATCATACATGAAAGTGAGAACAAGGCTGCACTGACAGAGCGAGATGGGGAGTGCCTGTTGTCACCTCTCAAAGGACACGACGTACGCTGCCAGGCTGTGATCGTGTCGAGAACAAAGGTGGCTGGACAGCACTTCAGAGGAACCTAAGTGGCTCTAGTCAACCCCACTGTTATCCGCCTAGGGGTGAGGTGAGATAGACTGATAATCATTGTCCCACACATGTATGCATACAGAACATACACATACACACACATAGCTACTGTAGGCATTGTACAGGCATTCGCAGCAACACATGCAGACACACGTGCATACACTTTGTTGCAGCATTATCACGAGGCACGGAAAGCCATCTCAGAGTTAACCCAGCAAAATGAGAGGCAATGGTCCAGGCGATGCTTAGATGCAGGAAGGCTGTGCGTTTCATCTTACCTAGCTTGCTACCTACAGTTACACCCAAACGAAGGGGAAGAACATTAAAGGGATGGCGTGAGCTGGGTTGCTGAAATCAGATTCTCCAGGGTGGGATGTCTGCACAGTCATGAGGTACTTCTGTCTTGTTGTCATTTAGAGAGACAGATGTTGACCTTCCTCCCACCATTGCTGCCAGAAGTAGATACTTCTGTAATGAGTCGACCAGCTGGACGGAGCTATTTTGAAAATGCACCGCAGATCCCCATCTCTGCTGAATGAGCTACTTTCTCACAACACATCCAATGCTCTTAATTGGCAACGCAGAGATGCCACTTCTCCCAGCTCATATGGTGCCAGTTGTTAAGTGAAACACAGTGCTACAGCCACTGCTGTGCTAGCAAAACGCACTCGAGTGCACAGCATAAATGTGTGCCGTGAATAGCAAAGGGGGGGGAGAGATCATTAGCATAGAATTCAGTTTACCTCCAATCAGCTCTCAAAATACCAAGTTTCAATTATGTTTGTGTCAGATCTGAGGAGGGGAGGTGATGAAGCAGGGAGTAGAGGTCGGAGGGTCGCAGTGGGTACTGTGCTCCGTGAACAAATTCGAGGCTTAGGCATGGTGGCATTAGCCTACACCTCAGAATATTTCTTTTTAGCTTTTTACTGATTTAGCCAGAGCATCAAGCTGTCTGGTCTATGCAGATACTTCCTCTAAATCAACCGCAGTCAGCGGAAAAAGAGATGACATGAGCATGTCAGGTGCTTTCTCTCGAGCAAAGAGGGATTTTTTTCTCCCTCTGGCTCTAATGGTGTATACCCTCTCAACACACCGTTTTTATTCAGCATTAGGCATCCGTTCCTGCCCAGTGGGACATGTACGGTAGTGCTGGGAAAGATTACGGTGTAAATACTCAGAGGGGAACTTTGATGGAGGTTTTTAACAAGCAGTGTGTGGTAACACTGGCAAAGCGGTGTTTTTTTTTTTAATTAGGCGCAGCAACACAAGACAACAACATCGCATCAAACCTGAACTTACGTTGCACACCTCTATTGCGTGAGGGAAAATGATGAATTATTAAGCGCTTCTACCAGACCATATAAAATATACATGGATATTTACAAGCTAGTGTAGTCGACGGGGCGACATGAATGAATTATACAGTTGTCGGAAGTGTGGCTGTCGCTGAAATTTCCCAAGGAACTCCAAGTTTACCTGCAGTAGAGAGACACATGGCCATGGTAGAAAAACAGCTTAGCCAGCAGCAATGCATCATCAAGTTATATCATTCTCACCATCTAACTTGTTTTCACCGATTTCAGACAAGAGCACAAGTAAACTTTAAGTTTGAAAGATAAAAGAGCATAAGATGCCACAACACAAGCCTCATACATACAGTATATCTCAGAGACCCACTGACAATGCCCTTCCTTGTGTAACTGAGATGAGAGATGATCAGGGGAACCAATTCAATGAGCACTGATGTTTTTTGACACCCTTCACCAGTGTCACTTTGATTAGGGATTAGAGTTGATCTAATGTAATTTAAAGGCCCATAACAGGGACATGCTGACATCACATAGAAACCAAAGCCAGCACTTTCATTGACATGTCTGAACCCTTTCACACTGTACCGTCTATTTTTAATCACACTCCCCACACATACACGTACACACACTCGCTCGAGGACTCGTCGCCCTGTCTTTCACTTTCAATAACACAGATGACACTAATGTCAACAAATCCTTTGAACACTTTTTTCCACTTTTCAAGTGGATGAAGACTTGCAATTACTGGAGAACCGAGTGTTATTCATGACACTTAAGAGAGGCATATTACTGTAGAAGAATTGACAGAGTGAATCGACGAGCAAACGTTTAACTTAATTAATCAGGTAGAGAAAAAGGAGTCATGAATTCGAATCCTAGCTGGAAATTATAGGTAATTAAACTGCAGCTTTGACAGGAGTTGAGGAAGAGCATTTTCAAACATGTCACAGGAGGAAGATTAGCAAGTTATTAGTGCTGCCGTTTGATGTCGTAAGTGAAGCCCACGTCTATTTCTGTCTAATAGGCCTAATGTGGCTTCCTGCTGCGTATAAATTGTGTCTAAAGAATCTCCTGCCCTTTAACAAGACAAGATGTGAGCGTGCGTGCGTGCGTGCGTGCGTGCGTGCGTGCGTGCGTGCGTGCGTGCGTGCGTGCGTGCGTGCGTGCGTGCGTGCGTGCGTGCGGGAGGAGGGGGGAGGTATTGCTGACTTTCAGTATAATGTACAGGTCACTGTGTTTGAAGCCTCACTCCACAAATTGTTTTTTATGTGAAGCACCTTAAACAGGCACCAGCGGATATCAAATCAGATAAATGGTTCAGCTTGTCTCCCTGGGTTTGTAGTCAACAGTCAGAGGCAGCAGGCTCCCGGCCCGTAAAGCTTAGACACTTCCTCCCCTTCGTTCCTGATGGTAACTATCCATGATGGCCTAATCACTTTTCTCATCTCTCGCTCCAAATTTCCCCCTCGAGGAGATGCTATTTACATAATCAGATATCATTGCAGCTGTCGTTTCTCCTTCCGAGGATTAAATATACGTTGGATCCCAACGCCAACACCACCTCTTTCAAGAGCGCCATCACCTGGGAGGGATGATGAACCGACGCTGGCTGTGATAGAGTTCTACTGAACACACTGCAGTCTACAGCACTGTAGTCTGTAGTCAAAATTGTAACGGTATGATCGCGAAGTCTGTCAAGACAAATTCTATTAGCAGATAACCTAATTTTTCAAAAGAAGACAATGGGTTCAGAGGGTAAAAGTGTAGCTTGCCCCATGAATGCATTTTACAGTGTGTAGCCAAAGCCCTATTAAAGACCACAGGCCAAAACGTGGCAGGTCATTCAACCCCGTTGAGAAGCAAGCGTACGTCCTCCCCGCCAGACTGCTTTTGAATTATTTAACTCAGATGCCAGCGGTTATAGCTAGGTTTTTACAACACCACAGAGCGAGGAGCGCTCCATGCCTACTCAGGCGCAAAGAAAAAGCACAAAGAGATGGTGACAAAGGGAGGGCACAGGCTGTGAGCAAATACCCGCACTCAGCAGGTAGCTTTTTAAGTGTGTTCACCATGAGTGCTGTAGAACCGTGCGGTTGACAATGAGTTTCGGCTGCTTAATGTAATTGCAACATGCATGCTGCGTGAACACCAGCTTCTCTCTCTCTCATATGGCAAGGAATAAAGAGACCATGTTAACGTTGGTGGATGTTGTTCAATCATCACATTTCATCTACTACCTTACGCAGAGATTGGCTTCAAAAATATTTTTTAGGGGATTCCCCAGAAGAGCACGTACCATATAAGAGCCGTTTCACACTCGGGTCCCGGGTGCGCACTCCAGACCGCTTGGCTAGTGTGAATGTTGCGAATCGTCCCCCGAAACGGGTAACCGTTCCGTTCCCGAAACCACCTCCGGAGGCAGTTTCGGATCCGGATCATGCGTTTTCGGGTACGGTACGCTGCAATGTGAAAGCAAGCGTACCATTAGACGGAAGTGGCCCGCTAATTGGAATAGGTGACGGTATATAAACTCGACAAAAACAGCCAACAAAAACACGTCGCAGATCAATCCACAGGGGTTCAACCATGGCCGGATCCCGCAGTTAATTACTGACCGCCGCTCCCTCCCGCAATAAAGAAATAAATCCCATTCTGTCCCTTGTCATCCCATGGGTTCATTTAACATTTACTCCCGCCGCATCCCACAGGTTAATTTCATCATTAAATTATAAAATGAGTCTGCGGGATGATGCACTAAAACCCGCAATATTTATATATAAAACTTTTTTTTTTATTATATAAAACATTACATACAGAAAAAGAATGAGAGCGCGAGAGATAGAAAGAGAGGCCGTGTCACGGCCATATAAGGACAGCAACTATATATATATACATATATATATATATATTAATATATATATATATATATATATATATATATAGTATATCTTGTGGGTATCTTGTGGAGTTTCAGCTACTATGCATCCCAGAAATATATAGCTTATAAGGCTTTGTAATTTGAAATTTGTAAGTAAATATGGTAACTCATTTAGATGTAGGCCTACGTAGGTTTATGGTTTCCCAAGGACTATAGCCGTTTCACTCATGATGCAATTTCTCTTTCATAACAGATACATACATGTGCCAGATAATCCCCAGATTCCCCACACCAAGAGAGTCAAAAAAGAAAAGACGTTGGATTGATGTACTTTATTTAGACATGAGACATGAGAAACAGTACATGGAAGTACAATTCACAATACAAGGTTTCAGTCATTCAGTCGGACTTCACTGTATAGGCTACTATAGTTGCCTTTTCATAAATGATATATTTTTGTACTTAAGCTGTCGTGAAAGTTTATAATATTTAGAGAAATTTAAAGTTTCAAATACAAAAGTATTAGTACCGTAATTTTCGCACTATAAGCCGCACCTGAGTATAAGCCGCAGCAGCTAAATTGAATGATTTGTACATATATAAGCCGCACTGGACTATAAGCCGCGGGTGTAAAATCCATAGATTTAGGAGGTCCCCTAGTGGCCGTTAGCTGTAAAAATCCATAGATAAGCCGCACCCTTATATAAGCCGCAGGGTCAAAAAACGGGAAAAAAGTCGCGGCTTATAGTCCGAAATTTACGGTAGTTGTGAAGGTTAGCAAACTGGACATTTAGACTGAATGTTTCCTGTATCCTCATCTTGCGCTAATGCACACAAGTGTTTCACCAGGTTTTATTTGTGTTGTTTCTCATAAGCGTACATCCGTTGTCCGTCAACAACACAGCGGTCTGTGCCTTGACCATGGCCTTGACGCGCTGAGCGCTCAGTGCGTTGACTCACCCCCCGCCGCAATATTTATGCGCGACCAACACAAACATTGTCGCATAGTTGATGACGTCTGTGTCCACAGAAGAAACACTATGTGCATGCCGCCACCTGCAGGATCGGGGGTGTATATGCATGTGTTCTCTGGTGCGATTGGATCTTGGCCAATGTGAATGCAGGCCAGCATTCGATCTGGGAAACGTTTTGAATGAAAACGGATCCAGTGTGAAACGGCCCTAAGAGTCCTTGATACGGCCAGCCCGGGTTTGAATCCGACCTGAGGCCCTTTGCAGCATGTCATTCCCTATATCTCCTGCCATTTCTGTCTCTCTACTCACTGTCTCTGTCTAATGACGTGGGAAAATAACAAAAAAAGTCTCTTTCAAAAAAGACAAAGTCATTTTATCATCTTCCCACAGACTCTCAAATGTTATTATAAAACTGTGTTTACTGGTATATTAAAGGGGAAATTTCCTAACTGATTGTGTGAGAACTTTGGTGTAATTTGCAAGACCATGAGTCAATGGATAAATGATACTAACTTTACCGTATTGAAATATTGCACTTTGTTCCTCCCCCCAAAAACTAACGAAAGCAAAATATAAGTCCTGTTCTGTTTCAAACTACCACATCAACGCTGATTAGAGGAGACCAGTCTTGTACCTGCAAAAGCCACCTGTCAGTGTCAGTATTGCGTCTGGTGTGATCCCACGGGCAGCCTCGTCAATAATGCTCCCCAGGGCCCGGGCCTCAGCTTTGCTGACAGCCCTGGAGATGTCTCCATGATGCAGGAAACCTGCAGGGAAAAGACCATGTGGCTATTAGCCTCCTCTGAGCCACCCATCAATCATACCCTTTTGCTCAGGGGAAGTGTTAGGGTGAATACTGCGTAACTGTTGAATGGGTATTGTATTGTCCCGTTGTACTAAATTTGAGGTTCCACACAGCAATTAAACCGGTCAAAATTTTTATTTTCAGACTTAAATGAGGATTGAGTACTGATACTCAAGATAAATTCCTGTACATTACTTACAGTTGAACTGCATGCCATTATGATTTAGTCAGATATGAATGTGTTATGGTCTGTAATAGTGTATTGTTGTGTCTGAAACAAGCCTCTGTGTCTGCTGTTTCAGACACAGGGGCTATAGTTTAATTCAATAGTCTTTCCTTCACATTGACCTTGTTTTATTTTTATTCATGCGTGGATGTAGATATATTATAGAATGTTCACGCATGAATAGAAAGAAAACAATATTATTCACTTCTTAGCTTATTTCCATGTTTTGTTATGTCCCTGTTTAGAAGTCTAGAAGCTGCCTACAATTTAATACATTATTTGTCTATACCTTCCTTGTCCAAAGGGGAAATAACTGTATTTTTCCATGCAGTGCAGACACCATAGACATAAGAGTTTGGAATGATGGATTGTGACTGCAGAGATGAGAATGTCTGTCAGCATAATACATTATCTGATCGAGTTTCAAAATGAACGAGACCCTTTCAGCGGCAGGCGATAATGTAATTTTCAATTACATATCTCGCGACACATTACCGAAGAACGACCTAGGCAGGTCTGAAATAGCGGAAATACGATAGTGATGAATGGGAAAACTGTACAAGAGCAGTATTTTCTTTTAAGCCTTTTCCCCATTTTACACTCTTAACCCTCCATGGGATGTCTATATCTGATGACAATTCACAGATAACACTGTCTACATGTCCCAAAGGCTCCTACTTGTCTGCTGCGGCGCTCACATATCCATTCTTGTCAGATTTGAACACTGATTTCAACACCTCAGAGAATAAAATCCTACATAGTGTACCTGTACACATACTTGGTGCATCAGCACCATTTTGATATCCGAAATTCTGTTCTTCCTTTTTAAACGTAGCTATTTCACATTGAGGGGTATGCTAAAAATATCTTGCCCACATGCGTGGGTTGCAGAGCATTGTAATCGGCCCCGTCTGTGCTTGTGGAAGGAAGGGTAGATGTATATAACATTTAGTTTGAGTGATTAGTAGACTGCCCCAAAGAGATGATTAACTTTCACGTTGGAAAGGTCAACGGTCAAGGTCACAATCAAGAACAGATGGGTGCATTTTCGTGAAACTTTGTGGGAACTAAATGTTGTCTCAAACAGGTCAAAGGTCACCATGAAGGTCAAGGTCAAAATTGCATAAGCATCCATAGCTCAGGAATGAAGAGAGGTAGAAAGAAACACTTTTTTTCTTTAGTTATCTCGGAAACGTCAAGGAAAGGTTTGTAATGGGGCGAGCAAGAACTGATTATCATTTCACAAAGAGAAGAAAAGGAGGCCTCGTGTAGTGTCAGCAGACTTGGCTCCGAGCCGCCAACTCATTGGTAAAACAAACATTTTGGACTGTCTCTGAAGGCCTCCTTCATGTTTGTTGCAGTCAGACTTGACTTGGAGCCAACGACTTGCCAGTTGATGCCCATTTCCTGTTCCAAATACTCAAAAAATGTTATAAACTCAAGTAAACTAATAAATACAATACTCTAGAAATAAATACAATACTCTAGAAAACTTTGTATTTTAACCATGATGAACTCTTGGTTTCTATAAATGTCATAAATGTGTGCAATACTTTATGGACAAACTACCGTTCTGGACTTCCGTGCTCTAATGAGCCCAATTTTCCAGATTTCTTGAGGCTATACTGACATGATTTTCCCTATACTAATCTGCCCTAATAAATCCCAGGAAAATCAATATGAAAGGAATCATTAAAGAAGGATGATATTTCCAAAGACACCTGAGCATGTGTTTAAACACGGAAGACATTTCTGTGCGCGTGTATTGATAATCTGAAGAACACATGATCATAAGTCTCCCTTACTGAAAGTCAAGCACCTCTGATGGTATTTGCCATAATGGTCCATTCTCTGCAAGCAGATTGATGAGGGCCCGGTGAATTCTACAAAAAGCTTTACCCTTCAAAAATGCCATTCATTGATTTTTTTATTGCAAACACCTGCGGCGTCTGGTCCATTGTGTTGAGAATGTGAGCTCCCTGTTGGCCACATCTCATCGAATAGCAGAGATGGTGATCACAACAAGGGGGAATTACGGATAAGGAGCCTGCTCTGAGCTAAAGAGACTCCCAAACGGCAGGCTCACTGAGAGGACTAACTATTAGTCTAACTATTGATTATCTGAGTCTCTCTTATAAGCAAATTATAGTAACAATTTACTTTTACAATTACTTCCGTCAACCGTATTAACCTATGTTAGCCTATGGACGAGCAGACAAAATAACATGGTCACTATTTAATGCCAATGTCCTGAATACTGTACATAATGTGCTAAACATACAAATATAATTTGTTAATTTCATTTGTAACTATAATGTGCTTATTCAGATTACGCTGTTGCAAATCCTTAAATTAACTATGAAGGAAATGTCTGTGTACACAACAGCTTAAAGGAGTAGTTCACCCCAAAAAATACTTATTTTCTATCAATTACACACCCCATGAAGCCTTGAATTCATGGAGATGATTTTTTTGGGGTGAACTACTCCTTTAAAAAACAAACTAATGTACCAAAAATAAATTAATCGTAAATGAATGTGTCATCCAAACTGTTTGTACGGCTGCTTTCAATATCACAGTATGATACAGAGATGTTTTCCATGCACATACCAGCTTGTTGCATCCGGTTCAGACGAATGCAGGGCTCAGCCAGTATCTCTTTGAATGAGCGCAGCCCTTTGCAGTGCCACTTTTCAGCTGTTTTGGGTCCAACCCCAAAAACACTTGTGAACAGCTGCCAGAAAAGGAAAGCACGGATGCACTTGAGAACAGGTGTTGTGAATTGTAGCTCTCATTTGGAAAGCAGATACTGTTCTATGTTTTGCTAGAATTAAATGCTCAGAGATGGCAAGTCTAATACCAATCTGTTACATCTGTGATTTTTCAGTAGGATAATTACAAAGCGTGTGGTGCCAAATAAGAGGAATAACTGGCTTGCGATAAAAAGGCAACGATGGAGCAGGCTTGCGTCTCTTTACCTTTAGTATTTGATACTTTTCATCAGCGAATATTTTCTCGACTTCAAATGAACAGCCATATTCAAGGATCTCCTGCAGGAAGAAAGAAATAAAGAAAAATACCATCAATTTCAGCATCATCGCGTGTTCTGGGATGATTTCGGTTATATCAGCAATAAACAAATAGCCACGTGATACTGCTGCTCATTTGAAAGTATATTCCACTTAAATCAAGTGCTCCTCAGACCCTCATTTCCCGTTTCTTTTTCCAGAAGTAATGGCTTTGTTGTTTGTGCCTCGGTGGGATTAATACGGGGTTTTATGGCGTTAATAAAAGGCCCAAGGTGAGGTTTTCCCCAGCCACCACTGTTTGTTCTGAAATGGCTTCGCTCCACATCTAATTGCCTCGTTCTCTGAGGAACACAACTAATTTGTTGGTCACATTTAAACCCGTCTCCATTTTGTAAAAGCCGTAAAACTAGGCAGCGTGGCCACGTGCAAAGATAAATACTATAAAACAACATCATATTTATCTGGCCGGAGTGAGCTGTCCCACTAAGGACACTGAGAAGAGACACAGAAGAGGCGTTTAGTCGATGTTACGAGTGAGTGTGCTTGTGTACGCACACATTTGTTGTATGTGTACATGTGCAGTGTGCACAACAACATACATGACACTGCACGTGTTATACACATGCGTGTGTGTGCGTGTGTGTGTGTGTGTATACCAACCATGTGGTACATATATTGATACGTTGTATCCCTTTTATATACATTGTATATCTAGCATGCAAGCATATAGTATACTTGACCTAATTAACCTGAGAGGTCAATACGTGAGCAAAGGCACACTTGTACATAGACACTGACACGTGCATATCAGCCCAGAATTAGACAGGAGGAACTTATTACTGATCTCAGCTGGGACCACAGTCACCAAGAAAACCGTAATTAATCAAAATCCTGCAGCGCCCGCAAGGTCCCCCCTGCTCAAGAAGGAACACATGTACAGGCCCCTCTGATGTTTGCAAATGAAGGCTTGAGAGAAAGAGACGTGATCAGATAGCAAAATGTAGGTCTTTGGTATCAACTTGACTCGCTGTGTTTGGGGCGGAAGAGAAATGCTGACTATAACGCAAGAACACCATCCCCACCGTGAAGCATGAAGGTGGAAACATTTTTGCTTTGGAGGTGTTTCTCTGCTAAGGGGACAGGTCGACTTTGAGGATGGACGGAGCCATGTACCGTGAAATCTTGGGTGACAACCTCTTTCCCTGGAAATGTGTCGTGGATGCACAACATCCACTTCCAGCACAACAATGACCTGAAATACACGGCCAGGGCAAACAAAGGAGTGGCTCAAGCAGAAGCACATTAAGGTCATGGATTGGCCTAGCCAGTCTACAGACCTTAATGCCATAGGAAATCTGTGGAGGGAGCCGAAGCTTCGAGTTGCCAAACGACAGTCTCAAAATCTTAAGGATTTGGAGAGGATCTGCAGAGAGCAGTGGACTAAAATTCTTCCTGAGATGTGGGCAAACCTGGTGACCAACTACAAGAAACGTCTGACCTCTGTGGGATTCTTCACCAATTAATGTTTTACTAGGGAATCAAATACTTATTTAACACAATTAAATGCAATTTATATCTTTTATATATTTTTTTATATTCTGTCTCTCAACGTTAAAATAAGCTTACCATAAAAATTATAGACCATTCATTTCATTGTCATGAAAATTTCCTAAATCGGCAAGGGATCAAATAATGATTTCCTTTGTATTTGTATCCAAGATGTTGATTTCAAGCTGGCTAATTTGGTCCCCTGTAACAACTAATGAATCCGTCTGTGCCTGTGACAGATTTGCTGGATTTTGGATCTCTCTCCAAGACCCTCCGGTGTGTGGAAGAGGTTTAGTGTGTCAGAGGAGCCGGCATGCAGAGCTCACCTTGTTCTTCACCAGGGGCTCTGCATTCTCTCCAAGTAAACATTTCTGACACTTATCCTGGGATTTGGCAATGATTTCTGCCCAGAGGATGATGGAATGTTTACCAACTGACCAAGTATGACATTTATTTTTTCAGAGGTCTGTTTGCGTCAGTGTGTGTGTGTGTGTGTGTGTGTGTGTGTGTGTGTGTGTGTGTGTGTGTGTGTGTGTGTGTGTGTGTGTGTGTGTGTGTGTGTGTGTGTGTGTGTGTGTGCGCGCACGCGTGTCTGTCTGTCTGTCTGTGTACGTAGATGTGTCTGTGTATAAGTGTGAATAATATATGTAGTAGTGTGTGCGTGCGTGCGTATACGTGCGAGACGAAGAGTGTGAGAACTTTCGCCTTCTGTACTCTACCTTCACTAGTTGGAGATTCTTCACTTTTATTATGGGAACAAGAATATAGAAAAGTAACTGGGATATGGATGATGTGCAAACTTTTTGGGCCATGACAGCGAGGAAGAAGTCGACTCCTGCTCATGGACTGAGGCTGTGCCAGAACACCCCCGCTGGACTGAGTTGGGTTTTAGGAGCAGTGGTGATTATGAGAGAGGACTATTTTGGGAATTTGGGAGAGAACGGATGTTGGAGGGTTGCGGTATTGAGCGAGAGGGGTGAAGAGGTAAGCAGATGGTTATATAGTACAATATGGAAGCCCACTGTGAGAGGATAATGGAAGAAAGGGCGAGATACATTTCCTGTAGCCATGGGAGGGGGTAGGCTTAGTAAGCTGTGCACTACAGAGCACCAACTCGGGTTTACTCACTGTAGCAGCAACATATGACAATTCCCCCATCCACAAGATTAATTATAAACTTCAGCAGTAGCTACAATGATGCGTGCACGTGTGTTTCATGCATGCGATCCATGCACTACCAGACATTCATGCATATGTACTCGGAATTCAGGATGAACTCGGCTCTAGTTGCAAGGAGGAGAGTCAGCAGCCTCCAGACTGGGCGTCAGCTGGGAGTGGCAGTGGCCAGTACGTGGAAGCACGTCAGTGACGGCGGTCAGTCATGTCTCAGGGGCTGTACCTTACCTCCATGACTTTCTTGGTGTGTTCCCCGAGGCAAGGCAGTGCCTGAACAGCCCCCAGATGCCGCACCGCCCAGGGCAGACTCTTCAGGACAGAGGCAGCTCGTCTGAAGGCCAGGCATGCACCCCCGTTCTCGCTGAACTCACAGCTCTCAGCCAGTACTTCAAAGGCATCCTTGAGGTGGGCAGAGATAAAGAGAGAGAGAGAGGGAGAGAGAGAGAGAGGGAGCGAGAGAGGTGAGAGGAGGGGAGAGGAGTGTGCAGAGAAAACACGAGGGGACTGGAGGGCAGAAAAACCTTGTAGCGGTTGGTTGTAGATGTGAGTTGGCTTTACTACATTTGCACCTTATTATAACAAGCTTTCTTTGTCTAATGGTGTTAGCTTGTGATTGCAAAGTAAATAATTACTATCCTAATTACCGTACATATTAATGGAAGGGTACAAATGTACACATCATGCACACCGTAAAATCCCCGTGTCCATTTTCGCTGTGCAATCAAAGCACTGTACTGTCACAGTATACTTCGTTTATTTTGTCTCCTCTACGCGGGAGTGTAGAGGAAAACAAAGTAGAGAGAGAATGAGATAACAAAAGGGAAAGATGGGGGGGAGGGTGTAAAAATGTGTCAGGTGTGCACTCGCACGTGCAATACGCGATGACCCACAGCGTCAGTCAGACAGGGATTGGAGTGCTTGTTCTCTCGCGGCCACGCCCCCCTCCACCCCCTTTGCCCCCTCTCATACATGTTGTGGTGGGCCCTGGCACGCGTCGCTTCTCTTCCAGATGACCGCACAGTGACAGTCATCGGGGGTCGGTGAACGCCGGAGAGATATCTGTCATTTTCCACTAGTCCGCGAGTGGAATGTTGCATCCTGCTCAACAAAGCAGTACCGTTCCGTTCCACACACTTTGGGGGATCGAAATAAAACACAAAATAAAGGACGACAGTCAGGAATGCTTTGAGATATTTGAGGCCAATATAGAAGCTATATTCTTTAATCATTTGCCGTTCTGACCACTTCAACCACTTTTAACCACTTCAACCAAAGTGTCCCTATTCTGGCCATTTCAATTTTTTTACATTCGTCAAAAGTAGCTGATCTACAACCTCACAACACGTTCAACACGACACATTGTGAGCTTGTAGATCTGTTTGGGTTTTTTGGTGAGATTTGGTGTAGAGAGGGAGAAAATGTGCGGCAGTACAGTATATGGTTATTATTTTTCATCTACAAGTATTTCTCAAAGCAAATGAAAGAACTAAGTGCTATAAAAGAGTGGGAAATGTTAATGGAGAGTGAAGTCTTTTTATTACAAAGACAACTATCGCAGGGATATTACCATCAGTCTCTCCATCTCACTCAGCCTCTCCTACACCCACATCTCACCATTAATGTGACAATGAAACTAAGAAAACCTTTCAGGTCTATGGCGAAGGTCAAAATAATTATACGGGTGCAAACCTTGCATGTCTAAAGCTGTTACTTTTCATGAAATTGAAAAAAGAAACTGTGTTCCAATGGATCCATTATAGTTATTGGTCACAAGCACTTGTTAGCACTTTTCAGAGGTTAAATATTTCTAAGAACCCACAGACAGACTCAACCACTTTCAACCTGGCAAGGTCACAACGTGCATTTTGAGATTGTCGATTTTCACTACTTTTGCAAGATACGGTCACACAACAATCTATAAAATAGAGCATTAATTTATGAAACAACATAAAAAATATGAAATATGGAGAGAAAAAGGTTTCTGCCCGGCAGCGACAAATATAAGGGTAGGTCTTGTAAATATAAGGGTAGGTATATTCATTAAACAAAATTATCATTATATATTTTTTGGGGCTTTTCTGCCTTTATTGATAGTTTTTCAGTGACGATAGACAGCAAAGGTTGTCTGGAACGGGACTCGAACCAGCGACGCGCTGTAAGGCTACTTTGAGCCTAGGTGCCCGGACCACTATGGCCAGTGATCCGGGCCTAAACTAAATTATTTCAATTCTAATTTAATAGTTTTCATTATCAACCAAAGTTATTTGATTTATTTTCTTATCATGCTTGATAAAAATGACGGGTACTGTACATTTTATGAACATTCTTTACAGTTACAGACTTCCCAGGTTCCTTCAAGGTTTATTGCGAACGCGGAAGGAGGCGCGCCTCCGCCCAAGTGGAGCTTACTATGAAACCGTGCTCGGGTTGTGTGTGTCTCTGTGTGTGTCTCTGTGGCACTGCCTGTGTGCAGCCGCGCCCCCATGTGACTCACGCTCTCATTGGCTGCTGACAGATCTCAGAGCAGCCGCGCCCCCATGTGACTCACGCTCTCATTGGCTGCTGAGATTCCGTGCATAGATGACTAGGAACTCCGAAACTCCGTGCATAGGAGAACCATATCCCCCCCATTAACTTCAATACGAGGCGGAGGCAGTCACGTGACTTTCTCTCTACGCTCTCCCCATCACAGTGAAATAACACGGATTACAACTACGCTCTCCCCATCACGGTGAAATAACACGGATTACAAGTCCGTAAATACACAACATAACAATTTTAAAAAGATCCCCAAAAAATAGGTCTGCGTTCGCTTCCCGCGTTCGCGCGTCTTACTTGTAAACTAAACACTTTGGAACCAAGCTACAAAACCATCAACAACTTCATGATTCATTAGCTAAACTTCTATTGTGTTCACTAAATTGTGACAAAATATTCCAAATGAGATTAGCATTTCAAATTATGCTTGGAAACATTGAGATGAAGCACCTTGTTGTGTTGTGGGAAAGTTTTGATGTGGGTGAATTTTGTAGCCATGACAACATCTCATCTATATTCTTTATTGGTTTTTCGGAGAAGTTGAAATATTTTCCACTCCATGCACCCATAACAGCCCTACAGTAAAACGTTGAGTTCTCAAAGGAAAGGAATCAGATAGTGGGTTTTTTTCTTCCACCGGCAATTCATTGAAACAGCTGGGAAAGGGCGTTTAGAAAAGTAAGCCTTGTGGATACAAGGCGTGTGAAACTCTTGCTAAATGTTTCTGAACAAAAACTCTTGAAAATCAAAAGCTACAATGTAGTCAATTTGCTTCTTTTGAGAAGCACTTTCGGGCATAATGTAAAGTTTAGTCAATGCAGCCCGAGCCCGTGCATTGTTTCAGTTTAATTCATTTAGACCGGGAACGCAGCTGTGTGTCATTTTTAAGATTTCTTCTGGGCTATTCAAAAATAGCAGATATACAAGCTCATAGCGCGGCACCGAGTGCCGCGCTATGAGCTTGTAGATCTGCTATTTTTGAAAAATCGTGAAAAACTTTGAATATAATTATATATATATATTTTTTTAAAGCCAACGTTTGAAACTCAAATATTTGCTTCTGGGGATCTCTGGAACAACACATTTTTGAGATATTTCAGTTTTTTTAATATTTAAATATTTAATATTTGTTCTATATTTTTTTGAATCGGCCTCAGGTCTTAATGGGATAAACATAGTATACCGATACATAGTTCTTGAAGCACATTCATACTGTACATGGAGGTATGGTATGGTAGAAAGTTGCAGACCCATATAATGCCAACAGCAATATGCTGGAAGACTGCTGGAAGTTTGTGATACATGATGAACCTGATGTGCAACAGAAGCAGCAGTAACATCGAGAATCCATAAAAAATATATATATATATTGCCTGAAGGTGAAAACCATACACCACAGGGGGCAAAAGATGAAGAACTTTAAACCCCAGACCTTAACCTGATGCAACACAGTACTGAATTGATTTCAGAGCTGCTCTAGTGGTACACTACCCTGCTCTGAGGTCAGCGTCACCACCTGCAGTGTTTCGCAGACACCACACTGCTTCAGGTCAGCGAGTTACAGACCGTATAGTTCAGCCTGGCCAGGTGAAAGCACTGATCCATTCAACGTAACACATGGTGAGAGGTCGACCCTGTGCATCCCAGCACGCATGCACCCGGGAATATGCGTGCTCATGAGCAGGCACATACTGTATACACACACACACGCACACGCACACACACACACACACGCACACACACAGCTGGGCACCCATCACACCATGGGGTAGCTAAGTGAAGGCAGCCTGTAATTGGAGGGTGAGAGGGTGCGGTCACACTGGGCGAAAAAATCCTCATCAATATGCTGTGTAGAGGAAAGCGTGCTTCACAGGAGGGGTCCTACTACATATTTAATACCAATCACATGCAGTATGCTGGAGTTTTTTTTACTGCAGATTATCAAAATAAAATTGCAAACTAGAGACCTTGCCTGTTGTGATGGGATCACACCAGCTGAAAAATGGGTGTGTATGGTGCAATGGAACACATTACATGAGAGAAGTGAGTTTGGTGAAATATGTTACACTCAGTGCTATACAGTATAGGCAGAAATGATTGTGTGGATGGGCCTGGAAAAATGCTGGTGGGCCACGTTCTGGCAATCAAATGTTTAAGTCTAATAGTTCCGTTTTAAATTAGCAGCTCCCCAACAAAATGTCAACATAACAGTAACACATTTAATACACTCAATAGCCAGTTTTTCTTATTAAGAAAAGCCCTCTCATCGCCTCTATGATGTGCTAGTGGGGATGAGGAGCACATTCAGCCAAAACGACTTGGGCAGTCCTTTGTGCCAGTAGCCATCAGGCTCCACAACCAAGCCTGACCCCCTTCTGTTCTGTTCTGTTCTTGAACTACTGACTTCTGCTTGACTCTGGCACTTTTGCACATGGACTACTGAACCATGACAGGTGCCGCCTAAGGATAACTGTTGTAACAGATACACGTAGTTTGATATAAATGAATAGGCTATAAATACAGGTACAGTTATGTACAATCTATCACCAGTAGTATGTATATAGTAGGAGGATATGTACCACATTACATTGTAACACCAATGTAAGTGTATATCAACAATATGTACAGTTGATCTAGTGCACCGTTTCCCAAACAGTGGGTCGGGACCCATGTTTATGAGTAAATATCCCCTTTTTTCCGTTTCCTACATAAAAATGAATTCAAAAGATTTAAAAGAAAGTCACAACACTTTTTCAAATGTATTTCATAAATAAAATTAAAAAATCTAAGAATTTCCATGAATAAATACAAATTTAAACCTGTCAGAAGTAGTGAAAATAGCAGATCCACATCGCAATGCGGCGCAAAGCGACACGTTGTGAGCTTGTAGATCTCCTATTTTCACTAGTTTGAGTCCCGGGACAACGTCTAATTTCTCTTTTGGGTCTTGAGCTAAAAGGTTGAGAGCCACTAATCTAGTGAGTACTAAACACTATTATCAGTCGTTAGCAGCAGATAATCCGGGCAGGCTTAAGCAGGCCTCCGCTAATTGTGTACATTCAATAGTCCCTGAGCAAGACAGCCAGAGTGAGTGAGCAGTCACTAAGCTGGCGGTAAAGAACACCCGTGGGCCTTGTTATAAAGCCGAATGGCCACCGGCAGGAAGGACCGCCCAAGACGGTCCCACGTGAGGGGGGTGAGTATTCTGCTCCTGGTGCCCCTCCATGCAGCTAGCTTATCGTATTGCCGTGGGAGGGGTTTGCCAGGATGGCCTCAAACCACCTTCAGGTTGTCCATATTACTTCCCATTACAGAGCTAGCCTTCTTCACCAACTTGTTGAGTTTGTTATAGTTAGTGTCCCTTATGCTGGTGTTTCCCCTCCAGCGGGCCACGGCAAAGAAGAAGACACCGGCTTTCTCAGGAAGAACTGAACCCTTGAACAACCAAATCCTAGTCGTCCACCATCGCCACTTCCTTCCTTTGGACAGTGATGGGAGGAGGGGGGTCTCGTATTCTTCCATCTGAAGTCCACCACCAGCTCCTTGGTCTTGTTTGCGTTGAGCTGGAGGTGGTTGCTTTCACTCCACTCAATGAAGCTCTCCACCAGGGCTCAGTTCTTATCCAGGTTGTTCATTCATGATGCAGCTGACAATCTAGGTGGCATCCGAGAACCTCTGTACTGTGGGTGGCACGTTCCAGAGTTGTAGCGGAGGTCAGAGATGATGTAGGCGGTGAACAGGAAGGGTGACAGTACAGTACCTTGGGGTGCACCGGTGTTGCTCACCGGTACATCTGACTGTCTGTTCTGCAGCCTGATGTACCAGAAACTGCAGGCGAGGTTGATCCAGGCCACCAGGCCATGATCCCCCCTACATCACTGAGAGCCTCTAGGCCAGCCGTCGAGGTTGGATGGTGTTGAAAGTACTGTAGAAGGCAAAGAAAATGACTCTCACAGACTAGTGCTTAGCGGCTGCTCCAGGTGGGCGTAAGCTCTGTTTAGCATGTAGACAGTGGTGGAAAAAGTACTCAAATTCTTTACTTAAGTAAAAGTACCAATACTGTAAAATAAAAATACTCTGTTACAAGTAAAAGTCCAGAATTCAAAATTTACTTGAGTAAAAGTACAAAAGTATTGGCATCAAAATGTACTTAAAGTACCAAAAGTAAAAGTTCTAAATGTTTGAAAATAGCAGATCTACAAGCTCACAACGCGTCGCTTCGCGACGCGTTGTGAGCTTGTAGATCGGCTATTTTCAAATAGCCTAGGTATAAAACAGGGCTAAAGTGGTTAATGTATGTTTCATAATATCATAATTTATATCTGAAAAGTAACTAGTAACTAAAGTTTTCAAATAATTGTAGTGGAGTAAAAGTACAATATTTGCCTCTGAGATGTAGTGGAGTAGAAGTAAAAGTATTGGAAATTGGAAATACTCAACTAAAGTACAAATACCTCAAAATTGTACTTAAGTACAGTACTTAAGTAAATGTACTTAGTTACTTTCCACCACTGCATGTAGATGATGGCATCATCCACACTGATGTTTTCCTGATTGCAGGGGGTCAAGATAATCATGTACCGGTACTAATCATGTACCGTGACAGGAGGAGTGACAGGTCTGTAGTCAGTGAGAGCACTGGGGCGCGCTTTCTTGGGCATCGGGACAACACAGGAGATCGTCCAGAGTTGGGGTACTCTCCGTAGCCTCAGAGACAGGTAGAAAAGGCACTGCTAGGTGCCCAATGCACACCCCGGGGGGGGTTGGTGTTATCTGGACCCGAGGCCTTGTTCACAGCAATTCTGCTAAGCTGCCTTTTCACCTGTTATTCATTTCACCTATCTACGTATCTGTCTGTCTGTCTATTTGATTGTCTTATTATCATCTCTCTACTCGTACTTATCCTGTGTTGCAATGCTGAGTTTCCTCCCAGGGAACAATATAGGTCTTGTCCTATTTTAACCCATTGATACCTGGAACGCATCTGTGTCACTTTAGATGTCTTTGGCTATTCAAAAATAGCAGATCTACAAGCTCATATCGCGGCACCGAGTGCCGCGATATGAGCTTGTAGATCTGCTATTTTTGAAAAATCGTGAAAAAAATATTTTGAGGATTTTTTTCAAAAATCTGTTTGGATTTAGAAAACATTTTTAAGAATGGCCTCAGGTCTTAAAGGGTTAATAGGTGTCCGCAGAACTACATTTTGCCACAATCTCTCTCACACACACAAACACACACACACAATAACAGAAGCCACGCTCTCATGGCATAGTAACAATTCCTCCCATTTCATTGCCTTCATGCCCCCCTCCCACCAGCACACACATCTTCTCCACTAACTAGCTGTGTGGCTATCAAAAGGCAGATGGCTTTTAGACTACAGTGGCTGAACAGGCTGAACCTTGGGGTTCTAAACGTGCATAACGGCAGTTCACAATACACCTCCGCTTACCGAATCGCTCCCCATGTCATCACACAGCTCCCAGCTCCAGCCAAAAGCGATATATATGCAGTGGTGGAAAGTAACTAAGTACATTTACTCAAGTACTGTACTTAAGTACAATTTTGAGGTATTTGTACTTTACTTGAGTATTTCCAATTTCCAATACTTTTACTTCTACTCCACTACATCTCAGAGGCAAATATTCTACTTTTACTCCACTACAATTATTTGAAAACTTTAGTTACTAGTTACTTTTCAGATATAAACTATGATATAATGAAACATACATTAACCACTTTAGCCCTATTTTAAACCTAGGCTATTTGAAAATAGCCGATCTACAAGCTCACAACGCGTCGCATCGCGACGCGTTGTGAGCTTGTAGATCTGCTATTTTCAAATATTTAGTACTTTTACTTTTGGTACTTTAAGTACATTTTGATGCCAATACTTTTGTACTTTTACTCAAGTACATTTTTAATTCTGGACTTTTACTTGTAACAGAGTATTTTTATATTGCAGTATTGATACTTTTACTTAAGTAAAGAATTTGAGTACTTTTTCCACCACTGTATATATGCTCCAAAAATGAATGCGTACCGCCACCGCAGCCTCCCAGGACCACTGCTGTCCCCCCCCCAGCAGCCAGTCTGTCAACTGTCAGCCCTCATACCGGGCAGCACAGCAACCAGCGCTATACAGCCGGGCGGACGGGATGGCCTAGATCAAGCTGGAGAGGCGCTCCTCTAATTAATGAGAAATTAACCCATTAAGACCGGGAACGCATCTGTGTCATTTTTTTGATTTCTTTGGGCTATTCAAAAAATAGCAGATATACAAGCTCATAGCGCGGCACCGAGTGCCGCACTATGAGCTCGTAGATCTGCTATTTTTGAAAAGAAAAATTTAAAATGTGTGCAAATCTCTGAATATAATATGTTTTGTAAAGCGAAAATTTGTAACTCAAATCTTTGCTTCTGGGGATGTCTTCTGAAAAAACGTGTGTTTCTATATACAGGATATTCAAAGATTTGCACACATTTTCACGTTTTTTTTTTTTTTTTGCAGATCTACAAGCTCGTAGCGCGGCACTCGGTGCCGTGCTATGAGCTTGTAGATCTGCTATTTTTGAATAGCCAAAGAAATCTAAATATGACACAGATGCGTTCCCGGTCTTAATGGGTTAAGGCAGGTAGGGGTTAGTTGTCATGTCCACAGGATGCTGGTATGGCGTGCATAAATGTACCCACCCCCCCCAACAGCAGGATCTCTTACATTGTCATGCTCACAAGGCAATCCGTGGGCTGATCATTGCGTGGGTTAACCACTCAAGCCCTATATACTTTGTCGTAAAATGAATAGCCGATCTACAAGCTGAACACATGCATGATGCAATGTGCTGTGAGCTTGTAGGAAAAAAATCCATTTGTGACAAATGTTGCCAGTGCATACGATCAGAAAAGACCATTTGAGACCATTCTGTTGTAAGAAACTTTCCTCCAAGGCTAAAATAGCACTCAAAATTAGGCCACTATTAGGCCTGGTGTTCTGGTCAAATATACTGTAACATGTTGGTTGTAGGAACTCTACGGGGGGGGGGGGGGGGGGGGATACAGGGAATCAATTTGTTGGCGTTAAGGATGGGTGAAGCACACACACAGCCCCCCTTCCTGCCACTTCCATCGATATGTTGGACAAGCACCAGAGGCCTTGATGAAGGAAAACAAATCCAAGACCTTTAGCCTTTCTCTCTCCCTCTGTGTCTCCCTACAGTACTGTATGTCTCCATGGCTCCATCTTTCTTTCCATCCCCTCATTAGAGCTAGAGGCAAAAACAGTAGTGTGTGTGTGTGTGTATGTTCTTTTTTTGTGTACATGTGTGTAGTTCTGTCTGCGTTTGAGTAATGTGTTTACATGCTGTATGTTGCATACTGTATGTGTGTTGTATTGGTGTGCACAGCTTTGTGTTTGTGCTGCCAGAGGGCACGTTTAATAGAGTATGCCAATGAGTGACATACATCAATATTTGGATCCATGTACGTACAGCAGTCTCTTGGTGGAAGTATGACAGGGGTTATGCGAGCAAGTAAACCTCCACAGACGAAAGAGACAAGAGATTACAGGACACACTTAAATCGGTGTGTTTTGTGCGTGCGTGTGTGTGTGTAGTTGTGCGTGTGTGTGTGGGTCTATGTGAGCATGGACATCAGAGAAAGGGCACATCCAACAGACAGGGTACACATGTCAATATTTGTAAGCATGTTCAGCATGCTTGCGGTGACGTTATGACAAGGAGAGATTAAAAGGTGTGCGAATGTGCAAGAGAGGACATGGACGATACAGAAAATAGTGTGTGAGAGTGTGTACGTGTTTACTTAAACACACAGCGGGTGCGCGCGCGTGTGTGTGCTTGAGTGCGTGCATGTGTGCGCTCTACGGAGTGAAGAAAGTGAGAAGCATAGATTGTGCGAGAGAGAGAAAGACAGAATAAATCAATAGTGCAGCGCACCGGAATGGAGGGTTTCTTGCTGCCAGGGTGTGATTGACGGCTCACTGGGGTGCTTTTGGTGAGATGGACACCTCGACGCTCCAACTGCTTCCTCCTCTCACCACCAAACAGCCCCCCCACCCCAATCCACCGTCTCTCAGAACCCTGCGCATGGTGGGTCACTTCCTTTCCACACTTCCTCGCTCTATCCCCCTCCCTCATTATCTTTTTTATACATACACACATATAAATAATATAACATGTTTACCCTGCAGCTTTCAGTTATTGAGAAGTGAATGTAATATTTTATCATTTTTTGTTTCTTTTTTTCGTCTCGCAAATGTGTAAGGGATGGGTCATAAGTAGGTGCGATATATCGCGATACGTTTTCGTGACGATATGTATCGTTTTGGCGTTTTTTTTCTTCATTTTTTTGCAATAATAATAATGCAATAATTTGTTTAAGCTTTTTTCCCCCCATATTTTTTCATAATAAAAAAGTGCCATATATCGTATCGTATCGATATCGTGAAATTAGTGTATAGGCACACCCCTAGACATGATATGGAAATAAAAGTGAATTCATTCATTCACAGATAGACAAACACACAAACATACAGACACATAACAGACATGCATCTTTACAGTCACCTACTCTGTTTCACACAAATACGCCAGTTCACCACCCTTCCGTAAACACACATTTTAAGTCCAAATCCCATCGTACCCTATGTTTTTTCGCAGGACATGTATACATACATTCTCATAGGGATTGCATCACTACTGTACCGCGCAATCAGGCAGACAGAGGGAGACAGTTCCAGGATAGGTTTACAACTCGCGATCAATAGCTTGTCCCTCATTAGCACTGTTGCAATACAACAGATCATCTCCCGTGTCTGGTGGTTTGCCATTTCTCATCTCCAAAAGAAAGAGTCGGCTTACAGTGAAAGGGCAAAGCCAGTGACATTATCGCTCCCGTTTTTGATTCGTCTACAGCTCAAGTGTCTGATTTACAGTATACATGCTTCGTCTCTCCCCGGACAGACAAGGATCTACCTGTGGCTTGCACAAGGCCCAGTTGTTGACGTTATCATCACCACTGAGTCATCTTTCATGTGCCTTTGTGGGGTGATAACGAGATAATCATGTACGTCAGGGAAATGGCACAAGATTGCTAATTAGTGAGGTAATGCAGGGGAAAGTAACAGGGACTATGGAATGGAACAAGCCCCCCTTTCCCTAGGTGAGACATGCACAGTTGTGCACACATGCACTTGTCTGTGCATGCTGCATCCGTCATCTGTCCATCCATTTGTTTGTCTGTGTGTGTGTGGGTGCCATTGTGTGTTCACGAGCTGTATGCGCCGCCAGTGTGTGTACACATGCATGTCGGTGCATGCTTTTTATTAAGCACGCCGTCAGTCACTGGGATGTGAAAGGGATTATGAAACAGATGCCTCACAGGGCCCTCAGTGAGCTGTACTTAATAGGTCTAACAGAAACACCTCAGCGGGACCTCTCACACCCACACAATCACACCACAGCTTTGCCAATCAACTCACCGTCAACAGGCCATGATTCATGTTGCTCACTCAGTGCCACATTTGCTGTAAAAGCAGCTGTGGTTTAAATGTATTACAAAAGGCAACAAACAACCTAATTGTAAAATCTATACCCCTTTTCTATTTACATGGATTGCTTTTTTAGGCATCAACCCAGCTCTGTTAATGTACGGTATGTACGGTATGTTAACTTCTGATTAATCTCTCAAGAACAGATTCTGTCGGGGGGTTCGTCATAACGTGTACGCACTGGCCTACAAGTGGGCGTGCCTTCAGATCAGGAAGCAGGCCGCGCTTTACCCAATCAAATGTAGTGGGTGGGATTTACTGTCTGTGCTCTCGTTTCCCACTGAAAACAAACCGAAACTCATTTAACAATAGCGTCCTCGGAGCAGACAAAACCACGGAAAGATATTCACATTTTAACTTGCTCTTTCATCATAGAAACAAGTGGGCTTATAACCAAAACGATCCATGTTCTCTGGGAGAAGTGGTGTTAGTGTTCCGTGTAGAAATATTGTTAGTGGGAATGAAAACATAAGCGCACCACCGGAAGTGGAGCGCACGGGTGCTCCGTTCAGCTCCCCCCAGAGCCAAGTGAAAGAGTAAAAAATCACACCCAGTGTGAAGTGGGCGGTGTGGTCACAGTGGTCATCACAGTGATGGAAGTTCACTTAAAGAAAAGTAATATTTCTGAAGTGGGTGGTGCTATTTATTAACAATAAACAATAAATAAACAATGGTTGGTCCACAATGGGTGATTCACTTAAAAAAAAACATAAAGTGTTTTTTTTAAGTGCATGGTCCTATTTATAGGGATATGCACATGTGTCATGTGTTTCACTAGCCAATCACAGTCCTGAATAGAGTCAGCCAATAAAGTCAGCCAATCATATTACAGCTAGCATTGAATGTGTAGGGGTTAGGGGTGTACAATGGTGGCCAATCACGGTGCAGGGTTAGGGGGGTACAATGGTGGCCAGTGATTTGCATTGAATGTGTAGGGGTTAGGGGTGTAGGGGGGTACAATGGTGGCCAATCACAGTGCAGCGAATGTCGATGTCGATGTCCAAACCTCACATATAGGGGCGGTTGCACCGCCCAAAAACAGCAGAGGGCGCTGTTTTTGAGCGGTGTAGCCGCTCCTATAAGTGGGGTTGGGACACCTCATTAGTACACCCTTTCCTGCACTGTGATTGGCCCATAATAGTACACCCCTCTACATTAGTACACCCCTAGCTGTACTGTGATTGGCTGACTCTATTGGCTGACTCTATTCAGCACTGTGATTGGCTAGCGAGACACATGATGAAATCATTAACCTATAAATAGGACTATGCACCTTTTTTTTTAAGTGAGCTTCCATCAGTGTGACCACACCGCTCACCTCACACTGGGTGTGATTTTTCCTTTTTATTTGGCTTTGGGTTCCCAGATTGACTTCTGATGTACACAGCCAAATGATCTGTTAATATAACTCTGAGAGTGTAAATGTATAACCACATTACTGATACCCTCTCAGTTACAAATAAATTACCACTGAATAAACACTAGATAAATCTATCTATCTACCTACCTACCACTTTTATTGTTACCACATTGGATAATTTGTACAGTAATGTACTATTTTTGACAGTGCATGAAAAACACTTCACTCCTGCTTTCAGTCTAGTGTTGTGCTATGCACCTGCAGGTAGGTTACAGGCTCCTGAGTGTGACTGCATATTCCTTCTCCTTTCTTTCTTGGCCGTGAACTAACTCTTTAAGACCCGGGAACGCATCTGTGTGTGTCATTTTTAGATTTCTTTGGCTATTCAAAAATAGCAGATCTACAAGCTTGTAGATCTGCTATTTTTGAAAAATCATGAAAAGTTGTGCAAATATTTGAAATATTTTCTTCTTTTTTGTGGACATTTGTAACTCAAATCTTTGCTTCTGGAGGTTTTCCTGGAACTAAATATTTTACAAATGTTCGCTTTAAAAAATATATAATCCAAGATTTTGCCACCAATTTTTATGTTTTTTCAAAAATAGCAGATCTACAAGGTCATAGTGCAAGGTCGGTGCCGCGCTATGAGCTTGTATATCTGCTAAAGAAATCAAAAAATGACACACAGATGCGTTCCCGGTCTTAATGGGCTAAACCAGATAAGCTGCCATTGTGAGCGTCTGCGTATCCCTCCATCTATCCCCCTGGCATCAGGCATTCACTGCCCACCAGCCAGATGGCTCTCATCATTGCTTGTGAGTAGCATGCCGTCGTCCATCCCCGCACAGCGTCCAGTGCCTTCGGGGGGGTGTCTATGCCAGCCCTCTGCCAGGGTTTGCGGGCATCTCAGCTGCTATAGCTTTCATAGTTTCCTTACTTGCAGATGCTTCTCATTTGCAGGTTAACGCATTAAGACCGGGAAAGAATCTGTGTCATTTTTGGGCGGTGTAGCCGCCCCTATAAGTGGGATTGGGACACCTCATTAGTACACCCTTCGCTGTACTGTGATTGGCTCATAATTAGTACACCCCAAGCATTAGTACACCCCTAGCTGTACTGTGATTGGCTGACTCTATTGGCTGACTCTATTCAGCACTGTGATTGGCTAGCGAGACACATGATGAAATCAATAACCTATAAATAGGACTATGCACTTAAAAAAATACACTTTTTTTTTAAGTGAGCTTCCATCACTGTGATGACCACTGTGATGACCACACCGCCCACTTCACACTGGGTGTGATTTTTTGATTTCTTTGGGCTATTAAAAAATAGCAGATATACAAGCTCATAGCGCGGCACCGAGTGCCGCGCTATGAGCTTGTAGATCTGCTATTTTTGAAAAATCGTGAAAATCTGAGCAAATCTTTGAATATATATATTTCTAAAGCAAACATTTTTAACTCAAATCTTTGCTTCTGGGGGGATTCTACAAATGTCTTCTAAATCCTAGTTTTCTTTTGGGTTTTTTTAATGTTATAATCAGTGGTTCTCAAACTTATTCATGTCAAGGACCCCAAAAATTATATGCATTTTGGCCACGGACTCCCATCTCAAAATATTTTGTTCCAGGGACCCCCCAGAAGTTGTAACAGAGTTAAAAATGTGCACTACAGAAAAAAAAGATATTGAAAGATTTGCACACATTTTCACGATTAAAAAAAAAATAGCCCAAAGAAATCTTAAAATGACACAGATGCGTTCTCGGTCTGAATGGGTTAATATATCTTGGGGGTAAATATGTCAAAGGGATTGTGAGTGATTCTGCAGCAAGGCAATCCCAAATTAGAGCAGAACAGGTCTGGGGGGCTTTTCACTTATTTTGTTTCTTTATTTCATTATTTCTCTGTTCCCGCTCATTTTAATGCACAGCGATCCACGATTGAAACACAACTCAACAACTCAATTTACACGACCATGACCATTCAATTTTATTTAATTAATTAATTTATAATTATGCAGAAAAGCCAGGGCACACGCAAACATGGTGAAATGGCACTGTTTTTCAGGAAACAGATTGTGTAACTCTGGGGTTTGTGAAACTTACTGTGAAAACCTTGTTGTTGTTTTCGATTGTGGTACGTCTCTGGCAGGCATATTGAGAAACTGCAGCCACAGGAGTGGGTGCAGTACCTTCTGGCAATGTGGGCGAAATGTCCTGTGTATGGAAAAAAATAAAACAAAATTAGTTTTAGGAAAGGGTCAGTCTGTGTTTTTGTCTGTGCGATTGTGCGGAGTTACAGTAATCTCACCGACCGCTGGACCGATCAGCACCAACATTTCGTGTGCATACTGGCCACTAGGCTATAGTACTTTTTTTCCACATACTATATGTTTCATACTTTTGGAAATATCTAACTTTTATTTTATAATGGAAGTCAGATAGGGCTGAAACCTTGCCCAAATTTGGAGTCATACATCATAGACACGTCATAGAGTAGTGGTTTTCAACCAGTGGGTCCGGGGACCACCAGTGGTCCTTGGGGGGGTACCAGGGGGTCCCCAGCGAAATTTGTTAACATAGTGTCAAATCATTTTAACCACTTAGCTTTGGCTATTCAAAACAAGACCAGGAGACCTGGTTCTGCCAGACCCAGAATGTGTCCATATGGTCAAAAAAGGGACAAGATGGACATACTTTTATGCCCATGTATGGACGAAATGGGTCAAAGCCTCATGTAGGCCGACCCCTTGGGTCAGGCAAATAGCAGATATACAAGCTCATAGCGCGGCACCGGGTGCCGCGCTATGAGCTTGTAGATCTGCTATTTTTGAAAAATCTTGAAAATGTGTGCATATCTTTGAATATATATTGTTATAAAGCAAACATTTTTAACTCAAATCTTTGCTTCTGGGGGTCCCTGGCACAAAAAAAAATCTGATGGTGGTCCGTGGCCACATACATCTCAATTTAGGGGTACTTGGCATGAAAAAGGTTGAAAACCACTGTCATAAAGGACCGACGTCATACTGTAGGCCAGCGCTACTCAACACGCGGCCCGCGGGCCGCATGCGGCCCGCACGCCGCGTCTTGGCGGCCCGATGGTCAAACCCCCCAAAAAAAAAAAAAAAAAAAAAAAAAACTTTTTTTTTTTTTTTTTTTTTTTAAATAAAAATATACATTTTAAAAATATACATTTCCGTTCAAATGTATGGGTTGCTAAAACATTTTTCAAAAACAAACAGACAGACATACATACAGGTGCGTCAATTGTTACAGGTATAATGCATAGTTTTCTATGCATTTGGGGTTTTTGGGGGGGTTTGACCCCCACATTTTCCCGCCCAGGATAGGTGTCCCTTATTTCAATCTCTGGGAGTTGGCAACCCTAACCTTGCCATACCTTAGCTTTTGCTGAACTGATGCCACTGGACATACACACAAAATAAACTGGTACAGTGAAAAGAATATGATCAGGGGTGCACATAACTGGTGCGCAGGTGCGCATGCGCACCCAAAATAAATAATGAGCACCACATCAGACGACGCGAGGCGCTTTTGCGTACCAACAGCTGGGACCGGAATTTCCAAGCTTTTATTTTTTAGCAAAACTAAAAAATAAAAGCCTGGAGATTTACTTCCTGAAGCCACACTCACACACTCACGCTAAAGCACGTGTCGGCCCCATGTACAGCCATAGGCGCAGGGGGACGCATGCTGTGATTGTGTGAGCCTCGCATCCTGACACACAGACAGGCTGCGACTCGCAGCCCGCTGCACGCAGCGGCTGTTAGAGGCACTCGTCAGTCACCGATGATGAACGTACCGTAATGGTGCAAAAATATGCCGTGAACGTCCCAAATTTGGCGGATAAAAGCAGCGCAGCACAGGGCACCAACCTTGGGGGGTTCACCAAACAGCGTGAGTGAAAAAACCGTTGACAAAACTGTCCCGGTGGGCACCGTGCTGAAACCCCCCCCCCCCCCCCCCCCCGTTGACAAAACGGAAAGTTATGTGCACCCCTGAATATGATGTCAAAATGTACATTTTATTGTGTGTTACAAAATCGAAAAATCCAAAATAGGACCGTAATTTTTATGGCGGCCCCTTGGACTTTTGGTATTTTGCTGAGTGGCCCCTTAGCCATCTTAAGTTGAGTAGCCCTGCTGTAGGCTATATCAGTGGTGTCACAGGCTAGGCACATGAGGGCCGAGATCCACATTGAAGCGACGCCGATCCCACGTGGATCCTGACTTTTCTAACCCCGGTGTCCCTATTTTGTGCATGCCATTATTTATTAAAATGATATCTTTTCCCACCAGGTCCCGGGTCCTACTGTGGGGTATTATTATTTTTCAGTTCCATGGCTGCCAGTTCCAACCTGATATTG
The DNA here is from genome assembly GCF_963280865.1 of Gymnoscopelus braueri. Classification (NCBI taxonomy): domain Eukaryota; kingdom Metazoa; phylum Chordata; class Actinopteri; order Myctophiformes; family Myctophidae; genus Gymnoscopelus; species Gymnoscopelus braueri. The sequence continues at coordinate 17,083,043 of NC_137619.1, read as the reverse complement.
TGTGGGAGTTCTGACCGCTCCAGACCGCACTGAATAACCGCTAGCTTGCAGAAGGTCTTCAGACTAGGACGTAAGTCTAAGATGAACAGGTCATTGTGTGTGTATTGATTTTCTCCAAAAAGGATCATTCGATCTCCCACCATGCAACAGCACATCTTGGACACAAATGGGGCTTTCCCCTTGGGCCCAACCTTCTTCCAGGAGAAGGTCTCTGGGTTGAATTTCCACAGATCATTGGCCATAATGTCCCTAAGCTTGCCTCGCCCCTTAAGCCCACCAAATATGTACAGCTCTCCATTGTAGGCAAAGGCTGAATGACCCATGCGTCCTTTTGGTGTGCGTCCTGCTGCCGTGTTCAGCCAGCAGTTGGTCTCTGTGTCAAACACTCTGATGCTCTTGCACCACAAAGATTGCTTACTGCGGCCCCCAAATAGAAACATCTTTGTCCCGATGATGGTTGCAGAGTGACGTCCTAAATCAGGTGAAGGAGGTCCTCTGGTGTTAATTAAAGACCAGACCACTGTGCAGGTGTCCAACTTGTGCATGTCATTAGTGTATCTACCATCCTTGCATCCTCCATAGACATACATGACCTTCCCCAAGACACAGGCTGAGTGTTCGTACCTTCCCTCTGGAACATTCCCAGTGCCAGAAACCTTAAACCATCCGTGAGTGTCGACATCAAATGCATAAAGCATGTTGCAGTAGGGCCTCCCTCCCCAGATGTAGATGGTATGTTCTATCAGTACAGCTGTGTGGCCCCTGCGTCTGTTTGGAGCCTCAAGGGGACAAGGCAACTCCCTCCAGAATAAAGACACTGGGTTGAAGACATGTACACTAATCTGTGGATTAGTATACATGTCCTTTACATTAATGTACCCTCCAAAGGAATACACTTCGTTTCCCACAGCAACAGCAGCATCACTTTCTGAAGAGCCTTTGAGATGCACGGACCAGAGAAACATTTTGAATGGATGCAAATAGATCAAACAGGCTTAATCAGTCGTTGCTCTTTAAACTAACCAGAGTGCTATTGTTCGTGCGACCACTTATATTGGCACAGTCGCACAAACGTCATGGGAGGTCTGATCGATCCATGGCGCAGATGCGTATTGATCTCCTAATATGGTAATTTGATTGCCATGGCAAACCCAGCCCATACACAGCACATTAACAAAAGTAAAAAAAAGTGGCCACACCTTCCTGCTGTATCACATAGGATACATAAATGTTAGGGCTGGGTAATATTCCCACAATCAAATATATATAATATATATATATAAAAAGAGGTATTCGTTTTTCATTTCACTTAGCTTGAACAGTGAAGTGCAGATAATTGTACCACTTTACTGTAATGCAGTCTTTAGGACCAGGAGATGATATCATGACACGATGCAGTATAGGCTATAGTCTCAAATCACAATATTGATATTATAGTTATACTGTATATCTCCCAGCTCTATGTACACAGAATCAGGGTCATAGCGAAAATAGCCGATCTACAAGCTCACAATGTGTCACGAGGCAATGCATTGTGAACTGTGAAGATATGCCATTTTCGTTATTTTTGAATACATGATAATTAAAATAATGATAATAATTTGGGACATTTTGACGAATTAGGAAACTTTGCCCGAAATAGAGACGCCTGAATTTCTGCGGTTAAGATACACTTTTAATTAAATTGTCATTGTGATATTATTAAATATAAATATCAAAAGTATCAGACATCTCCCGAAAGGAAATGCTTGTATTTAATTCAGTCTTACCAGAAGTATTTAATTCAGTCTTACCAGAAGTATGTGTGTGTATTGCACACACAGACGTTTTATAATGCAATAATGTATATCTGCAAAGTAACTAGTAACTAAAGTTTTCAAATAATTGTAGTGGAGTAAACGTACAATATTTGCCTCTGAGATGTAGTGGAGTAGAAGTAAAAGTACTGGAAATTGGAAATACTCCAGTAAAGTAAAAGTACCTCAAAATTGTACTTAAGTACAGTACTTGAGTAAATGTACTTACTGATCACACAGTAAAATTATCAGTTTTAATTTCACTCTGAGTGTTGTGTGCAAAAATGTAACCAAACTGACCCATAAAGATCCATTTGGTAACATTTTGCACAATCTCAGAGTTAACTAGAAAAAGTGCTCCTCGGAGCACAGGTCTCCGCCAGGTCAGGACGTTTTTGGTGAGGCCACATACTTTGTTACTGATGTGGATATTAGATAGATAGATAGATTTTTATTATAGTGTCCTGCACCACAAGAGGCCCAGCCTGCACAGGCTTATAAGTCACTCACTAAATGTACATACACCAAGATACACAACACAAAATCTGTAGGAGTAATGTCAAAAAATATGTTTTGCAAAAAGCAGCCTCCTGGTGGCGCTATAAATGCAGATGTGAAAAATGCAGGGCAAAGGTTTTTCCTTGGCCTCTAGGGAGTGCACATACAAAGTTTTACCGGTGCAGTTATAGGCAAAAACACAAATTGTCGTGTTATAGCGCCACCATCAGGCTGATCGCCACAGTGGGAATGTGCATGCAGAATTTCACAGAAATTGCATGCCGTGTTCATGATTTGAGGCATTTTGTTCAAAACGGAGCACTCCTGCAAACTTTGGAAGCCATTTTTAGCCAAACATGAAAAATGAAAAATCTGAAAGACCTGTTTCGTTTAATGACTATAGAGATACTGTGTACTGATTTGCGTGATGTTTGGACAAAATCTGTAGGAGTAATGTAAAAAAAATAAGTTTCGCAAAGATCGGCCTCATGGTGGCGCTATGACAGGATGATCTGAAAAATTCGGGGCAGAGGTTCTGCTTTCGCATCCAGGGAGTGTAAATCTGTAGGAGTAATATTACATTTTTTTTTGTTGCAAAAAACGGCCTCTGGTGGCACTATGACAGGCTCATGTCAAAGATTTTTGGCATCCAGGGAGTGTGTGTGCAAAGTTTCGCTGTGATCGGGCCAGCGGTGCCGGAGATTAGCTGTCCACAGACAGAATGACACACGGACGGACGGACAGGGTGCAAAACATACTCTCGCCATGCCTTTCAGCCTGGCTGGCGGAGACAAAAATCGATACATTAACAATGAGGGTTTTACTGTGCATGCTGTGTTGACTATGACCAATTTTAAAAAGAGGGAAAGTAAGTATTGTGTTAAAGAAAATAAGATTAAAAAAAAGTAAAAGATTAAAGGATAAAAATAGAATAATAGAGGAACTAGAGCTTCTCTCACACTGCTGATCTTAATCAGTCACTATAAAGGATTAAAGAAGAAATAAGTGTCATTTGTTCCTCGCCAGGAGTCTTCCTGGGTTTTGAAAAAGAGAAATAATGGAATACGTTTGAATATATTTCATGTGTCTCTGTCAATCAAAAAAGGTTGACATTTTTGAAAACATCTTTGCTGTGCATATATGTGGGAGTGGAGTGGGGGGGTGGTGGCACTTCTCCATCCCATCTGCAGTTGCTTTCATCCGGTATGGGATTGTGGGTCCATGGAGAGAGACTTGTGTGCATCAGCATGCAGAGGTGGGCTTGGCCCCATCTGGGCTCCATTATTATACAGGTTTATAACTGTGGAGGTGAAGCCTCAAGACAGATAACAGAAGCGAAGCCCCTTCTGGGCTCCCCGTCTGTGTCTTCTCCACCAGCTTAACCACTCATTTTGGCAATAAGCGAAAGAAGAAAAACAATTGCTGGCGCCATGCGTGCTACAGCATCCAGTCCACCAACTCCGCTGTGACAGAAAGATTAAGTGATGCAAGACCCCGCAGTTACCCCTCACCCATTCTCCATGTCCATCCGTCTCTGCAGAGGGAGACGGAGGGACGAGGTCTACCTGTTCATGTTAATGCTCGTCGCGCAGTTGGAGCCACGTGCACAGGTGGGTTAATAAAATCCTCGCAGACCTCGCTGAGCAGGGTCAGGGGTCCACTGAGGTCCAAGTACTTATGGGAGCAAAGATAGATGGATGCTTTATTTGTCCTTGCGGAAATTCATTTTGCACCAGGCAGCCGTCAGGATGCAAAACAACACATAAAAACGCAATACATAGACAGATCACACAATACGTTGACAATACTAAACAGCTCCTCAGCTGTAGTATATCCATTTTGTAGTATATCAGCCCCATCTCCATCACCACCACCACTATCACATCCATCCTTCATGTCCCCAAGTACCTACCATGCCCACGTCTAAACAGAAGTTTGACTATGGCCACCTCTCGAGGATACGTTTGCGGGACATCCTCTCTGGACCAATCTCATCCTGTTCCCTTTCAAACAGCCTATTATAACATCTTATCTCTCCCCGCGCTTAGAATAAACAGGCTCCTTGTGTGATGGAATGTAATGGAAATATCACGTTTCAATAGGTTTTATACTTAAACTTCCCTCCTATCAGTTGGTGTAGAATATTTATGACAGTCAAAGCCATTGCATTTCCAGGCCGTCGAGAAGAGCCATGGGCTAATGTGTCAGGGAAGTAACCTGCTTTGGAAATGCTGTATCCCTGCATGCGGGGCTTCTTAAACAGATTTATATCTCGTAAAAAACAATCTATTGGAAGTGCCGTGCGAATAAATGCCACCGTCTGTTGCCACGCTCGCATCAGAACGGGAATACATCACAAGATAAGCAGATGAAGCGACCTCCAGTTACCTGGGGAGACGGGCCGATAAATGTCAACATCGCGTCATTAGCCCTGCCACTTAATGACCTGAGCAACCAGAGGAGGAATACTGATGCGCTGCGCTCTCGCATGATGGAACGCCGAGCACAGTAAAATACAGAGTGTTCACTTAACTCTGAAAGTGTACAAATGGAACTAAATGGAAGCGTTAAGTCCATTTGGTTCCATTTGCAGACTCTCAAGAGTTAAACGAACACCCTGGATTTTACAATGTGCGAGTGGCAGAGGAGGGAATGAGAAGAAGGCTTTCTTTCCCCCCCCCCCCCCGTATTTCACATAGCAATGACACAGATACTGAATGTCCTTGTAACCACTGACACTGTCAGTGATGGGGAGGGCGACGCACAGAAAAAGGGAGCTGGAGGAAACCACTGGACTGTTTTCCTCCTGGTTCTGCTGGGGGACCAAGAAAATAGGCAGACCAGTTAAAGCAGACAGAATAAATAATGTTTTGCTTCAGATCCATAATAATTATGCTATGGAACCTTCCACAGTGCCATCCAGGGGGAACAAATCAGAGTGAGTTTCTGTTAGCCGGCTTCTCAGAACCCCTGACATCCAGTTGATGGGTCTATTTGGCACTCATGGTGCGATATGGGTGGGGGGGGGGGGGTTTACTTCTGCTGCTGTCAGCCAGGCTGAAATGCAGAACTGCAAGTGGAGGCTGAAGGGACTTAAATGCATTCTCAGCTTCTCAGACGGCCTTCAGTCTGTGTTGATTCAATTCATGTGCAGTGAGAGGGCGAGTCACCCAGTCACAAACAAATAGCTCTCTCGTGTTCTCTCTCTCTCTCTCTCTCTCTCACGTTGCACAGCACACAGACACACCGTATATTCCCACATCACATTAGACACGCCGGAACATGCATTAGTATTGCCTGGACTGAGTGCTTATACAGTACATTTGTGTACATTTGCTGGTTCCCTAATTTACCATTGTCCTGTGATTTACTGTTTTTTTTTTCCTGCCTCATTCATGTTAACAGGAATCATTATGAACATTTTTGGTTCTATAGTCAAGTCAAAAACATCAGAACTGATTTCCTTTGTTAAAGCCTGATGAATGAGGGACTTCCCATTTGGTGTGTAGTGCCATCTAGTGCATACCATGTGACCATCAGGGTATTTCAGAATTACTGATTGACTATCTCCCCGATGTTGCACGCACGCACACGCACACACACACACGCGCACACACACGCACACACACACGCGCACACACACACCTGAATGCGGTGCCTGGTCTCCACTGCAACAGGTCTCCCCTCCCTCATGCTGTCAGTGAACCAGCTGATGTCCAACACCTGCATCTTGGACAGACCTCTCAGCCCCTCATGTCCCTTCAGCGACGCCCACAGTCCCGACGGCTGGTTGTCCTCTGACACCACGTGAGTGACTTCATCACTGTACAGAACAGAGAGGAGGGGGGAAAAAAAGAGGACAGCTGGTAAGTGAAGTGATCAACACCATCTGAACTGTCACCACAGAGCCCCTCAGTGCCTCTGTCCCTCAGTGTCACCGGTCCAGTCTGTTCTGTGAAGTTTGAAGGACAGAATTTCCTCCATCAAAGAACAACAACTGCATATATTATTTTGTCGCATTTTTGTTTCGTTTGAATGCTAAAACATACAAGAGTGTTGAGTGTAAAAATGGATCAATTAACACTGAGGATTTTTACGTGTACATAGACATACTGTATACCCCATTGATTGATTATGCTCTTGAACACGCTTTGAAAAGAACCTGTGCTCAACATAAACTGAATACAAATGATCAATAGAGTTCAAATTACTTTGAATCCCCTATTTAACTAGATCTGCTTCGCTCACTGCTGGATTTAAAGAAAAGAACTGGGCCGTTTTTCTTTCTCCTGGCAATATCAGGGCAGTTGAGGTCCGAACATGTACAGTAGCACGCTCAATGCATGCGGATTGAGGATCAACACCAGCTAGACAACAGTCACCCACAGAGCACAGACAGCTCAGTGCCTCCCTCGTGTGTTGGTGAATCCTGCAAGCCCCTTAAATGCGGATCCATCCATTCAATCTGCGTCTCCCACAGCTCCGCAGAGACGCAATAGACTTTCATAACAGCCTCATTCCTTCTGCTTCCTGCCACTGTGCCTAAGTACCATACCCAATCAAAGCGCCCAACTGTGGATAATTACACTCAATATGCTCCTCCTCTTCCTCTCTCCACTTGGGGTGAATCGGTGGAACTGCTCCTTAAGGGGGAGTCCCGGCAGGTCTAATTGGGCAAATCAGTGGCGAAGCTAATACTTGATTTGCTCTGTACCCTGGCCTGGTCACTGATGGCTGTTTAAAATGGCTACAAGGCGGGTGCCTGGTGACTCAGCCAGTTAGTTGACAGACCATATGCTCCTTGTGAGCCGTGAGGACCCAAGTTCGAGTCTGACTCTCAGTCTTGTCTGCATGTCTCTCTTCTCTCTGCCCTTAGTTTCCTGTCTCTCTACACACGATCCTATCTAAGAAATAAAGCATAAAAGGGCACCACGGTGACTCACCTGGTAACAGTGCATACCACATAAATAAGGGGTGTCCAGGGGTGTCCAAACTTTTTTCAAAGGGGGCCATAGCTGAAGATTTTAAAATACCTTAAGGCCGACTGCATCTCCCGTCATACTGTACAGTGCCATTGGACCATAACAAAGTCCCATAGAAATGCATCGCATTACAATAACTTTATTTAACTACAGTGCAATATCAATAATATTTTGCAGGCGGTATAGCCAAATGTAAGCCACTCATCTGTGCTGTGAACAAAACAAAAACAGTTCAGCCTTTTTTTCACATGCATGCACTGCATTGCTATCATAAGTCCAAGAAATTGTCTTTGTTCAAATGGCAATGTTGCCAAATGTAACCAGGTGTGAAAATGCCTCTACAAAAATGGATATAAGAAAATACAAATAGCCTTTCTTTCACATCTTGAAAAGGAAATCTTTAGGCTCCTAAAAAAAAAAGGTGTAAAAAGAAATTCATTCAGTTGCATAGGAAGCTATCGCCCCAACAAGACTAATACCAATATTGAGCTCTGATGGACTTTGGTTTCAATATGGAGAGTGACTGCATAAATAATATTTCTAAAATGACCAAAACTTGTAAACAAATACGGTTCCTCCTTTAGTTCTGAATTTGCCAGTTAATTATTTGAATAGGTTATTCCCTCCGCTGGTATGAAATGTTATCCTATCCTATATTAAAATTGTCTTACGGGTGGACGGGCCGGGCAGGCGGGCGGACCTCTGACGTCACGCTCATGTCACCATGACTCAGCCATAACCATATAAGGAGTTCCCAATATAGCTATAGCTAGGCCCAAATCTGTGTGTTGTCTAACCTCAACGTGTCATCATGGCATCAGACGCAAACAAATCAGTTAGCTCCATATGGGCACAAAAGGGGGCATGCCCATATATGGGCATATACTGATAAGTATCTCCATGCATATATGGGTAAAAAAGGGACAAAGACTGACAGATACAGAGAGCTCCATATATGCATAAAGGGACAAGAAATGACAGATACAGAGATTTCCATATATGGGCATATCAGTCGGATTGGGGGTGCATCGTAGGTGTTCGGGCCTCATAGCAGGCCGTGTAGTGTGAGGGCCGCGTAGTGGCCCGAACCTCTGGTACATATCAAATTGACTTAAAGGAGAATTTTGGACTAAAGTTTTCTTACCTTTTCTATGACGTTATGATATCTTAGGATGAATGGTACAGTAGAAAAAAGCTGTGGCGGCTCAGGGGTGGAGTTATGAAAATGTTCTACTGTACCATTCATCCTAAGGTATCATAACGTCATAGAAAAGGTAAGAAAACTTTAGTCCAAAATTCTCCTTTAACGCTTGTGTGGCCCATCTGTGTCAAATACATGCATCCAATACATAATCTTTTTAAGGCCAAATATTTCTACAAATGCTACAGATTTCCAAATCATGTACGGTCTCCATACTATTTCTGTTTATACTTTACCATTTTCCAAAGCATTCTTTTTTCTTTTTTTTAATGTTGCCAATTTAACGTTGAGGTGCCCACAAGGTTTAAGTGCCCACTGTATCCATTTACATTTACAATATTTATAGCACAGTGTTTAAAAAGAAATGTAGAATTCACTCTATAGACCAATTATTTGTTTACCAACATTGACACTGGATGCACAGCACAGGTGATTGTTTCATGCAATCAATTCTCAACCTGTTGTTAGTTGTTACCCCCTCTTGTGTGTTGGCTAGTGCTGCGCGCCCGAGCGAGACCAGACAGAATGGGTTTCATTTGCAACCAGTATGACGCTTGCAACCAGTGTGACGTCGTCTGTTAAGGGGTCTATTTGAGTGTGAACAGCTAGTGTTCCTTTGTTGACATAATTTCTCTTACCTTTTAAAAGTGCGCCACAAACCGACAAATGGTATGTTCTGCTGCAACTCTACGTAGCCTGCTGGGCTGTTAGTGTTTACGCTAATTTCGATGCTATGCTAGATAAGCTGAAGAAAGTAGGGAACCTCTAGAGATCCTGTCACGTGTGTGAGAGGTGAGGAGAGGAGGACAGAGTGGTGCTCAAACTTTTTAGCCCTGGACCCAAAAGAGAAATTTCTCCCTGGGACCCAAACTAGTGAACTCCACAACGCTTTGTGGAGCAACACGTTGTGAGCTTGTAGATCAGCAATTTTCAATTTTTTTTGTTTGTTTTTTAATTACTTAGATTTTGGGGGGGGGGGGGGGGTTTCTCTTTAATGTAAGAAAAACTCTATTTTGTATTTTAATTTTTGAAAATATTTTGAAATACAAATATTTTAAGAAGAAAAACAAACAATACTCGTGACCCACACAACAAATCGTTCCGCGACCCACACAAATCGTTCCGCGACCAACAATTGGGTCCCGACCCACTGTTTGGGAAACAGTGGTTTGCAAGGCTTGATATGGAAGAAGAAGAGGCAATTAACAACAGCAAGCTTGTTAACCATGGTAACAAGGTAATGTTGGCTTAGAATATTACAATAAGGAAGGTAGCCTATTGTAACATTAGCTATGTATGCAGTGTTCATACTTAGCATATTTGTTTACGTTTCTTTTTAAATCATATTGATGATATAATAAGTATTGTAAATTAATGCATGTATTGATTAAAAATGACCACACATCTGATCACAGTTATTCTTTGAGACACACTTCCGGCCGGGTATTTGACCAATAAGTCCCTTTGTTTGCACCTTCAAAGGTGCAAACAAGGGAATCACGTGACATTGATTCCCTTCCCCTATTCGCTCATACTAGGACATGATGTATGTGTAGGCAGAAGAATGTAATGCATTCAAACCGCCACCAGAAGACTTCTGTAAAGTTGTGAACTGATTCATATCTGTCAATGAGTGATGTGTCACTGTCAATCAAGTATTTTGGACTTCCATAGAGTACAGAAGTTCTGACGTCACTCGTTCATCCCCTGGTTCGTAAAGTAATTTCTCTATGGAGAATTGGGTCATCTTAGAATCGTCTCATATAAGAATTGTGGTCCAAAAATAAACAAACTGTCTCGGCGATATTGTCAGGGAGGAGGTTCTGTATCGTTTATGATAGTCAGTCACTTATATTTGATACAGTCTGTTTCTGGCGAAAATGTAACTAATTCGGCGGAAGTAACATTATCGTTTTCGCACCGTCAGTTGATGCTTCATATCCATAAGAGTCAAACCGCCGGGATCATTTGTTTATTTTTGGAACACAGTTCTTATTTGACGCGATATTAAAGACGTCTATGGGGATTCAGAACGGGGGTGGAAAACCGCGAACCAGGTAGGATGTGTAAATTACGTCAGACTTCGGTGCTCTATATGGTCGCCAGTCTCACCCAGACTCTGGTCTCACCACTCTGGGTATAGGACTAATGAGAGAGTGGAAACTGCAGATAGGCCGGCAGGTGAGTGTGAGCACTGAGCAGTGGCCAAATGGAATGGAGGGAGAAATAGAGAGAGAAACAGAAAGGGAGGGAGACAGACTATGATGACACTCAGGTTCTTTGCATGACAGCGGTGATAGCACCTCAACACCATCCCAAAGAACCTCTAAAAGAACCACTGAAGAACCAAAAACATTTATGTGTAGCTCAAGAAGTCTATCACATACATGTAGCATTGCCGTCCAGAATAGGGGGTGCCAGGCAAAACTGTGTATTTTTTTACCTTGAGTAACTGAATAGAACTGGCGCCACTTCTACATTGAACTCAATGGACACGGCCACCCTGTTCTTTTCTGTTGCCCTATTACTTTGAAGGGTGTCCTCAAGCTCGATAGATCTGCTGATAGGGAACATGTTTTCAATGTTAATTTCTGCTCAGGCTGTCAAAACCAGTTTTTTTTAAGTAGTTTCACAACCATGGACATGAGTGGACAATAATATTACTAGACACATATAAAAAGCTAGCCCTGAATGACCATAACAGGTCTGTAACTCTGAGAGGAACCAAATGGACCCTTACGGGTCCATTGGGTTCCATTTGTACACTCTCAGAGTTAAGGGGGTCCTTGCAAATAAAACATTTGAGAACCACTAGTACTAGTTTGACTCCTAATGTGCCATAGTGTCATACATATTCTGAAGTAAACCTGGAGACTTGACATTCAGTAATGGGATCTTATGATCAAAATAAGAACATTATAATGGTATAACGGTAATGTGTAAAAAAGAAAATCTAAAATTTGCCACAGACGCATTTGTCCATGTACAGACGTATTGATGAACCCCACAACACATTTAAAATTTCACCCCATTTTCACAAAGGACATCTGTAGGAACTTTGGTCATACCTTAAAACAATTATACAACAAGGCAAATACACAGTTTCACCTGGCACCCCCTATAGAGTACTGAAGTCCTGATTTTTTTGTTTTGGAATTCCCTTAGGCAAATATTAGATCTGCACGACTCGTCATATAAGAATTGTGTTCCAAAAATAAACAAACCACTGCGATTTTGTCAGGTATTTATTTGACTCCGTTTCGTTTATGATATTGAGTTACGTTTGATAAGTTTAAGGTCTGTTTCAAGACCTTTTTTCTTTTTTTACTCTTTCGATAAATTTGTACTATTTCACCGTCAGTTGATGCTTCATATCTATATATTATAGTGAATACAGAGTAAAATCGCCAGGGTGGTTTGTTTATTTTTCGAACGCAGTTCTTATATGACACAATCTAAGATTCCCCAATGGGGATTCCAAAACAAAAAATAACGCTGTGACCCAGGGCGGATAGCGCCCTCTAGCGGCAGTGATGTCAGACTTCGGTGCTCTATTCCGAGCCAATCAAACGAAGCAATGGGAAACTGAACCAGAACAGGAAACGGGTTAGCCACCTTCGGAGAACTGGGACTACAGTTATTCAGAGCCTATCGGGGACTTGTTATCCTCTGCAAATGTCTATGGTTCACTTGTAGCCTACCTACCTGGCAGCTCCAAATTTACTCCCACTTTACCGTGCAAACCAAATGTCGGCCATATCTGCCATCAAATTTTTCTTATTCCTTGTTCACCCCAGCAGCAGACAAAACTGGAGGTCATTTCCACCACTGAACAGAAATGAATTCTGACTTTTTTTCCTAGCAATTCGGACTTAAAATCTCAACATTCATAATTTTATTCTCACAATTGCAACAATATATCTCAGAATTCGGAGGGAGGTTTTCCTCATAATTTTAACTTTATGTTATATTTCAGCTTTTTCCACACAAATGTAATCACTGCGGAAAGCCTGGTTTCTATTCTGGATGAACTAGTCTGATCCTGTCTAGAGCCTGCCTACTAATCAGGTAATTTGTACACACATACTGTACATGCATGCACTGTTTCTATATCTGCTCTAGACACAGGCCGGATCAGCAACCTTTGACTAATCCCAGTCAAATGTGAGCAATTGCAATTGCAAGACAAAAAGCAAAAACAAAACTCCCAACTCCCATTTCAGGCATTCTTCTTTTTACTCATTGACAAAAATGTCCTTCCCTACCCTGTCACTGATTTAATCAGCAGCACTGGTTCCCACAGTGGCAAGTATTGATTCTGCTCCACTGAAGCCCCTTTCACTTGAATTTTAAAGCTGTTTCGCAACTGACAAACGCAACAGGACATTGATTTCAATGCAGAGTCTGGTATTGATCCAGTAAAGCATGATAGATCCGGTTTGAGCCATGTGTGTTGCGTTGCTCTTGCCGCATACGTGGAAATCTACTTTTGTGGTGTTTACTGTACTGAAAAACAACAGGAAGTACCCAAAACAAGTTCCCAACAACTTAATTTAATTTGTGTGCCTTTCAACAAAAAAAAAATGTGTATTGTTGAATGCACTGTAGTGTACTTGACATTATATGAGAGATAATGAGACATAGCCAGCCTAGAAAAATGACTAAACTAGTTTTGTTAGCTATTTAGATTTATTTTTTCAACTAAACCTTTTAAATCTTCCCAATGCTTCTTCTTCCCTTTCAAACTGGCCAACTCTGACAAAGTATGCTACCAATCCATATTATTATCATGTACCAAAGTGGCTCCATTCACACGTGGCTGACATTAACATCCACTTAAAATCCAGACAGTATTCAGTTGGATTATTTACACCTACATGTCACTCTCCCATATAAAATGGACACTAGCTGCATTCATAAGTTCTTCCCAAACTTTATTTATCTGATGTTGCAGAGCCAAAATAAATGCAAGAACAGATTGACAAGTAAACTAGGTAGCATGCAGTGCATTGCCAGATTGGAGTTCTGAGAAACAGTGGGACCCTGAGCCCAGCACAGCAAGCAAGCAAGGACAGTCTAAAGTCAATGGGCTTTGATACGGAGAACTGTCTCCAGCTCTCAACCTTTCCCTGCCCACCAGGAAAATCAATACACAGAGTAGACGCACTGTATACCGTATGCATTTTTAAACACAAAACATAACTAAGACATCTATTAATGTAATATCAGGGCCAAGACAAGTTAGGCCTCAATGCACGACTCACAATTTACACCATTTTTATTCATAACACAGCGAGCAGCTGCTGTGTATTTGCTTGTTGGAGATGTTTATTAGACAACTGCAATGAGCAATGCAGAACGTTGCTGTCGGGCAGAAACCTTGTATCTCCATATTTCAACTTTTTTATGGTTTTTCATAAATGAATGCCTTACTTCATCATACGAAAGTGTCGCACAGAAGTAATAAAAATAGCTGATCTATTTTCACTATTTTAAAATGTTTTAAAAAATGATAATAAAAAGGTAATGTTTTTTGGACATACAAAGTTTCTGCCCGACAGTGATAACATTGTAATTAGATAAGTTTGCACTATGTTCATCAAAATTATACAAGCTTTTTATTTAATTTACCCAAGAAGACCAGATTGCATGCCCCATTAACCAAGATGGTATTACAACTAAACAACAAAGAGAAATCATTAATTTAGACAGCCAACACCTAGTCATTCTAAGCAAGCAGGTGACACTGACACTGTGTGTGTGTGTGTGTGTGTGTGTGTGTGTGTGTGTGTGTGTGTGTGTGTGTGTGCGCGCGTGTGTGTGTACACTCAGTAATGCTTGTGTGTTTGTGTGCACAAACACACACACACACACACACACACACACACACACACACACACAGTGTAGAAGAAAGGCAGCGTTATCAAACTGCAGCTGATAGCAGATTTGTCGGCTTGCAGAATTAATGTCAGTTTGAGGAGCCATGGTCTACTTCCTGTCGTTGGTTTCAAACAATTGCATCAAGCCAAGTGTAACCGTAGGAGAGCGTTCAAGCTGTGTTTCTGGGAATGTTGCCATGATGCTCAAGCTGGCTAAGACGCACGTATATACACACACACACACACACACACACACACACACACACACACACACACACACACACACACACACACACACACACACACACACACACACACACACACTGACGGAAAAGGGAAAGTTTAAACTCTTACACACACACACACACACTTTATTTCTTGCTATCTTACACAAACAAACACGCACATATACGCGCATGCACGCGCCGCGCGCACACACACACACACACACACACACACACATGCACACACACACAGATATTCACATCCTCCCAGAAGAGGAGCACTACAGCTGAACCAGAACTCTGCTCAATACATCTGCAGCCCAGGCCTGACACAATGCATCCTTATTAACATGAGGAGATACACTGGAAGGGAGAGCTACAGCATCACTCACCTTAACTAAACCTGGCACTGTGACTTTGAAACGCCTGTCATATGGAAGACCACCTCTGTGTCAACTCCCTTAAGCTTAACTATTGTCAACCACAGGTCCCTATTTTGGGCATGTCGTTATAGGTGAAAATGTAAAACATTTGTCAAAAAAAGTCAAACATTCTCGAAAAAAAGCAGGGTGACACCTTGTGAGCTTGCTGCTATTTCTGGTATTCATCACATAACAAGAACAGATTTTCAAGCTAACGATGCATTACATCACATTCACTGATAAATGGAATATGTACAGTATTAGTTAACTTACTCTGCCCTTATTTCTCCCGTGAGAACTTAAATAGGACAAAAATGCATTGTTTCCATGTATCTGTACCGTACGGTAGATTAGTGCTTGCTATACAAACTCAAAACTATTTCCATTAATTCATAAAACTTTCCTAAGGGAATAACTTCCAAACTGCTTTAGTAGAACTTTTTCCCTACTAAAAAAAAAAAGCCAGAAAAGTTTCTTTCCAGTGTGTCTTTCTACTGGTTTTACTGCTGTTGCCAGAAAACATTAGCTGGGTTGGCAAATAACTTTCTTTCCATCCTGATAGTATTTATGGAGGTGCTGTGGGCTATGGCCAGAGTACACAATCCACTAAATCTTCCCAGAGATTAATCGCTTCCTTCCCGATGAAGTAATAATGAGATTATTGCAGATCCTTAATTAGATAATCGACCCTTAACTTCTCACAAACATGAAAAAGTTTGTAAGAAATTGGCAAGGTTGCGTATGCATCTCTTTTATCTGATCTGTACACTTAATTAGATTTTAAGGTTCTATCTTAAACCCATATTTCTGATAATCTAGATCAGGGGTGTCGAACTCATTTTGGGGTGAGGGCCAGATTGGTCAAATGGTGACTTGATGGGGGCCGGAACCAGTTGCGGACGCACATGCGCACTCACACGCACTCAGACACTGCTACTAACTATGCATATCACTTTTTTTTTTTAATGTATTAAGAAGAATAGCTACTTTAATTATTGACATTAAAAACAAACAATGCAATTTGTAATAATAATAATAATAATAATAATAATAATAATAATAATAATAATAATAATAATAAAAAACATTTTAAGTAGAATAATTCAATTTGAAGTTAAACAATACCTGGTAATGTGTGTGGGTGGTTAAATAATTAGATTTATAGAACAACAGTGGTGTAAAGTAACTAATTACTTTTACTCAAGTACTGTACCTAAGTAAAGATTTGAGGTATTTTTACTTTACTAGAGTATTTCCAGTACTTTTACTTCTACTCCACTACACCTGAGTCACTGCTATAACTACAGTATATCAAATTCTTGGCCGAAACCGAATACCGAATATAGGAAACACTTGGCCGAATGGCTGAAAATGATTATTTAAAAAAAATATATATACATTTTCTTAAATATTATTTTGTACCATTTCTGTCATGGCTATGCCTCTGTTGTAGAGCTACATGATTATGGCAACACTTATCATAACTATAATCCATAGATCAGTTATTTAAAGCATATTTTTAGAATTATTTATTTACTATTGTGTAGTAATATCGTTTTCTTTCCATTAGAGGTAGTATTAAATGCCGTTTTTTCAAATCACCTCGCGGGCCAGATTTGACGACGTCGCGGGCCACAAACGGCCGGCGAAACACCAGTTTGACATCACTGATCTAGATCCTGGAATCTGTGGCAATTAAACACAAGACAGGGGGGACATGGGAAGCAATACAAAGGAACACAAAATAAATGCCAGTCATGTACACACACACACACACACACACACACACACACACACACACACACACACACACACACACACACACACACACACACACACACACACACACACACACACACATACACATTCATCGTTTCATTAAAAATCTATGTCTGCTTTTCCTCAGAGCAGCAAAGAATCTTGTTCTGTTAATAATAGCAAAGCTGCATCTCAGACAACACATCTTAGGGTACTATAGTCCAAAATCCCAACCTGAGGATGTCATCCACGACAAAGCCCTTAGACCTGGCCAGCTGGGTCAGAAAGGTCCTCCTGCTACGGCCCATTTTCCGCTCCACCAGATACAATCTCACTTCTTGAAATTTGACCTGCCCATGACTCGGAATGCCAGCTTCTACTGGCCGCTGCCGTTTCCTTGTGCGAGGTAAAATAGGAGCGCGGAGCATCTCTTTCCAAGATGAAGTATCTCAAATAAATTTGTACTCCTCAAGGAATTTCCACTTTCCAGATTACGCACTTCTTGTCATCTTGTCATGCACTGCTTAGCTTCCATCTAAGAAAGCAGACACTTTGGTGATGCCAGTATTGTTGATGTGCGTTTTTTTCTTTTCTTTTATACCAGGATGGATTGGCAGTTGGAACAGAGTTGGTGAGAATTGGCAGACAGGAAATGCCCCTGGCAACAGGTGTTCATGATTTGGTGTTTACCAAACACACATCAACTGCCAAGTTGGCAGAGAATGATGGAAAAAAATTTAAATGAGAAGAAAGTCTCTTTTGGCATCAAGCGTTCACATCAAAGTCAAAGCAGTTTCGGCCCACAACCCAGTCTGACTTGAACAAACTGCCTAATGCATAGTAGATTTACAGCACTAGTTTTCATGTCATCGCAATTCTGCCCGGCTGACTTGAGCTACCACCTCGCTCCGGGGGGAATGCTGGGACCTGGGTCACCTCACAAAACCCCCACAGCTGTCTTGCCATGTCCAGTTCATCTCGCAACCTCACCGTCTCATTATGTCCAGACAAAGCCTGTGCCATCTGCTCACTGGCTTTAATTAGGTTGTTGCCTTAAATGAGAGCCATGGTGAGCCATTCCTCTGAGATTCCGCCCCCCCCCCCCCCCCCCAGCTCATATGCACACATATCGTACAGGTATCCAAGCCGTCAGTGATTAGGAGCATTTAACTGCTTATTGTCCAAGATCCATATTGGGTTATGATATGATGATATGATATGATTATTATGTGTGTGTGTGTGTGTGTGTGTGTGTGTGTGTGTGTGTGTGTGTGTGAGTGTGAGTGTGAGTGTGAGTGTGTGTGTGTGTGTGTGTGTGTGTGCGCGCGCGTCTGCTGCTGATCTCGCCGATCAGCATCACATTTCTTGTGCATTATGACATCAGCCGAAAATCCAAATATATTTCAAATTCGTCAATGACAAATGTATGTTTTTATTTACACCTATGTGAGCCTCTGCGAGAGCAATCATCCCTCCAGCCAGGCTATCGAATACACTTCCCGTGAGGCTATGGGAGGCCAATCGGGCATCTATCCATCTGGCTTATGGGATCTATACTACTAAGTAGTGAATTACAACGCTCCTGTCCCTCCGGCTTATGGGATGTATCTAGCCACTAGCTGCCCCATCCAGTTGCATATACTTGCACACAACTCCAAATCATTCTCATCACATGACATGCCCCAGACAGACAGAAAGATGGAGGCGTTAGGTCATGCCTCCTGGCAGAGATTTGCGCTCTGCTAAGCTCCCCATTCCTAGTTCCTTTTGCAACCTACAAGCCAATGTGGCTGTCTTTACTTGTATCACTTTCTCTATAGCTTCAATTATCTATGCAGCAAAAAAGGCTTTAGTCAATAGAGTGTAGTATACTTATCTGTAATAGCGCATCTCCTTCAGTGGACCAAGCAGGATGGATTTGTTTGATTTAGATTATATAAAGTTCACTATACAGCTTTACTTTGCATTAAAGGAGTAGTTCACCCAAAAAATTACTTATTTTCTATCAATTACACACCCCATGAAGCCTTGCATTCATGGGCATTCTTTTGGTTTTGTCGCATTCCTAAGCCAATAATTTGATTACCGTCTCCTATCGGCTAATGTATCCGGTAGGAGACACAAAGGAGACTCTTTGTGTATCCTACCGGAAATATTGGCTTAGGAATGCGACAAAACCAAAAACAAATCCATGAATCAGGGCTTCATGGGGTGTGTAATTGATTGAAAATAAGTCATTTCTTTGGGTGAACTACTCCTTTATTAACTAAATTCTGTGTCCCGATCTTTTCTTAAATGAGCTTGTGTAGCATTGACAGAATGCAGTATATTACACCTCCACCCTAAGTCATCTCATTAGTACGATGTTTGGAGGGTTAACAGGTGTCACAGGGCAGTCTCTGACTAATTGTTTCTCTGTTTTCCCACAATCACTCTGCTGTACAGTATACTGCATGAAGCTGTTTGGCCCTGGTCCAAACTGGCTTCCATTCAGCCAGCAGAAATCACACCAGCACAATAAGACCTCATTCCTCGTCCACTTTCAACCTGGCCTCCCTATTTTGGGCATGTCATGTCATGGGTGAACAATTTCCAAAATAGTGAAAATAGCCAATCTACGTTACCATGCGTCGGGAGCTTGTAGATCTGCTATTTCTGCTATTTCCTCTATTTCAGCTATTTTCGCTATTAAGAATACAATAGGGCTTAAGTGGTTTACGTGCCTGTTACATGTACAGTATGCTTTGTGTCTGTGTTTTTCTACCAGTGGGTGGGGGGGGGGTCGAGAGTGGTCTGTGAGATGCTCTGTCAGGGTAGCTGAGAAAGAGAAGCTTCAGTAGATAAGTACAGGGTAGCTGATTATCTATGATCAGAAACATAACTATTTTCTTGCTCATTTTTGGGGTTTTCAGTTTTTTGGTCCTTTGGGTTAAGAGAATACTTTGGGAAGATTAGACAGAAGCTGCGTGTAAAAGAAATATTCTCTAATACAGTAATACTTTCTCGGATGATAGTGTCTGTCCCCTTATAGTACAGTATGTTTGTATGTGAGTCACGTTGCACATCACGCTGGGCAAACTGAAGCTCTTAATGTCAAGATAAAGGCATGACTTCGTGGATATCACATTACAGGTGCTGGCAATAAATTATGCGAGCCGTGGGAGAGATAACACCGCTCCGGTAAATATTGTGGAATCGATAGTCTCACACAGCATCAAAGGCCTGCTCTTGTAAACTAACAGCCGCAAGGTGAATCGTTGACACTCATTATCAATGTACAAGAGGAGGCGCGTGCTACTTGCTATGTTCAACATTCTAGGACGCGTACTCTATAGTGAAACAGACAGATCTTGCTAGTGGTAATTAACCACCATTCAATCTGGGAACGCGTCTGTGTCATTTTAGATTTATTTGGCTGTTCAAAAATAGCAGATATACAAGCTCATAGCGCGGCACTCTGTGCCGCGCTATGAGCTTGTATGCTATATCTGCTATTTTGGGAAAAATGTTGTGCAAATGTGTGCAAATCCTTGAATATATTTAAGTGAACATTTGTCAAATATTTTTGTTCCAAGGACCTCCAAAAGCAAAGATTTGAGTTGAAAATGTTGTTTCAAAAAGTATATGTATATGTATTCAAAGATTTGCACTTAATGTTCAAGATTTTTCAAAAATAGCAGATCTACAAGCTCATAGTGCGGCACTTGGTGCCGCACTATGAGCTTGTAGATCTGCTATTTTTTAATAGCCAAAGTATAAAATAATGGTTATAGTTCAAATCGAAAATGACACCGATGCGTTCCCAGATTGAATGGGTTAAAAGTTATTTTTGCACTTGGATATTGTTAATTGCATTTCACATGCAAGAAAAATATCTAGTTATGTAGCAATTCATTTGATTTCCCAAACTGTGCTGGTTTTCCAATAGAATCAGACATAAGTAGGCTATTCATAAACCAGGATTTCCTGTATGTATTCAGCATAATATCTTATCATTAACATCATATTTATGACTTGTCTTACTCTGTGTCTTGCTGCATCATACTGCACATCATGACATCATGACCTTTGTTCATATCGGAATATTATACAGTACAGTATCAATATCAATGGGGCAAAATATGCTGTTTGAGTACAGCATACATACACGATAAGTGTCATTTAACTCTGAAAGTGTAAAATGGGCCCATTCATTATGAATAATCAGACAAACAGATCAGTTTTTACACTGTCACAGTTTTTTTTTTTAGAGTAGCCAATTATTTTTTACCCGTTTTTGTCCCCAATTTAGTCGTTGTGCCAATTGATTCCTCCCCACACACATTTCTGTGTTGTCACTGCTGTCGTATCCTACTGACTCGCCTGCCAGTGAGGAGCCCCCACCGGGAGGACGTAGAGCCTTCGACCTACTCCCCCCGCCCAACACTCCCTGCTGACAGGTGCCGCCCCAGCCCGTAGGTAGGAGTACACGCAAAACACGTGCCAATTGTGTTCGTGTAGACGCCAGACAAAGCCTGTCACAGTTAAATTAACACTGTGTTGTGTGGGACTTGGTATTGTCTGATCATTTGTAATCTAAATTTGCTGTGAAACTCCAAACACAAAGGCTGGCTGAAGTGAGGTCATGATTTGAGGAACCGGCGTGAAAGATTGCCTGTTTTATAGAGGTGAAAGGAAAGTACAGTGCATGTCCTCACTTCCTTCCTCATTCATTTCCAAATTGTTAATGACTAAGCTTGCTTACATTACATTGACTTTACTGCATTACAGCAATATAGGTGTCAATAAATAAATACAAAGAATATTACAGCTAAAGATACGAGATGCTGCATCTCAAGGGGCTTATCCTCTAGTGAATTTTCAAAATAAATAATCAATATGGCAGCTCACCATAATTAAAGTATAGCTGTTCAAAGCCCATTAGAGACAACTACACAGTATTGTACAGTAGCCCTCACTTAATGTTTTTAATTTGAGGAAGTCACTACTTCCCTTTTTTAATGCAATGTTCTACTCAAGAGGATGATTTATACCACAACCACTTGTACCACAAATGTAGGCTCAGATCGACTAAATTACTTTACACATTACACATACAGTTTGTACACAAATGCATCATCTCTGCTAATGACTCGAAGTCAAAGTTACACTGGTATGGTCTTTTAAGACCAATAATCATTCTGGTTCTGGCTCTCCGTCCCTAGAGCACAAACATTCCCAGTGTATTGTGATGTAGTCAGCATAACTGCATGGGCTGAGCAGTGCTTTCCCTGCGCTGGTTTTTGATACAATGTAAACATACACCAGATGCATATCTTCTAACATTGTGTGGTGCTTTGTGTTTATCTGATGGAATGCTGCCAGTTGGACTCGGTTTTTCAGTGTAATTCTTCCTCACTTCCATCACTTCTGTTGAACCGTCTGTTGAAGTAAACTCTTGTGTAATTCTTACTGTTGAAGTGGAGAGGTATATTTCGGCTGATGTCATAATGCACAAGAAATATGATGCTGATCGGCGAGATCAGCAGCAGATGCGCGAACTCGCGCGCACACACACACACACACACACGCATGGATCCTTGGACAATAAGGACAGGACAGACGTCACTCAGTCCATACTGTATTTCTCAAGCATACCACTCTATGTTGTGACAGAGATGAGCCTGCTGTCCAGATAGCCAAATACAGGTAGCCCACTTCATGAACTTCATTGCTATGATACACCTGTAGCCCAACTTTGAGCATAAAAAATGGTTCTCCAGGCATCCCGGTCCTGGGCCAGTTTCTCCAGCTGTCCCCATTTTTGACCAGACCACATCTGCATCCAGGTCATGCCACCAGGTGTTTTTTGGTCTGTCTCCTTCCCTATTTGCTTGTGGATTCCAAAAGAGGGCATGTCTTGTGATGTTAGATGCAGGCTTGCGAAGAGTGTGACCAATCCATCTCCAGCGTCTTTGGAGGATTTCTTCCTCTGCAGGCTGCTGTCTGGTTCTTTGCCATGAGTTCCTATTTGTTTATAGCAGTGGTTCTCAAATATTTTCATGTGAAGGACTCCCAAATTTATATGTATTTGGGTGCGGCAGGAACCCCCATCTGAAAATATTTTGTGCCAGGGACCAAGGTTGTGCCAAGATTTATGTAAAAAGAAAATCTAAATTAACATAAATCTTTCAAAAACACGCGTGTGTGTTTTTGTGTGTGTGTGTGTGTGTGTGTGTGTGTGTGTGTGTGAGATAAATCACTTCCTCTTTCTGTTGAAGTAAATTCTTGTGTAATTCTTACTGTGGAAGTGGAGTTGTATATTGAATATATATATTGTATATTGCGCGTGCGTGCGTGTGTGTGATTTAATGTTCAGAACCAAATGCAAGAATGTGCTGTGACTGTGCTGTATCTATAGATGGACAGAGGCTCTTGTATGAGTTGTCCCATCTTACACTTTCCCTTTATATGATTATCCACAAAATGCAATTAAAAGCAATCGTAATCGTTATTTACAGCAGCATTGAAGATCTGTTTTGTTTATAAGCTGAAACTCTGATTGCCGCTCTAATCCTCTCACAACATTAAATGCAAAAAAAAGGAAATTAAAGGAGAAAGAAATTAAGAAAATAAATCCCATAGTTGTCAGAATAAGGAGTGTATAAGATATAAAGACTTGCAACCTTGTTACTTCCCAAACCCACGATTGTGTAACCACCATGCTAAAGTGGAAGTGAGTGTAACAATTGTTGACTTCTGCTTAGGGAATGATTGTGTTCTCTGACTGCTTTACAGCTCACAGTTACTGTACTCACACTTCACACACAACTGGCGTAGATAGCTGTAGGACCACCTGCTCTCTCTGTGAAATTGCTGTGACGTGATGCATCCTGGGGTAAGTAAGTACGGTTTTATTTACATACCTTTTTAAAACAAGGTTACAAAGGTAGGCTTAGCCAAGTTTCAAGCAGTTTTCCCTATCTTTATTTGTGAGTCAGAAAACAGCATGGATCAGGAATAGAGAACGCATTTATCCCCTTTCATCTATAAAATATGTTTCCGTTATGTAGGCGGGAATATACTGTAGACAGAGGTAGAACTTGGGAAGAAGTCGTAGAGGTATATTTTGCTCTATGCTATGGAATATGATGAATTAGCAAGAAAGTCCTTATATGTTACCCATACCATTATACAGTAGGCTGCACACTGTATGTGGTTGCCTAAAAAAAGATTCACTCATCATCAGTACAGTATGTTGCCTTGTGCTGACTTACAACATCTGAGTTGTTCTGTGAGCAAGCCTTCTTTTCTATTCATTATTCAATGAATTTGTTTGGATTCCAATTTACGTGGCATTTCAAAGCAATACTTTGTAAGTTCAAGCTGTTTGGAAAGGCTCTACATGAATTTCCAATTCAGCCCTCCATGTCTGGCTGGTTTATTTACCCCCAAAATATTGGTCAGTTGGGATTGGAGACCAAATCAATCAAAGACATTAATGTTTCAAAGGATCAGCATTGAAGTGTGAGATACCAGGGTAGATCTAAACAAAACAACAAGATAGACAAGAGTATTGATCAATCCCATAGCTATATGGATCCACATATGGATTATGGAACCCAGGAACTGCCATGTTCATACTGTGCAAGGATACATCACCATAGCTTCACACACACTTGCTTGCTTTGTTATGGATACAAATCTTCAATAAATTATTGCTTTAAAAGAAGAACATCTCTAACACATGTAACACATGCAGACAGAAACTCTGTCCAGATAGTGTACTTTCATGTTGCTAGGGACCTTTCACTAGAAGTCATGTGACAATGGGTGTCCCTTGGTATTGGGCAAACAATACAGTATGTTTCATTAGCTACCACAGGGGTGTATCTTCTAGGGAATTTATGCTCATTGATTGCTTAAAGTTGCACCATGTAACTTTCCTCTTTTACTTTTCCTGATTTGAACCCTGGTGCGCAGGAGACATTTTTACCACTGAGCTAATGAAGCCTGCCCGCTTGCTCAGGGAAGAAATTGAATTTTGACCTTCAGGTTCAGAGGTATCCGGATTTGTGGGTCCGACCGTTCCAAGGTCGGCGGGTTTTGTGGGTCAGACCGTTCCGAGGTCACCGGATTTGAATGGGGAGAGTGGACTTTGGTGGCCAGAACTACGTGGGTCCGACCGTTCCGAGGTCGCTGGATTTGGCCCGGACGAGCGTTCTTGTATTCCAACCTGCAACTGTAGTCCAGTTGATACTAAAGACTAGTAACCTTCTCTTTATTGTGTTCAAACATGCACAGTAAAATACTCACTGATTTAAATGAAATCAAATGGACCCATAAGACTCCATTTGGTTACATCTGTGCACTCTACGAGTTACAAATGGATAAATCAACAATGAGGATTTTGCTGCGTGTGCAAACATGATATGAAAATAATATTGAGAGTGCTTCACTAACTTCTTTCTGTTTTAGTTGAATAAAAGGGAGTACAATTTCCCAGCAGGGTTTGACCGTTAATTACATTGCCACTCAGGTCTTCCCTCTCCATCCCAGACAGGGCGCTGTAACTCAGGAGGATGTATGTGTCGGTTTGAGAGAGCACTATGTTAACACTTGAACCCTAGCATCCCTATTTTGGGGCTAACATTTCGCGAAAATAGCCGATCTTCAAGTTCACAACGTGTCACAGCACTACTTGTTGTGAGCCTGTAGATCGTCTGTTTGATACAAAGATATTTAGTTTGAGCAAAAACAAAAGGAGCCTAGTATAGAGCCCTTGGGAATCCGGCCAACTAAAGTATAGGGTTTAAGTAGTTGATATTCAACAACGAGATCACTGGATCTGAATTGTCCCTAACCTGGGAGAATATAGCAAACTTTCAGACAGAATCTCTATGACTCAAGATCATATCTGCCCTAACCCCAGATTTGACATGTTTCTTCTGTGATAGCAAACAGTGCAGTCTAGATTGATGTACCTACATAGACATGTGTCATATCACACTTTGAACAACAGAGCTGTTGATGTTACCATGGGTGATTCTATAGAGTTTATCTATGAACTACAAACTGATACACTGGGATAGTATACGGTATCTGTCGGATACATTTCTTGCTCCTAAACTGTTAACTCTACTTCTGTATGAACTGAAGCTCCAGTATAAAATATACATTATTTTAGTCAGGCATGCCTTGATAACATCAAAGAAAAGAGTGTTGTGTCCAGGTAGCGCAGGGGTAAAGTACCTGCCCACCTCCATGGAGACTGGGGTTCAATTACTCCACGTGCCACTGGCTTGGCTGGGCGCTCTAACAAACAGAATTGGCTGCATTCGCGGGTGAGAAACTGGCAACTGCTAGAGGTTGGTCAGGGTACCTGTTCAGCGGGGAGTGAAGGGGATAGTTGGCTTCGTCTGTAAGCGTTACAGCTTCATTGTGAAACTCTTCAATGTCAGGTGAAAAGAAGCAGCATATCAAAGGAGACACATAGTTGTCTACACTCTCCTCGACCTCAAGACCAACAGTATAGGGGTTGGCAGTGTGGCAATCTCAAACCAACCACTTGGTCATTTGCCATTTAATCAACCAGCCTCTTACAGTATATGTTGCATATTAAAGCATACATAAGTGGTCATTAATTTCCAGTGGTCCTTTTGATCACACTCTTTAACCACATACACGGCCTCACAAAACAACCACGCACTCTGAATGGTGTTGCTAGGTTACTATACTGAGTCCTTGCCAGTCGTGCGACTGAGGAACCATCCGATGGGCAGACTGCTGAGAGTTGTTTGAGCATCTAGTAGTGGATATCCAATGGGTTCTCCATACTGAGAGTAGTTTGAGCATCTAGTGGACATCTGATGGGTACTTTATACTGAGAGTTGTTGGAGAATCTAGTGGACATGCAATAGGTATACTGAGAGTATTTGAGTATCTAGTGGAAAATTATATGAGACCCAGATCTAGTGGACAACTCAGCAACTTGACAGATTTTGAGGCACATGACAAGACAAGTGAGCAAGCGGTTCCCAATTTCGGATTGGAACTACAGGTTCAAGTTCACAAAAGATGAACTGAGCTCATACAAAAAGGAATGGAAACGGAAACCAGAGTGAAAGTATCTGTTTTATGTCGGAGTTTCATCACAAAAGTGGAGGCTACTGGCATTGCAAACTGTACTGAAACAGGGCACAGTGCCGTTGTGTCTCATTCAAACAGCCCCAGACACTCCCCATAAATTATTAAAACTGGGGGCAGTGGCTGGGAAGGCACTGGGGTGAAATATTTGATATTTTATTCAAAGTCAAAAGGCTAAGTCTGATTTCAAACAGATACTTTTTTTTCTACCATAAGCCAGTGACAAGATCAAGAGTGTAACTGTGCGGGCATGGGTTCATTTCTTTGAAGGAGGTAAAGGCTTTTATCTCAATTGATCCCACTCAGTGATTTGCAAATGATTAAATCACAGTCACATCCTTGCTTAAAGGGCTTCATCGTGCAGCAGGCTTATGGGTGGAGCTAGCCTATATCCTTCTTTTGTCAGAAAGATTCTTATCTTCAGATGAGCGATCTGCTTGTAAAAGAAACTGTCCGTAACTCAAAGGGGAAAGGTTTGATCCTCACAACAACATGAGACCACCTGCTCACTCATTGTAAGTTTGTAAGATTTAAATTCCTGCTGCTGCAACGAGAATGAGAAACAAAAATTGGTCACACCATTGACTTCTGTGAGCTACTGTGTGATCTAGCGGTAACTTCAAATCATGCACTTTTGATGAACAGGAAATCTATAAACAAATAGACATGTATTATTCATATTATTCAGATCTAAATTAACAAGCCATGTTATGTCCATGTCCCATAAGTCACTGTGCAAGTAACTTCTTGCAAACAGCTCACCATATTGTTTTTGAAAATAAGATACCTTTTGGCTTCTTATTGCGGATGTTCATTATCTTATGACAAAAAGCAGGATAGAGGAAGAGCTTCGGAAGGACCTGGAGCAATGAATTATGAATGAAAAGAGAAATACATAATTTAGAGGGATTTGTTGCATATTTTATGGTAATCATTTTTCATTCATTTACAAATCACAACTGCCTCCATTGCAGGACAAAAGAATTATCACAAATTGTAAGGTAAAGGGCAGATTTAAAAAAGAAAGTTCTAGGAAACAAGGAATTGTGAAGAAAATTCCTTTAGGCGTTACAAAAATATAGATAATACTAATTAGGGTTGCAAAAACAAAGACTACTTCAGTACTTGTATGTCACACATGTATATTTCAAGTTACACTGATACATCATGAAATGGACACAATCCTGATATAACCTATTAATCTTACTAGACGTGTGAGTTGGCACTGTAGGTAAGCTGTGATAAGAAGCACTATATTGGCAGATAGTAATTAAGTTAGAATTGCTGAAGGGGTTTGTAAAGACTTTAATCAAGTTGTTATGGTTACAGCCAATGGCTAGACAGTTAAAACTCCAGTGAGATTTACTACGGCTGTAAAGCAGCCACTCGTATTTTTAATTTCCTTGTTAACTTCTTGAAAATGTTTAATACGGGTTTATATTGTGCTTCTCGGTAAAGTACTGAATAATATATTGAGCAACAATCTGTTGTATGTATGAAAGGTGCTGTACACAACAATCAAACAATCAAAAACCTGAGTGTGGCCTAAATATTGTGCACTCCGATAATAACATGTTAACGCTCAGTGTGTGTGCTGGTGTGCAGGTATACAAATAAACGCTGTTCCACTTCAACAGAGTGCTGCAGAGCAGCAGAGAGCAGCAGCACCTAGGCCCTAGCATTAACCTGCTACCACCAGGCTCCACTTGGTTATAGAAGCCTGCTACTCCTGGACATCACCAGGCCAGCAGCAGTCTGCTACCACCGGGCTCCACCAGGCCAGCAGCAGCCTGCTACCACCGGGCTCCACCAGGCCGGAAGTAGCCTGCTACCACCGGGCCAGGGCCGGATTTATAGGAGTTGAGGCCCCTGGGCTAGAGTAATTTTTGAGGCCCCCCTTTTTTTTCTTTTTTTTGTGAGCACCCCCCCCCCCCAGTTGGGGGCCCCTGGGCTGCAGCCCACCCTAGCCCAACGGTAAGTCCGGCGCTGCACCGGGCTCCACCAGGCCAGGCAGGCTCCACCAGGCCGGAAGCAGCCTGCTACCACCGGGCAGCAGCAGCCTCTGGAGAGGACCAGGCTACCACCAGGCTCCAACAGGCTACCAGCAGCCCCTGGGAGAGGCTATCATCAGGCTCCACCAGCCTAACAACAGCCCTTGGGAGAAGACCAGGTTACCACCAGCCAGGCTCCACAAGGCCAACAGTAGCCAGCCACCACCAGGCTCCAGCAGGCCAGGTACCAAGCATCTAGTACAGGCCCAGGATTATCTGACATTAAAGTAACGGGCTAAGGCAGTGCATGTGGTTAGTCTTTAACCTAGATCTGCATAGGCTTGTTGAAGAGTCTGTTGTGTTGCAAGGTCAAAATGGCCACAAAGGAAATGAAAAAAGACATTGAGGACTTAAAAGCATCAATGAAGGAAATAGAAGAATTAAAAGCTGCTATGACTTCATTGAATGCTGATGTGATGACCCTATCAAAGGATCTTAAGATACAAAACGCAGAGCTGGTGAAGAGAACTGATTACCTGGAAAACAGAGTGTCTGACATAGAGCAGTACTCACCAATTAATGACGCCATAATAACTGATCTGAAGGTTAAACCACGGTCATACTCACATGCCCTGACAAAGGACAAGAGAGTAGACAGTACAGATCATGAGGAGTCAACAGAGGAGCAGGTGACTGCATTCCTTCTGGGCAAAAACATATACAACATTGAGGCCTGCCATACTCTAGGAACAAGGAACCTGAAGGAGAATCCTGCTGTAATGGTACGCTTTGCAAATGTGAAGTATAAAGTCGATCTGCTTAGGCAGGGCAGGAATTTGAAGGGCTCAAATGTTTACATTAATGAGCATCTTACAAAGAAAAATGGTGAAATTGCAAAGAAAAGCAAGGTTCCTCAGGAAACAGGGAAAGATTCAGTCTACTTGGTCTGCAAACTGCAAAGTGTTCATAAAATTGAATGGCCAAGCAGAGCAATCCAAAGTAATGTGCATCAGGAATATTGAGCAGTTGGACAAATTTGTCTGATTCTAGAAAGTTATTAGATCAGATCTGCAAGCTGTACTATTAATGGTTTATGTTATGTTAAAAGGGTATCATAAAGTAATGTATTTAACACTGTATTATCTATATTATATTTATATCAGACAAAAAAAAAATTTTAAGGATAAAGTAGTAGGAAGATATGACCTAAGAAGGAAGGAAGATTTACGGCAGCCTTTTGTTCGCACTACACACAATTTTTTTTTTGCATTTCAGTCTGTGGGGTTACTCTGTTGTGGAATGAACTTCAGGAAGAAATAAAACAAAGTATGCCACAGTTTAAACATCAATAAAAGAAAAGCATTTTTAAGAAGTATAGCAATGAGGACGGTTGTATTGAAGTACAAATGTATGTATACATTTGTTTTTTCTATTCGTTTTTTATTTTTAAGATATATTTTCTAATAAGATTTTGTGTTAATATAAAACTGTAATAGGGCGTAGGATATTATAAGCATTAGCTTCTTCCTGCTCCTTTTCGAACACTTATGATGTATTGTTCATTGAGATAGTTGGAATAGTTTTTTTTTAAATATTTTGTATTTTTTACTTTATTGTTTTGTTGTGACTTTTTTATTGTATGGTGTTCGAAACAAATAAAAAAGAAAGAAAGAAAGAACAATTAGGCCTACAGTGGCTTGAAAACGTGTAGGTCCTACACACACTGGTTGAAAATAACTGCAAAATGCAATATCTCCTACACTGTAGGAGATATTGCATTTTGCAGTACTACTTTTCAACCAGTGTGTGTCCTACCCAACACCCAGGGTCTACATTTTCTCAGTTGAAGAGTAGGGAAACCACTTCCAAACAGCTGCAGATATGCTAGATATATTACGTACTATACCACACAGACAGGTTAAAGTAACATTGTATTCATTCAAATAAGTTCCAGATTGCAGCTTTAAATAGAAATGTATTGTTAGTCAGCTTTTATTTTGTTAAATGTCCATTGAAAATCTCCTTTGTGACATGGTGCCATCTAGTGTTTAGGTAGGAGGTGATGCAGTACAGTAAAGGTCTGCTTTAGGATACAGCATTGCCATAACCCATTTCCAAATGCATGTTTTATAAAGTGTAAAAACACTCTGTTTTATAGAGTGTAAAAATATTATACATGCCTAATAATTATGTGATAAATAATCAATAATGATAGATTCTTTCACATCTGACAGCTGACATCACTGTTGATTTCTGTGCTTGTATTGTTCTGTAGAACGTCTATCAGTGCGACATGAACAGATTTGGCCCCAGCCACCAGCCGTAAGTAACTTACTATTTATTTCTATACATGAAAAAATTAAAGTGTTAATTTAACCACTTAAAACCTATATACTTAGTTAACCGGGGTCCCCCAGGGCTTTATAGCTCCGCTCCTTTTTGTCCCTCAACGCCAAATCTCGTCCCAGCGTGACCCCTTGTGAGCTTGTAGATCTGCTATTTTTGACAAAGGTTCTCCACAGAATAGGGACACTATAGGGTTCATGTGGTTAACTGCTTGCCGCTATATGAGTGAGTGACAAACAAACCTTCTTGAATCTTGATAGTGTACAAGTGTAACAAATTGGATCCGTGTTGATCGAACTTCAAGAGTGTACAGGTTATTCTTCCTCAGAGTTACGAATGGATAAATGAACACTGAGGATTTTACTGTGTATGGTTTCATTGTAATTTAACTCTGAAAGTGTAAACATTTAACATTGTATTCATCACTCTCTGAATTCAGTTAATCCTCAGGATTTTATTGTTGATCAGTGTTAACACAAAATGAACAGTGGTCAATTTGTACACTTTCAGCAGGATCTTTCCATGCATCCATTCCAATATGTCAGCGCAGTTTATGCAGCAGAGAGAAAGGAGAGTGCGTGTGCGTGTGTGTGTGTGTGTGTGTGTGTGTGTGTGTGTGTGTGTGTGTGTGTGTGTGTGTGTGTGTGTGTGTGTGTGTGTGTGTGTGTGTGTGTGTGTGTGTGTGTGTGTGTGTGCGCGTGCGTGTGTACGCGCATGTGGGTGTGTGTGTGTGTGTGTGTGTGTGTGTGTGTGTGTGTGTGTGCGCGTGCGTGTGTACGCGCATGTGTGTGTGTGTGTGTGTGTGTGTGTGTGTGTGTGTGTGTGTGTGTGTGTGTGTGTGTGTGTGTGTGTGTGTGTGTGTGTGTGTGTGTGTGTGTGCGCGTGCGTGCGTGTGTACGCGCATATGTGTGTGTGTGTGTGTGTGTGTGTGTGTGTGTGTGTGTGTGTGTGTGTGTGTGTGTGTGTGTGTGTGTGTGTGTGTGTGTGTGTGTGTGTGTGTGTGTGAGAGAGAGAGAAAGAGAGAGAGAGGAACACATCTTTTTTTTCCAGCGGTCATGCCTTTGTGTGTTGTCATTCTCGTGAGTTCCTCTTTTCAAGTGGTTAATCATGAACTTGTGAAAAACAGGAGAATAAAGTCTGCACATTAAATAATGCTCCCATGAAAATTGATTGGTTTCCATTCAAATGACGTTTCAAGCGTAAGGCTCTTATTCAGACCAAGAAGAGTCTGAAGGTGTTCTTCTGTCCAGCACCTAGTATTTATCGTTTGGATGTGTGTGCTTTTATAAACTATTTGCATAATCTTGAACTTGTACAATCAGGAAGTTGCATGAGTAGGATTCTAAAGCAGTGGTTCTCAATCTTTTCTGATCAGGGCCGTGTTAAGTTGTCAGATGGGTGGGCCCAGTTCATTTTCAGAGCATGTTTATTTTAATGATAAAGAAAATCAATTCTGTTCCGGCGTGGATCATTGGAACTACCATAGTATACATTAAAGGGGGATTTTGGACCACGGTTTTCTTACCTTTTCTATGATGTTATGATATCTTAGGATGTATGGTACAGTAGAAAAATTTCTTAACTCCATCCCGGGTCCGCCACAGCTTAAAACGTGCGCCTATAGAGCACCGAAGTCCTGACGTCACTCGTTCATCCCCAGGTTTGCGGAAGTAATTTCTCTATGGAGAATAACATTGGGTCATCTTAGAATCGTCTCATATAAGCATTGTGGTCCAAAAATAAACACCGCGTGTCGGCGTTATTGTCAGGGAGGAGGTTCTGTATCGTTTATCATAGTCAGTCACTTATATTTGATACAGTCTGTTTCTGGCGAAAATGTAACTAATTCGGCGGAAGTAACATTAGCGTTTTCTCACCGTCAGTTGATGCTTCATATCCATAAGAGTCAACCCGCCGGGGTCATTTGTTTATTTTTGGAACACAGTTCTTATTTGACGCGATATTAAATACGTCTATGGGATTCAGAACGGGGGTGGAAAACTGCGAACCAGGTAGACAAACAAAGGATGTGTAAATGACGTCAGACTTCGGCGGTCTATAGGCATTGCGTTAGATCACGTATTTTAATAGCTTTTTTTTTTTTTTTTTTAATCTGACGTTCATAGTGACAGTACACTATGCAACCGGGAAAAAAACGGAAAGAAACGGAAGTCTCGCTAGACGAGATTTCAATCTCGAGATTTCAATCGCTAGACGAGATTGAAATCTCGAGATTTCAATCTCGTCTAGCGAGACTTCCGTTTTTTTTTTGTTTTTTTTCATATTTATCGGTACCAGAAAAGAATACCATGATTTTTCTTTTTTTACATAATCATTTAAATCTTTGTGTTTTGCCAATTATTTGGGGGTAATATCCTCATGGCCCACCAGTGAGGTTAGAGAATCGCTTTTATGTTTTCTTATTTCTTTCAGATAATTATTTTAGCTTTTCTGTCTTTATTGATAGTATATGGTAGAGAATGACGGGAAACAGGGAGAGAGAGACGAGGAGTGACACGCAGCAAAGGTCGCCGGGAACGGGATTCGAACATAGACATAAGGTAGACGCCTCCTCCGGCTCTGAGGCGTCTGTATCTCGGGCGCCATTTTGGAGAAGGCAAGCTTCCTGACTACTGGCCAATCACAGCGCGTCTTTTCCGGGGCTAGTTGTATAAAAATATCCTGTTATATCTTTATACAACTAGATTCTGGAAGCTTGCCTTCTCCAAAATGGTGCCCGAGATATAAGTCGCTCCAATGAACTGCAGGGGCCAATGAGGTATCTAGGTTTCTATATCTATGCCTAACATTAGAGCCAAGACAGAAATAGCAAGACAGGTCATCTCATGTGACATGTAGGTGGACGCCTTTTTAGGAGACCGGAAGCAGGTTGGAGTCTATTCATTCCGATGGAAGAGTGAACGTGAACACAGCTTCTGAACCATTCTTTAGCCCCAGGGTCACTGAACTAAATATTGGACCTGATCGTCACAAGCAACACAATATTCCCAAGATTGTCATACTTAAATGGCTTTTCTCAGAGAGACAAATCAGGAGAGAATCAACTTTGTTATCGACCTTTCACACTCTCGCGGGATCTAGCACCAGTGAACATAGGACATTTGCGAGATTTGTCGTCAGACGCCGGCGCCCACTTAGGAGACCATGTGTAGGATTTGTGTACCATGTCGCCTCTAGTGGCTCCGATTGGGATGGCGTATCTTCATAAATTAACCATCTTTGATTAGAGCCTATATGTGGTGTGCGCCTGGACCGCTAGGCCAGCGGGCGCTCCCGAGAATTGCTGTTGAACTCAGTCACTTTTTTTTTTTTTGGGGCTTTTATGCCTTTATTTGGACAGGACAGTAGGCTGACAGGAAATGGGGAGAGAGATGGGGGTGAGACATAAAGCAAAGGTCACTGGGAACGGGAGTCTAACCTGCGACACGCTGTTATGCTGGATTACCAGTTTATGTGGTATGCGCGTGGACCGCTAGGCCAGCAGACGCCCGAACTCAGTCACTCTTGTGGCATTTGTTGTTTGTTTACTGTGGGCACTTAACCACTCTCACCCTGGTCTCACTATTTTGGACAAGTCAATATAGGTGAAAATTTAAATAATAACAAAATTGCAGATCTAATTTAAGCTCCCAACTTGTTGCCATACCACGCGTTGTGAGCTTGAAGATCTGCTATTTTTGAACATGTTTGAAATAAGTGGTTAAAACTGCAGACAAAATAGTAGAGAGAAGACACACTGGAACATTTAAAACACTCTTGACCGAAAATTCAAAATAGGGGCTTCTTTGAATCCTATAATCAGAGACCTTGTGGTAATGTAGCTCGTTGCAATTTGTATTACTAATTAGTAGGCATCATGTTTAAAAACTAAGTTGCAGCACATAGTTTGTTGCTTTGAAATTGTCTTGCTATGCCCAAGAAAAGCGAGGTCCGCTTCAGTCACATCCTATTGCCTCCCACAGCCAGAAACGGGACAAAATGTTTGACATAAAAATGTTAATCTGCGCACTTGTTCTCAGCTCCACTTGTATATTGCTGTCCTTAACGCTTCGATCGTACTAGATCTTACTCAAATGTAAATTCCTGATCAAGGTTATTGAGTAAGATTGAAACGTTGAGAACAGCAATAAACAAGTGGAGCGGAGAACCAGTGGGCAGATTACATTTTTATTGTTACTGTTGATCATTGTTTGTCCAACACCTATTTCCTTTGTTAACATGTTTGACATTGACACAAATTGTCTCAAGTACTTCCCTCAAGTACAATTTTGAGGTACATGTACTTTACTTGATTATTTCCATTTTTGGATACTTTAAACTTCTACTTCACTACATCTCAGAGGCAAATATTGCACTTTTTACTCCACTACAGTTATTTGACAGCTTTAGTTGCTTGTTACTTTTAGGACTATTAATACAATATATGAGACGTAGCCTGCGAGTTAAGGCCAGCATATACTCCAGAGGTTACACACTGCGGCTATGCGGGTGGAGTTATTACAAAGTAAGTAAAACATGTGAATAACAGATACGTTTTTTATATTGTGGTATTTTCAATTGAGTAAAACATCTGAGTACTTCTTCCACCCAAAAAAGTCCAGCTCTTATGCAGGTTGCTAACCACAGGCAATTAACTTTAAAGAAGGAGGAGACAGGTGTTCTGTAGTACAGTATGTGCCATAGACGCACTGGGATGCAAACTGTAGCCGGAAGTTCAATGGAATGCATTGCAGAATACAACAATTGGAATGCATTGCAGAATACAGCTTATTAATCAACAATATTTGTATCGGTTCAGGAAAATAAAAGAAGACAAATGACTATGTGCACACTATTGTATTGAGGTATCTAAAGAGCACAGACAGTGTACGTGTCTGACTGGGCAATATTTGCTCTAACAACTTATGCAGACAGATCACTCAATGATATTATATAGTGTGCACATTGAAAAACAAGAGACCAGAAAACTTAGTGTGATATGTCTTCTTTTAGTTTTCTGAGACGATTATTTAACGAAGGTCGCAATCATTAGAAGATAGTGTTTATTCATAAGCTTGTCCACCCGGCTCCGATTAACTTCATTGCATTCCATCAAACTTCTGTTTTGATGGCCAGTCAGGCCAGTTTGCCTGACAAGGCTGACAAATCAGCAACCTGGAATTGTTGGACCAAGAAAGTGATGGATCTTTCCTTTCCTTCTTTACATATCCTTGGTTCCTCCACATCTGCTTCAACCCTGTTGTGGTTGACTTAGTAAAATGCCTATCACGAGAACATAAAGCACCGTGCTTCCACAGAGAAGAAGTGTGTGGGGGCCCCACACACTTGATGACCGTGATGCACGGTCATCATTTTAACTCTCAGCACTTGTCAAAGTTTAGCAGGGAAAAAAGTTAGGATTACGCCACGGTACTTTCCAAAGGTCTCGTCGTGATGACCTCACTCCTACACTTTTTCTGAAGTTGAAAACACCCACCTACTGCTCAGCATGAGTTACAGTTGATATTTTAATTTACAGTAGTACAGTTGATTGATTGATTGATTGAAAATGTTACATTTATAATACTTTTGTCTAAAAGGTCCGACCAAAAAAGTCCTTGCGGACTTGTTTCCGTTGGGGTCCTGTTCAAATGCATAATAATAATAATAATAATAATAATTTACAGTTTATAAAGACAGGCTTGCCTTGACTTGAATAAAGGTGTTGTATAAGGGTGCAGATTCTTGCCTCCAAACTCACATACTCCATTAATGATCATATCAAACATTTTAAATAAGTTAAGCTTCCAGTCACAATGTAAGTGACCAAAAGAAGTTCAGGTGTGCAGCAGAGGAGGCTCACCTATGCATAACACTTATTTTGCATCATAAACTGGATGGATTGATTGCACAGCTTGATTGTTTTTTAAATTCTTTACTGGAGGGGGCCTTTAAATACAGGCCTACGGATGAGTAGGGCTTCCAAATGCAGTTGCTGTCATAGCATGAATGTACCACTCTGTGTGTCTGCACGCTTACTTGCGCACGTGCGTGCGTGCGTGTGTGCCTGTGCGCATGCATGCACAGGGGGAGGGGGAATGGAAAAGAGAAGTGATCATCCGTGCAGAGGTGGTTCTAATGACTTCCCTCCCATCTGTGACAATATGATGAGTAAATGGTTGTTGCATGCACACAGTCGGTTTACAATGAAACAGTCCACAGGAGTACGGTCAGTGTATTAGAGGAATGATGCCTAAAAATGTAAGCTCTTGGATCAAATATGAATATGGAAACGTTCAGTAAACTAGCTGCTCCAGCCACTACAAAAATTCGGTAAGCACGTGTTAAAATGTTGTTATGTTTGTCCAAGAGATAGAACTGTTAACTGTAGAAAACATAAATAATATTCCTATTGCAGAGAATTTGAAGAACGATCAGCTGTGACTATAAGATAATGCTTTTTAAAATAATCATAATTCAGTCCATGTTTTTATAATGGCTGTTATGGATATGATTGCTGTTTGTAAACAGAAGTGTTAGACTTGTGCTATTTAGTCTACATTTACTCTGCAAGAGGGCAAACGCTATAGGATTCTTAAAAAAAAGAGAAGTCACGAGTCATCGTTTCATCACATATATGTTACGAAAAAGGTTATGAAAAGCTATTTCAACCTTTTGTGGCCTATACATGAATCCAAAGATAAGTGCAAACCATGCCATGAAAGTGAAAAATGTGCATATTGTAGAGAATTTGTGAGATACAGTAGTGTAATGTTACTGCTGGGGTAATTACATGTCTCAAACATGTCTCCCTCAACCTCTCTCACACTGTAATTGCATAGTATAGAGCCTCTGCAAGCCTGAGTGTATCTTTGCTTATTATACAGTAAGTGTGGAGTGTAATGATAACAGACATTACTTGTCCAGCGCTGTTCAACACACGATACTGTCAAATTCATGCTTTCAAACTGCCAAGAAATTCTCAGGATGTGGCAGTAAATAATGATGCAGAATAATGTGTTTTCCAGGCAGCTTCAGAAGATGGTTCAGGACATCAAGAAAAGTGATGGCAGCTTGCTAGATAAACTAAAAAGGTTAGTTTGTAAGTGATGTGTTCACTTGCAGTATACAAAGTACATGTATTAATATAAGGATGGACATTTTGCACCCTAGCGCACAGAAGACAACACTCTGACAGAAATAGCACTGTAGACGCACACACGTAGAAAATCTCAATTCCTTTTTCTCAACTGTTACGCACACAGACCCACAAACTGAAAATAGATGGCCACTGAAATACATTAACAGATGGCTGCTTTCTCACTTTCGTTTACTGAGATGAAACTATTAACCTTACTTGTAATTCGTTCTATTATAATAGTCATCAACTAACCATGCGAACATGTGCTGTTAACACTTTGACAAAAACTGTTTGTTATTATGTGAAAATTAAGATGTAATCATGAGATCATTACTCAAGCTGTTACAATCTAAATCTTTATTTATATCCTGTATAACGCGTTTGAGGACATGTTTGTACCCTTAAATCATGTGAACCCTTTTGCAATGCTTTTTCCCCACAAATCTCTCTACATAGCAGATTCACAAGCAAGTCTACTCCAAAACTTCCTGCCAGAGACTACCAAGGTAATAACTATTCTTTTAAACAGTATCCACTTAAAATCTTATGAGAAAAATAAAATGTAAGACCCTTCAGAGCTAATGTTATTTAATAATATCATATTATTATATATCATATCAACGATATCATATATATTATCAAATATTAAATATTACCCCCAAAACAAAATCTGAGACCTGTGAGCTGATAATTAAACAGGTTAGATATGAATATTTTTCATATCGTAGCGCAAAGCACAGTTGCCTGACCCTCTGAAAATAATTGACAACACTCCAATGGCCATTCTGTTGTGTTGTCAGACACTTACAACCTCCTTTAGTCAAAGGTTTGTTCAACTTCCCTCCAGTCTTCAAGATGATCAAACAGTAATGCTACAAAAATAGCATTTAATCTCAATCCAAAGACATTTTGTATGGAGTCCAAAATCAATCAACAGTCCTGTTCAACTCAATTCGAGACATTTCTAGAAAGACAAGGCCCTACAATTCCGGTGCGATAAAGAGATCAAAGGTAGGGTCCGAGACCGAGTCAAGACTGAGACATAAAGGGGATCGAGTCAAGACCGAGATAGAGGGGGGATGAGACCGAGTCAAAAGCAAGACTGGAAGAATTTTTTTATTCTAATTAACCCATTAAAACCTGGAAAGCATCTGTGTCATTTTAGATTTTAGCCATATATATAGCAACATGCGTTTTTCAGAAAACTCTTTTAGAATAGGTTCTCAAAAAGGTTCTCAAAAATAGCAGATCTACAAGCTCACAGCACGTCACTTTGTGCCACGCTGCAAGCTTGTACATCTGCTATTTGAGTAGTGTTTCAAATTAAAAAACAAATTTACACAAATCTTCTCTTCTGGGTGGTCCCTGGCACAAAATATTTTCAGATGGGGGGTCTGCAGCCAATACATTGGGGGTCCTTGGCACGAAAAGGTTTGAGAACTACTGATTTAGAAGGCATTTGTAGAATCGGCCTCAGGTCTTAATGGCCATGACCGAATAATTCAAGAATGTACACCACCTGTATTAGGCTACAGTAGTAGACAACACTTTTTTACACTGAGAGTAGTTCAGTAAATTGTCAGTAGCCAACTGTGTAGAAATGAGTGGTAAAAAAAAACCTGTATCCTCTGGTCAGAGACGAGGCAAAACCAAGTAAAATTGAAGACTTAGACCAAGAACACCAAAATGTGGTCTAAACCAATCTTTGAATGTTAAAGCCCTAGGGGCAAATGTCACACACACCCCTTAAACAAGACACAAGTGGCAGTCAATTATCAATAAATATGTGGTGGTCAATTAGCAATCAAGGGATAAGGAGATGGAAACAGGAAATGGAAACCACTACAGTGGAAGAATATTTATACAAAATGCATTTCCACCCTAAGTCATCGGGCTTCAAAAATACATGATGTGAACACAAAATATGTTTCATGCTTGGCATTATAATAACACATTTACATATAGACCTATATAAACCTGTCCTTATCTTTGTATAGGCCTATCAGGTTCGGATGTCGATGGCGATGAACAATGGTCTGAAGCTGAATTTGTAAGTCAAAACCAGCATTTTGAGCACGCTCAAGACTAGCCTACTATGTATACTATATACTTGTATTTATCTTTCCACATACATTGAATATTTTCACTGCCACAGGAGGAGGACACATACGAAGACCTGGAAGACCATGACGACGACAACTATGAGCCACCCCCTAGTCACAGAGTCTTCACCCCAACACCTTCTGCTTCCTTCCACAGAGGAGGAGAGTATGTGGGTCAGTATCCTTTCTTTCTTTCTTTCTTTCTTTCTTTCTTTCTTTTATTTGTTTCGAACATCATAATAAAAAAAAGGCACAAATTCTCACTCCGGAAAGAAGTCTGTTAAAATGGGCAAAACCTGCACTCTGTCTTTTCCTCAGTAATTGAGACAGCAACCAATTTAGATGCAAATGTTGTCTGTTTGATAACCCGATCGAAATGGTGGCAAGGCTGAGAAACGTGTGTAACGGTAATGTTATACACCGTTGTATGATGGTATCGTGTGCCACAAATAGACAATCTTCAAGCTCACAAAGTGTGTACTAGCGATGCACCAATTTGTGAGCTTGTAGATTGGCTATTTTTGGCACGTAACTCCAGCATGCAACAAAATACAAATCAATCTTAATTCGCTGTCACGCCCAAATACAACACCTACTGTATAGCCTGAATGTGCAGGCCCACCGACCCAATCAACCACAAACCATAACAATTAATTGATAACAAAAATGCTATGAAAAGTTAACTTTGTATTATCGCTTTAGCTGTGTTTCTTACTATCACACCATTGTCACTATCTCTGAAATGGCTGATAAGACACATTTTTTTCTGTGGAAAATTGGTTATTTTTGAGAAGCGACATGGTTATACGAAGAAGTGTAAATGAACCACAATGTCTGCGTCTGACGTCAGAGAACTGCATTATGCAAAAGCTTATGTCCCTTTTTTTCTCTGTCTGCTTCTCTTTTTCAGACAGCTGCCGTGGAAGGCCTGACCAGCAGCCCAGGAAGCCCTTACGCCCGGCTAAAAACATCAAACCACTACCACCCGCACCCAGCCAGATGTCCGATGATGAAGTAATACAACTTACAGCAGTTAAAAAGAAGATGGATGTCTTTCATACTTTGTTATATATTTCATATTGTACCTGGTGGCACATGAGCTGTGTTGCATGTCGTCTCAAGGATGACGGAATGGGTGATTTTGCCCCAAGTCATCACTATATAGTAGCCTTAGCCTACAACCTGAGAGTGAGAATATGTTGCTGCATCTCCAGTGCCAGCCTGTTTCCTGTCTAAGGTTGAAGGCTGTACTATCTGCTAAGTACATATGTCAACAACAACAAAAAAACTAACATATTTACTGTTACAGTACTGCACATCAAAGCCAAGTCTCTGCAGCACTGCAACATTATGAGTGTTACTTTAGTGCTGAATGTTTAAAAATGGACCGGTAAGGTTCAGAGTTGAATGAACACAGGATTTTGCTGTGTATGTAGGCTATCAGGCTGGCCTAGTTTGGGACACAAGGGAGATTTATACCAGATTGTATGTATTGGTGAATATGCAATGCAGCCTATTTTTACACAATACTGTACCTAATCATTGTTAACTTTTAGGATGATTACATCAATCCAGAGGTTGCTAATGATGATGACTACATCAATCCTACTGAGAAATCACCACCTAGTAAGATACTCTAATGAATAGAAAGAAATATGACATGGGCAGTATAACTAATCATAATAATAATGATAATTATGGTAATGTTCCTATGCTTCTCCACAGATCCTATGATACTTCGCACAAACAGAGCAGTGCAAACCTTTGTGTCAAAACCTGTACCTGAATGCCCACCTAGCCCTGGTAGGCTAAAACCACAACAACCGCCATAGAGCCATTAAAAACTGTTGTAGAACCTTTACAAGTTACAGTTCAATGAACAGGGAACCCACGCTCATATCCAGTACCGATTTCCTAACATTTCTAGCACATTAATAGATAAGGAAAATGTATGTATAGGTTTTTTGTTGTTGTTGTTTTTGTTTTTGTTTTGTTTTTCCTGGTGACACTTCCTATGCA
Organism: Gymnoscopelus braueri; assembly: GCF_963280865.1. Lineage (NCBI taxonomy): Eukaryota > Metazoa > Chordata > Actinopteri > Myctophiformes > Myctophidae > Gymnoscopelus > Gymnoscopelus braueri. The sequence continues at coordinate 17,040,559 of NC_137619.1, read as the reverse complement.
TCCCATGTCTATAATGCATTATAAACATGCATTGTAATCTGCTTATAACACTGTATAAATGCTGTTATAAGCACTCATAAGTACATATAGTATAAAGCAATCGTAACACATTATAAAGACTTTTATAATGACTTATAAGTAACATAGTACTTCATAATTACTGGTCACTCAGAGACTTTCTTTTGGCCAGGATCGTAGTGTCATTCTCTCATTTTGTCACAAAACGTTTCTGTCTACCCCTAGGAAATGTCATTTCCTAGGGGTAACTGTAATTGACCATTACAGTGACTTCCATGTATAATTACACTATAATGCATCACAACAGTGAGTATAAATACAATGTATTACAACTATATAGATCCTGTGATCCTACAGTGATATAAGCAGATTATAATGCTTTATATGTTTGTTTATAGTGCATTATAGACACATCTACTGTATGCTTTAATAATAATGATTTCCTTCTATCCCTAACTTTGATCTTGGTTACGTTTCAGATGTATATGAAGTTCCTGACCTAGAGGTAGATAGTCTAATGACTCTACAATCTACTCTATGAATCTAATTTGTTGGGAATATTCTGTATAATATACAGTACTGTATAATAATCTTTGACATATGGAACTAACCTTTCCCCCTGTTTTTAAAGGAGAGCTCATCTCTAGTAAACAGGTCAGTTTTGAGCTCACTTCCTAAAAAAACTCTCTATTTTCTTACCTTACTAGAACCAGGTTAACCTCATACCTTTAAAAGCCTTTTCCATTGAATGGAAAATAATAGAGAGACAATTTTGAATTGAATTTTGTTTCATTTACACTGCAGAATTCCTCTAATCCCACCAAAACCTTCACGTCCTTTGCCACCTCTTCTAAGCCCCAGGTAAGACTAGGAATGTCAGTATTACTATTATTATATTATGTTCTCAATCTATTTTGTTATTTGATATTCAGGTGTTTGTGTGTCGTTGGTAACACCTTACTTCAAGCCCATATCTATAATGCATTATAAACATACTTATACTGCATTATAAGTGTGTAAATGTAATGTCAACATAAGTCACTATAAATCATTCTTTTTATTTTCCAGAATGAACATTAGGCAATCGCCTCTTCCAGTAAGTCATTTCAAACTGAAGGGATGATGTACTTTAACAGTGTAGTAGGATCAAATCGATTTTAAATACAGAGTGTAGAACTTTTATGACTTTATGACTTGATCAATTGTGTAATTGTCCAGGTCCCTGAGCCCTTGGATGTTGATAAATATGAAGTTTGTGACCCAACTGATAGTAAGTATCAAAGGCAGTAGTTACTCCATTAACTATTTCTTTTTCAATCTTGAGTGTTCATTTGTGTAAAACTGTGACTTCCTTTGAATGTCAGTTGTTTGCGCCATCTAGTGCATGGATAGTGAAATTACATACATCTGTGACACAGACAGTTCTGTGTATGTACAATATAAGGTCAGAGTACAGATTTATAACCACGCTGTCTACTCCTGCAGGGTCAAGTATAAGGTCTGTTCAGGACCGCCCACCAGTTGCGCTAAAGCCCAGAGAGTAAGTGTTGCATGGTAGCTTCGGCAATGACTTTATACTGTTACCCATAATATTTTTTAAGTGGTTTATTGAATGCCATATAACATTGTTTTTTCTTCTTTCTTTTTTTCTTTGCAGTTTGCCACCAAAGCCAGCTTTCAGACCAGTATGTATATCATTTTATCAATAAAATCTCATAGCAATATTATTACCATTCATAATTTACATTAATTCATTAGTTTGATTGGTTTTGCATGGTTTCAACCAACATTACCGTAAATGTGTCCGTTTTAGCCAGCCAATGCATTTTAAAGTTCAGTGCCTGTGTATGATGTCGAAAATCATTAAATAAGAATATTGTTGCAGAAACCAGAGTTGATGGACAGAGATGATGGTAGGTTTTTATATTCATACATGTATACCACATAGAAACCTGCATACTATTTGTGTTTACATTTTCATGAATAAAAAAAAGACAGTGGACATTCTGACGGCACAGTCTTATTCCCACAGGTCCATTACTACCCATGAGGCACGACAACCCCAAACTCCCTGTGAAAACAAGTATAACTGACTTCAAACGTCCAAAGTAAGAAATGCACTACAGGCCTGTGTGTCGGTTATCAATGTATATTTGAATGTTGTTTGGAATATAGATATTTGCATTTCCCGGCACGTCAACAGTAGGCTGCACTCTCAGAGCTAAATTAACACTGAGGATATTTTCCTGTATACTACATGCTATTTGATTTGTGAAAATAATTACGCTTATCATCTCCCTTGCAGGATTCCCATACCACATTTTCTGACCCCAAACAGTAAGTATTAATTGTGTCTCATGCTGACTTAATAGCTACAGCAGGTGGATAATCCCAAGCATTAAGGTTTTACATTGTCATATTTCCATGACAAATCATATACAGGCAATTCTTTCATGAATTACTTATGACACGCATTCATTATTGAACACAGTGTAAACACTCATGATGATACTATAGGCTACATCGTCCTGAATTATTCCACATTACATCAAGTGACTTTACTCTCCTGTCGTTCCAGGACCGCCTGACAAAGGAAGTGTGTCCACGGAGAATGGGCCCGTAGATACAGAAAAGGTTGTCCAGTTAATGTTTAACCGGAATTCTCAGATGGAATAAATCATTCAACAGTGTCCATACGCTGTGTATATACAGTGTACAGCATGAGCAGAGGGATTGTTTTAAAAATGTAAAGTCTTATAATGTTTTGTTTTCAGGGAGAGGACTTGCACAGGAAACCCTGGTATGCAGGTGACTGTGACCGCAAGACTGCAGAGGATGCGTTGCTTCGGTCAAATAAGGTAAAAAAAAAAACATGGGCAGTCGTGTGTGTGTGTGTGTGTGTGTGTGTGTGTGTGTGTGTGTGTGTGTGTGTGTGTGTGTGTGTGTGTGTGTGTGTGTGTGTGTGTGTGTGTGAGGGAGCGCGAGTGGGTGAGGGAGTGCGAGTGGGCGTCTGTGTGGACTGGTGACAGCGTATGTAATATGTATGCACTGTCATTTCATATTTTCTAAAAGCAGATACTGTATATGACCACATCTTATCTTATTGTTTATGTGAGCCCATCTTTTTCTTGTATCAGGATGGGTCGTTTCTGGTAAGGCAAAGTTCTGGTCAAGACACCCAGCAACCCTACACGTTGGCGGTCTTATACAACGACCGGGTGTACAACATACCAGTGCGATTCATTCCAGCAACTCTGCAGTATGCACTCGGAAGGGAGAAGAAAGGAGAAGAGGTACTAACAAGGTCTTGGTGTTTTGAATTAGAATTACAGTACACCGTAAAATCCTCAGTGTTCATTTAACACGCCGAGTGTGAGAATATAGCTTGTAATAGCTTGACTTCATTCTCTTGACAGCAAAAGGAAGCATGTGGGGGTGATATCTGGGTGTTGGCTCATATCCAAAAAGCCTCTATTTTAGAGGGGCCTTATTTTTGTCACTCAGGGTGGGAGTAGTGATCTAACAGAGTTTTCTCTGTAATTTTACGCTCAGGGTATATTTAGGTTAGGCTCCACATCTGTCCCTGTTTGGATTCCAGTTAGGTTGTAGTGCAACCTCCTACACATCAAAACCCTCCACGTGTCCAGTTAACACTCTGGATTTTATTGCACTGAATACGTTCTTCATTGGAAACTGTATTTTCACTGCACCCCCGCCCCCCGTTCTTGAAAGCTGAAAAGTCTGAAAAGACAATTATCTGAATGTCAATCCTATCCTCCTCTTCTCAGCGTTTCAGCAGCGTTTCCCACATGATTGAGAGCCATCAAAGGAATCCTCTAGTACTGATTGACACCCAGAGTCACAACAAGGACGCCACCAAACTCTGCTATGCTGTGAGGCCATAAGGGAACCAAGACAAAGCCGACTGTCCGAGATGCAACCTAGTCCCAAGCCTCGTGCCAGACCACTATTTGCAGAATAACCTGACGCTATTCCAAGTCCATTTTTGTATATATTTATAGTCACCAGCCTCAGGACTGTATGGTGAACACGCTACAATAGCTCACTGCCTCACAGTCCTCTAAACTCAACTCGTTCACTGTTGACATTTTGAAATAAATGGCCCTCAGGAGAAAACTGCATTAAACCAAATCCAAGAACTAAAAATGCTGCAGTAAAGCTTAGGAAGCCTGTACAGATATAGTTTCCATAAAACAATTTAGGGAGCCAACCTGAACATAACATGTTTTATTCTGTTTTAATAAAAAGGTCGTCTTTGTGTTGAATGGCTCAATCACCCTTGTTCAATGATCAGAAAATTCACAACACAGATTGACAAACTAAATACATTTATTATCTTTTCAACAAGTAATGCTATCATAATCATGCAGATTCATTGCATAACAAAAATGACTAGGCACTTGGTGGACAAAAAGAATTCTCAGGATATTTTACAGTACCTCTAGTTTAGACTGTACAATACAATATACTATATATATTTATCTTAACTGAAAAATATATACACAGCTATTTGTTTATGCCGACATGTGCACTCAGAAAATTGGGTTACATCCGCATGATTTGGTTATGTTTGTCTAATGGTCCTAGACTGACATACACAGGCCATAATTCCCTTGCTCTGGATACCTACAGTATGGGTCATGGCTACATGATGCTTAAGTTATACCTGGTTGCGCACCAGTGTCACGTGCCCAAAATAGCAGATCTACAAGCTCACGTCATGGATGCGACAAGCAAACTTGTAGGTCAGTTCTTTTCAGCACGTTACACCTGTGCACAACCAAGTACTAATTAGGCTTAAGGAGATGTGTAGCAGCAGTAGGACACAGGTTGAGATTGTCAGAAGGCTTTAGGCCTGATAAGGTGAGGTAATGGGAAATATAAATCCTCCGTTCATAGTGCAATTAAAAAACAGAATTAGCATTTCAAGTCAAACGAGAGGAGGATCATTGAGGAAACGGCGCTCAAATCATCTAAGCCTATTTGCGTTTTAAAAAACAGATTTACAAAATGTACACATTATACTCGTCATTCACTGACATCACATACCACAGATTAGCTTAAAAATAAACTCTATCCTTTGGACTATCTATTTCCACTGAACTCGTCTGGAAAATATGCCATAAAAAGGTAATACTATATATTTTGGGGTTCATACAAAATTTGACAAACACTTTGACTCTTCTAATGGCCAATCATGGAGAAATAATGCAAATGCTAGACCTGAAAAATCATAAATAAACCTCAAAACAGCTTATAGATGTTCTTAACACACACTTTTGGTATAGCTGAGTAACGTGGGGGGCCTTGCTGTCCCATTCCAAAAACATAAATATCTAGCTACCACACTGTATAGCCTACCCGTATATAAACGGTTTCATAAAAACCCAAGATGGTATGGCAAATATACATATTACAGTGTTCTATTAAAGATTCCATATGACAGTGTACTTAATTCAACTTAAATAACAAAGCTATTCCTTAGACAACATATAAAAGAATACAAAGAATGAAGACGGCAATCCCACATCACAGACATTTTAAATCATAACTACTCGAGAAAAAAGGTTTGTGTGAAGCTACTGGGACTGGAAGATGAACAGAAGAAAATGCTTAAATTACCCTGAGTATTTGAACTCTCCAGGAATCCTAACAATGGTTTTCTCTGTATTCATCTTATAATTAATTAACCATTCTTAAGACATTAAAACATAAGGAGACCGTGACCATTACTTTTTTCCATTATTCTTTCGTCATATTGCAAAAATAACTTTTTTTGTTGTCATTTTATTATCCAGTGTGGGCGACGTTTAAGATTTTTTCACAGTTTGGACTTTCACTCTCTATCAAATGCCGTTGCCGATGGCGCATCCACACCTCCTGACTCGCAAAAACCCTGCCACAGAACCAACAGCGAAACCTCACTGGAACATCGCTGCTGTGAGCTGCCGTGCTGACCACTTGGTACTTTCTCAGACTCACTCTTCTAAGTCTCAATTTCAAGATGAACCTCTCTTGCACAGAGCTTTCCAGACACGCATGGCCAGCGGCTGAGTTTTCGACATTTGTCGGGTCCGAGTTTTCGACATTTGTCGGGTCAGTATTCTCGCCATCTGTGGCTGAGAGAGCTTTCAGTGTTTTACGTGACAGTACAACCTTCTGGATCTCTCCTTTGTATCTGTGGATGACGTCCATGACGTTGGTCACCTCGGGGCTGTCAGCGTCTGGATGATTTAGCACAACCACGGGCTGATCTTCCACTGGACGCTTTATCAGCTGAGCTGGATTTAGGGGCAACAGTGCCAGGGTCCTCTCCACACCTTTTGGGGCTGGCTGCCAGTGATTCTCAGTGGCTGACGAGGGCTCCTCTTGGATGGTTTGGCTAGAGGCTCGGTTGGCTTTCCTGAGGAGATTCGGACAGTAGTCTGCAGATAGCGCTCTCTTTCTCTTCCCTTGGCCATTCTGGTCACTCTGCTCTGGGGAAGGAATGGGGAGGCCCGGATCTTCAGAGGGAGTCACTGAAAATGATGTGGGGTAAAAAAGAAAAATGGTCACATTATATTATGGAATGTACGCATCTACATACAATTCTCTTTTTTCATAATTATTGTAATAACATTTGATTTGTAACACACATTTCTCACACCCAATGTGCTACAGAATACACAAACATAAAAATTGTAAGACATTGTAAAATGATTACTTTGTTATAATTGCCATTCGTCAATGGGAAGTTTTTAAATCTCACAATAAACATCAGTCTTGAGAAACCATGGATTTAGTTTTGCTTCTTACCCTGTGGTGTAATTGGGGGTTCAAGAACGGGGGAAGACTTGGCTTCATAATTCCCACCAAGCGTCTCATTGACAACTGAACTTTCTTCTCTCTCTGACACCTGGCATACCATGCCACCCTCACTTCCTCCTGAGGGTCCATGACTGACACCCGAGTTTTGAGGCGGAACATTTTCAGGGCATCCGTTTGGTGCCATCATTGACGAATGCTCTGAAGCTGACAGGCATGTCCCACCAGCTGAGCTGCTGTTGTCAACCTCTATTTCAATGCATTGTGACGGCTGCTTCGTTTCACCACTCATCCCTGGCTTTGCTGATGGTATCATTTTAAGTACTAGCAGCTTCTTTCCATCCACCATCTTGAACCCCATGGGCTTTGTAGTGCAACTGGGGGGAAGTGAAACTTTGTTTTTGGCCACACTTTGGCTTGTGTCAAAGGGTTCGCATGATTTCGCGAGGGGGTCTTCCGATTTCACGTGCAATGTAGGTGCGACAGGTTCAGAGGTGAGCTGCTGAGCCATGGGAGTTTTGATCCATTGTTTCTGGCCATTTTCTGCCGCCAGACTCTGGAGAAACTGCTGTGTCTCCTCCAAAGTCGTATGAGGGTGTGGTAGTCCGTAGGCGCTATCCAGCAAGTCACTACCTAAGAGAGACAGAGGGCTTTGAGACATCCATTGCTTATCCTTAACTGGGTTCTTCTTCAAGACTATTTTCAGGCCTAGTCCTGGCGATCGCTTATCCTTTTTCTTAGCTCTGCTTTTTCTTGTAAATATCCGCTTTCTGCCCTTATTTGTAGGACGAGCTTTAGAAACAGACTTCTTGTCCCCTCTCTCATTCTTCAGTTTGGGCTCACTAGAGACATTTATTCGATCTTCACATGGATTTATATTCTGAGGCTCTTCGCGTTTTTTCCTGTGTTCTTCAGGGGCCTGGTCGACCTCCATCACCCGATTCTCTCTATTTTCGTGGAGTTGACTGCACTGTGATGGCTCATTTTGGATTGTGACTGAAGCATCATCATTCAGAGCCATTTGAGTTCCTGTACAGTGGGGCTGATCGTTTAAGTTTGACTGGCATCCATTTGTGTCAAGGGGGCATTGGCTATCAACGTCGGCACTCTCAGAGTGAACAGCGTCTTGCTTTTCTGATGCCGGCATCATTCTGAACCCTTTTGCATAAGTACCATTCTGAGGTACTGTTATCTTGTTCTTGACTGTAAGGACAGTAAAGTCTTGGCTGCTGTTTGGAAATCCAGAATTAGTTATTATGCAGTTTTCTGCGTTTAGATGAGGACTCACATCTTGGGGCACGTTTGACACTACAGTCTGCAGAGCTTTGGTCCATTTCTGACCTCCCGTTTCCCCAACTGTAGATGTCACCAGAAACTGCTGTGTCTCCTCCAAAGTCTTTGCTGGATCGGACAGACTGCAGTACTTGTCCAAGAATTCTCTCCCTGGCAGTGAGAGACAGTCTTGTGAAAGCCACCTCGCTGTATTTCTTGTCAATCTGTGGTTCCTTTTTGAGATATTGTCATTGGGTCTGACTGTCACAGAGTGAACCTCCTTCATTCTCTTGTCACCACTCTGGTCAGCATGGACGGTGTTTATGTGCTTTGTAATCAGCTTTTTTTGATGGTCTTCATAGCCACAGTACTGACAACGGAAGGTACGACCAGTGTGAACAATCTCACCGCCTTGTTCGAGGGTCAAGGTATGCAGACATGTGTGCTCTAAAAACACCCTTACGTCCCCCGTGGAGAATTTCTGACATGTTTTGCATGAGTATTTGCCATTTTGGCTGTGATGCATGGTTAGGTGTGTGCTATATTCCGCAAGTGTGCGCTGGACATTGTCATTACAAATGCTGCAGCCTGAGAAAGTGTCCTTGTGGCTTAGCAGATGAACCTGAAGGTAGGAGAATTCATGTGCGGAGAAATTGCACACGTGACAAGGAAAAACTGGCGAATGGGCTTTGTGAGTTTCCTTAAAGTGTCTCACTAGCTCGCTGGGAACAAATTCCGAATTGTCCTTGCATTGAGAGCATCTGAACCTGAGTATATTTCCACTGTCGGTTGTCCTGTGTTGACTCTGCTGAGCTTTATGGGGGGGCTTCTTTGATGAATCGCACTCTGCATTTTGCTCGCACTCCTCTGTTATCTTCTTTGGTCCATGCTTATCTTGACTTTGCATAGCTGGGGGCTGAACGGCAGCCTTCCTGAGGCGGAGACGCTTGTGCCAGTCTTGATTCTTCTTATTGACAACCGGTCTACTGTCTCCAGCAGAGGCCTCTGCACCAACGTCTACAGAATCCATGTCTATTCAGGTCCTCTGTAAAAAAAAGGATAGAAAATGTGTTTAGGAAACTGGAAAATAGACAATGAACAAGAACAACACAGAAAATAACTATTAAAAGGACCACTTCACTCATGTTCAACCCATCTTCATAATAATTCATAAAAAAACGATGGCTTCAATTTCAGCATGCCAGCTTTCCAGGGAGAGAAAGGCTGTAGTTTCTATTGGCTTGGAATCACCATCAATTATCATTGGTAGGTAGTTTTCTGAACAGTCCAGAGCCCAACAATGAGATGCAGAGACGCAAAGACAGAGATGGTGCCATCTTATAATGAGGATTAGTGTGGACCAATTATATGAACCCATTCAATCCAGGAACGCATCTCTGTCATTTTAGATATCTTTGGCTTCGTCAAAAATAGCAGATATATATGTTCATAGTGCCGCACCTAGTGCTGCACTATGAGCTTGTAGATCTGCTATTTTTGAAAAATGTGAGCAAATCTATGAATATATATATATTTTTAACGAACATTTGTAAAATATTTTGTTCCAGGGACCTTCAAGAAGCAAAGATTTGAGTTACAAATGTTCGCTTTACAATATATATATATATATATATACCCAGATTGAATAGGTTAAGATGAGAAAATGAAAATGCGTGAAGTGCTTCTTTATCAAAGTGATCAATCACAGGTTATTATTACTAAACACATGAACAGTACACTAGCAGCCCTATTCTGGGTATGTCATAATAGCCCAACATTCAGTGACAAATCTCAGAAAATTGTCAATCTACAAGCTCACAGCGCATCTCCACACATGCGTTAACTTGTGACTCGTGAGCTTGTAGGCGGCTATTTTCACCAAAGAGATTTGGTGTAGAGGGAAAAAAGGAGGGGACCAAGTAGACCCCTGGGAGACCTCGGTCAAGTAGGCTAAGGTTTTATGTGCTTAAATGAAAAATATATGTCTGTGGCTCTTGTGGTTGGTGTCATTTATCTGGAATTTGAGAGGATTTTCATTATCAAATTGTGTTTTTAAAATTCTGCAGCTACACTAGCTCAGCATTGTATTAGGCTTATTGGTCATGAAATCCTGTCTTTTCTATGGCTGTGACAAAGATATATTCAATTTAGTATTTGGTATGTATGCGTAATAGCCTAGTTGTTACTATGTGACACTATTGATACAATAGTATTAGTTATATATTCAAAACCAAGCAAAAAGTAGGTTTCCTATTAAGACAAAATCAATACGATTACATACATACAATTAGTATTGTACATTTGTCTGTAACTAAATGTTTCAATGAATTGAATACACAGGACCCCCAATGGAAACAAGCCATTCTTGGGTTCAATCCTTTTAGCATCCTTGTGTATAGAACTATACTTTCTGTGCTTTTTTTGCAAACAGTTGATAAAGTATTCAATCAAATTATATTTACAATCTGGTTGCAATAACGTTAATTCCTTCCATGCAGCATTCATATAAAAATGTAATCTTTAAAAGCCATTTCGCACGGAGTCCACCTGTTGCTGAGACAAGATTCTTTGTTTTGTTGTGTTTTACGATTCAAAGAGGCTAAATAAACAACGGTACATGTTCGCATGAGGAGGAAATGTTTGAACACAAAACACACCTGTTCGCGTTGCCTTCACTTGATCGATTTAAAAAAGCAACGTAAAAGCTAGGAACTCAGTTCTAAAGTAACAGTTACGGGACCAAATAACAAAAAACGCGCAACTTTGACCACTTTAAACCCCCATTATGGATAACCAGAGTCGCTCGGGGCTCAATACTAGTGTATTTTCTGGTGTCTGTTATTGTGGGGAAAGCTTTCGCTGAAAATAGCCGATCGACAAGCTCACAACGCGACGCAACGCATCGCGTTGTGAGCTTGTAGATCTGCTATTTTCAGCGATAAAGCTTCCCCCACAACACCGATGCTGGAGGTCTGAGTGGTTATTAAGTATCTTTGTTGTTGATTAAAGTTTGCGCGAGCAGACCAGACTAGATCAGCGCATCATGTGCGGCCATTGTGAGCAATGTGTCTTGACCATAACAAAGTGATGAGACTGCCTTTATTGTAGCGTCTATACGTGGAACAAATGCCCCTCGGAATTCATTCAAAAAAAGTTAAACGTAACCAAATGTCGCTAATGTAACCACACCATCGTCCGATCGCTGCAAAACCAATTTTTAACGTAGTTATTAGTGGAAGAAGTGCAACTATCTAACCGATCAGCGTTACTTGACGAGTGATTTGAATTAACGTTACACACGCAAAGAGCTTAAGAGACGAAATAACTTCAATAGAAAGCGATTTTCAATTTCGATCTTCAGTCTTTTCGCTTGCATTACGTCGCTACTGCAGAGAAGCGCGGACCAAATGGCTAGATTGACGACGGGATTGTGTTATTTAATGACTTCTCTCGGTTTTTACCTTTCTTTTGTAGAGAGCTTGACAGCTCAGCGAGTGGCAGCCATGATGTTTTTTTTTTTTCATCATCCGGGGATTACAGACTGGGAGCTCTTTTAATGTAGTACTCATTCACTCACTCACGCACAGTGGTGGGAAAAGTACTCGCATGTCTTACTTTAAGTAAAAGTATCAATACTGCAATGTAGAAATACTTTTGTTACAAGTAAAAAAAAAAAGAACGGAATTCAAAATGTACTTCAGTAAAGTGTAAAGTACAAAAGTATTGGTATCAAAATGTACTTAAAGTAACAAAAAGTAGAAAGTACTCATTATGCCCATTTCACTGGTTTCAAATGTATAACATTTATAAAAAATCTTTTGAAAATAGCAGCTCTACAAGCTCACAATGCGCCGCAACGTGCTGTGAGCTTGTAGATCTACTATTTTCAAATGACCGAAATGTATATAGGCCTAGGGCTGAAGAGGTTAATGTATGTTTTGTAATAATAATCTACAAAGTAACTAGTAACTAAAGTTTTCAAATGATTGTAGTGGAGACTGTGGAGTAAAAGTACAACATTTGCCTCTGAGATGTAGTGGGGTAGAAGTAAAAGTACTGTAAATTGGAAATACTCCAGTAAAGTAAAAAATACCTCAACATTTTACTTAAGTACAGTACTTGAGTAAATGTACTTAGTTACTTTACACCACTGCAAAGCACAGCACGTCCAAGTCTTTTGCAGCCAGGTATTAAAAGTAAAAGTCTGTCAAGTAGGCCTAAAATCTCCTTTTATCTCCGCCAGGCCAGGGCAGAGATTATGTTTACGTCCCTGTCTGTCTGTGTGCCTGTGAACAACTAATCTCCAGCACCACTGGACCAATCCATGTTAAACTTTCCACTTTGCACTTCACTCCCAGTAGGCCAAGGAAGAACCTCTTCCTGGCACTATATAACAGGCTGCTTCACTTTTGGCCTAACTCTTTAACCATAGGTTGCAGTGTCACCACCAGGCTTTTCCACACAAAAGGTTAGTACAGTAAGAAAAAAAAAAGAAAAAAAAAGAAAGAAAGAAAGAAAGAAATCCTGGATTCCTTGATTCCTCACACAGGCCGAGCTCATTTCCGCCTCACAAGATTTTCCGTCAATTCGTTTTCTTCAATACACACTTTTTGCTACAACTGCTGCTACTAAAATGTTTGTCCAAAACACACGCAAAAAGGTACACATTATCAGGGACGGATAACCCGGGCCCCTGGGCCAATAACCCCCACCCCACCCCTGTGCGCTACCCACAACGGCCAGTCAGGTTGGCACAGCACGCAAACACACTGCACGGGTTTTAAGGCATGTGTGGGTCAAGAAAACACCTGTACACTTTTTATCATACAGGATTGACAGTCTGTAACCTAAAGTACAGTATGTGCATGAATTTGCATGTCAATCCCAGCCCCTGGCCTGCGTTTGAGAATCACTGCTGTATATACAGAGGTGGGCCCACATATTTCATAGGTGATTAACCTATAGATTTCATTTCAGTAGATTTAGATTTAGATTTAGATTGCAGTTTCACAAAACATTACAAAAGGCATAGGCTCAAAGCTTATTTATTCATTCATACAATGTTCGTAATGAACAAACATTCAAAAATATTCCGCAAGACTTCATACTTACACACAAGCACACACAAACCTAGATTATATATACCCATATACACACATTCAAATATACATACTGTAGATATTCAAACACTAATTTTTACAGCCAAGTAAATTGTTGATGGCCCCGCGGCCCACTTCCCCCCATAAGGGCCCCTGGGCCATGTCCCCACTGGCCCAATGGCTAATCCGTCCTAGCACATTATCTCTGTAGTCACGTGATCGAGATGTATCTGTCAGATTTTTCAGATTCCTTTCCAATTGACTACAATTGACTTATTTGCTGGAGGGGCCGTTTCGCAAGAAATGCCATAAATCATGAACCAAGCGTTTGATTGGCATAAAGCATGGGTTTTCAACTGATTATGAACCAGGGACCACCACCCTGACTGAGAATCAACCTGGGGACCACTGTTGTGTTGGGAACAGTGGTTAATTCGAGGTGAATTAAATCAAGCCCTTAACAGTCATTATTTAACTGAGATATGCTAGTGGTCCAGAGCTCAGAAAAGATTGAGAACCACTGATCCATTCCTTTCCCATGGTTGCCCTTATTCTGTTCTCTTAACCTTCCATATTAAACTCATGTTAACTGATTAATTGCAACATATGTATGAGCAAGCACATGCGATTTATATGGGCACATTTCCTACTAATGATGACTAAACCAGGTAAACCGGTACAGTTTCCCTTGAAATTCCAACTCCCATTTCTGTGGAAGTTCTTGACATCCGACTTCCAAGTAATTGACAACATTGATCATGCGTCAGCGTCATCATACATCATGCTGTTTCTCAACTAGAGGTTGATAAAATAAAATATAATACAATTTTATAGCGCCACACCACACATGGTGGTGTGGCGCTATAACAACTCGCTTCACATTTTGGCCTATACCCTTGAACCGTAGGTCGTACAATAAAAAATTGTCAAACAAGGTTTTCATACTCCCATATCGTTTGCCTGTAATTAGATTCACAAAATTGTGGGTGAGCCGGGGCCTATTTCTTACAAAAACATCATTATATCTTCAACGCAACATCCAATCAACCCCAAATTGGAATCACATGAGGGGCCTCTTGAGCGCACCTCCAAAAGCACTTTCCATAGGGAAACACAAACACACGCAGTTAGCAGAAGAGAGACATTTCTGCATAATGTTACACCATCTGTTGTACAAACTGACTCCCCCCGCAGCTTCCTCATGTCCTGATGGCTACACCCCACAACTGACACAGCCCTGAGTAGGCAACCCGGCCTGGCAGAGTTCTGTGCTCCAAGGAGCACACTTGTTGTGCTCCAAATTCACTTGAGACACCTGCTGTTTAGCTATACAGTACCTATATCCTCTTTGAAAGAATACTTCAATTATTGTCGGGACTGTTGGTTGTAGGCCTATGTAGCTTTCCTCTCTGTTTTCCTGAAACAATTTAGAAACTATAATAGACAGACTTGACCAGCCTACTTATTGAATGATTGAATGACTTATATATCCAGTTGTGTCCCTGTTCCATTTTCAAGGACATGCAGAAATGTTCTGACTGTACTGCTGCTCATTAGGTCCTTGGCTGAACTCATGGTGCTTCAAAGAATATTATGCATATTATTATGCAAGACAGCAGCTAGGGTGAAGAAAAAGACAGGAAGGTTTTCCACTAACTATGTGCCCCCAGGCAAACATTTATTCCAAAAACATTCAATTCAATTCAAACTTTATTCCAGACAAATATCACACAACACAACAAATAAATAACAAAACAAAACATAAAAAAAAATACATAAAATCATACATAGAGGCTGACTCTCCAGTGTTTACGCAGCCTGGACGAGTACCGGAGACAGCTCTTCCCAGCGATTGACTATATCCTCAATAATACTGTTCCGGGACTCATCCAGGCGAGACATGAATCCATTCATAGAGTGCCTTAAGAGAGCCTCACAAGTGTGGATTCCACATGTTACAAACAAGTGACTGGCACTATGCCAACTAGGGACCTTAAGTAGTATCCTCAGGGCATCATTGTAGGCCACTTTAAGCCTCCGTATGCTACCTTAGTATGTGCACCACAAGAAAGCTGTATACATGGGAGTGCAGAATGCTTTAAAAAGTTCACACTTGACAGTACCTGAAGTCCTGAACACATACTGAACCTGCGAAGCAGCATATTAGCCTGGGCATAAAGTATGCGGCACTGCCTAGAGATATTTCTATCATCATGGAGATTGTCAGTAAAAATGTGGCCACGGTACTTGATTTCCTGGCACACAGATAGACGACTGTCACATAGGTGAAAGGCTGGGAAGGCCAATTTCTTGTCCTCATGGCTTCTCACTATCATGACAATACTCTTTTTTGCATTATAAATTATGTCAATGTTTTTGGAAGTTGGAACAAATAAATACATTTTATAATAGAATAGAATAGAATAATATCTATCTACCTTGGTACCCCCCACACCCTTCTACATCTGACAAAAGCTGAGACCCTCCACACGTGCATGTGTGCACACACACGCATGCACTTGTTTTAGGCATGTTGACCACTTAAGAGGCCCTATATACTTCCCATGATGATGAATAGCAAAAATATCCAATCATTAAGCTCAAAACACGGAGCTTGTAGATCTGCTATTTTAGCTATTTATGAAGAAAAACAAAAACAACAAAGTTTTCTTTATGACAAGTGTGGTGGAATCTCTCGAGGAGCAAGGCACCCCAAGTATACCATCCCTATCACGCAGAGAGACTCAAATATTGTCTTACCTACCACTCACAAAGTGTTTCAATATGAGCATCCTGCCTCCATCATCAGAATTCATGTTGCAGTCCTAATACAGTCTGTCCTCTCATCTCTATTTGAATCACAGACCTTTAGACACAGTGTCATTGGCTGGTCATTGTGACCCTACTAGATATCATATTTGTCATCATGTTGCATTAATCTTAATATAGCATTTCAAGCAAGACCGTGATGAAGCAATCTCTTCTGACCAATAAAACATATGTGTGTATTTACTCAAATACATACAGTGTACAATATCAATCTTGCATATCAACGCATAGTAAATTCCCTAACACATTTTTTTTAACTGATATCACATCGAGAACATACAGACAGACATGAAAACAAGCTATGGTTTTGTACAACATGTTTAAAATGTTGGACTATCTCCAAACAGACAAGGCCCCAGCCGCCCCACAATCCCCTGTGATTATTGGAGGGCCCGGACCCCCAGTTTGGGAAACAATCCTACTTATTTATGCTTCTTCAAAAGGTACATAATATATGACTAATTATAAGCTAAAACATTTAATTAAAAGCACATTTTAATAGCCATTTATATATTTATTGAGTTGTGGACTATTTGGGCTGATTTTTATATTGCAGACAATTTGTATCTGACACAAATTAACAGGTGATCCGCAAATAAATGGAGAAATTAGCTTTTAATGACTTTGTTCTGTTCATGTGTGGAGTAGTGATGTTGAGAGTGGTGTAAACTAAAGTACATTTACTCAAGTACTGTACTTGAGTACAACTTTGAGTTTTTTTTACTTTACTGGAGTATTTCCAATTTCCAGTACTTTTACTTCTACTCCACTACATCTCAGAGGCAAATATTGTAATTTTACTCCACTACAATTATTTGAAACTTTAGTTACTAGTTACTTTGTAGATTTTGATTATTATAACAAAACATACATTAATCTTCAGCCCTATGTACATTTCGGCCATTTGAAAATAGCCAATCTACAAGCTCACAATGCGTCGTGATGAGCTTGTAGATCTGCTATTTACAAAAGATTTTTATACATTTGAAAACTTGTGAAATGGGACATTCTGTATGATTGAGTGCATAATGAGTGCTTTCTACTTTTGGTACTTTAAAGTACATTTTGATACAATTTTTTTGTACTTTTACAGTAATAAGTAATATTTTTATACCAAACTTGCACTTGTAACAGACTATTTCTACAATAAGGTTTTGATACTTTTACTTAAGTAAAACATGTGAGTACTTTTTCCATCACTGGATAAAAGTTCTTGTCAAAACATGACCTACTCTGTGCTGAATGAATCCCCTCAGGTGATTGGGTAGTTCTGGTCTGTAAGCTGACTTCTAATTGGCAGCTTTTCTTTGGCTGGCTGGCTGTGGTTTGTAAACTGACTTTTAATTGGCAGCAGTCCTGTGTGCTCTTCTGTTCTTTGATTGGCTGGCTGTGGTTTGTAAGCTGACTTTTAATTGGCAGCAGTCCTGTGCTCCTCTATTCTTTGAGGAGGTGCGGCAGTCAGTGGTTGTTTGTTGAACTCGTGCTAACCGGAGTAGCCTTGGCTAGCTACACAACCATGAATGAAACAATGTTTCCCTAGGCTAGGCACACATTTAACTCTAATAGGGCCACAGTTTAAGTAAGACCATCTTCACGGTACATGTGCGAACCGGGGGTGAGTCCATAAGTTTGAGCGTTTGTTATTCTTTTTATACAGTCTTAATAGTTGACAGACAGATTCATTGATGACAATTGAACGTATGGTGTCAAAACTACACTGGGTGCTGTTTAGTAAGAATTGTTGTTTTCTGTACGTTAGTTCAGTTGGCAAGAGTGACTGCGGTCATTTGTAATGAGAATACACGATTGATTTCTGTTCATGCTCAGCATCCCCCCTCCAAACAGTGGTGGAAAGTAACTAAGTACATTTACTCGGGTACAATTTTGAGGTACTTTTTACTTTACTTAAGTATTCCCAATTTTCAATACATTTACTTCTACTCTACTACATCTCAGAGGCAAATATTGTACTTTTACTCCACTACAATTATTTAAAAACTTTAGTTACTTACTTTGCAGCTGTACATTATATAATAACATACATTTACCACTTCAGCCTTATTTTATACATAGGCTGATGTGACGCGTTGTGAGCTTGTAGATCTGCTATTTTCAAACATTTTAGTACTTTTAAATATATTTTGATGCCAATACCTTTGCACTTTTACTCAAGTAAGATTTTGAACACAGGCCTTTTACTTGTAACAGTGTTTTTATATTGTGGTGTTAAATAAGTAAAACATATCTGAGTACTTCTTCTTCCACCACTCCTGTTCATGCTTCCCCCCTCCCTCCAATTCCAAAGGTTTCCATAGCATGGAGCTTGAGGACCAGTGGTGGAAGGGACAGCTTGCTGTAGATATATACCAAGCCCTGCGCTACAAAGTAAGATATCAACTGTGTGGTAAACTTAATGGAGCACGTCACCCATTTTCAACCTCATCTTCATAATTGGTCCTCATTACAAGATGTCACCATTTCTGTCTACTCTACCTGTATCTCAGAGGTGGACTGTGGACACTTAAGATTTCAAACTTTAAATTTGTTATTGATGCAAGAACAAGGGCTTATATTTAAGTAGTCTTTCCAGGAAGCGAGAGGCTGTAGTTCCCATTAGCTTGGAACCCCCATGATGATATCATCAGTAGGCAGGTTTCTGAACTGTCCACATTCCACCTCTTGAGACACAAGAGTGACAAGACGGAAGCGGTGCCAGAAGATAAGACAGAAATGAGTGACATTTTGACTGCCAAACATTTGGAATGCCCTGACACCATCCTTTAAAACATGTAAATCACTAGTTTCTTTAAAAACTGGCCTGAAAAATCATCTATCAGGAGACCACTAGGGGAGATGCATTTCCCATAGAAAGGAGGTGTCATTCACTGCTGCCGTTTTTCCTTTTCCATGTATTGTTATTTTTATGCTATGTTGATGAATTGAATACATAGGACCACAATGGAAACATTTTTTTGTGTTATCTTTTTAGCCTTAATGTCTGACTGTGCCACATGCCGTTTACATTTTTAATAATGGCTATTGAAGTATTCAATCAATCAATGAAAACCGGTTATCCCCACACCGTGTAATCACCAGGAGCTGAAGTTGCCTTCCTTCAAAGGGCAATCCCCTCAGCTCAACTTCAGACGGTACTTTGCGGACCTGATAGCCATCGTCAGCAACCGCTTCCAGCTGTGCCCCGCAGCCAGACACCTGGCCGTCTACTTGCTCGACCTTTTCATGGACCGGTACGATATCACCGTGCAACAACTTCACATGGTCTCGCTCTCCTGTCTTCTCTTGGCCAGTAAGTATACAACTGACTGAATTTAACCCATTAATGGGTTATGCCAATGCATTGTCCGAAAAAATATCATTTTCATAATCATATATAGGCCACGGTATCGCCTGTGGTTTCATGTAATGCTTTGTAAATGGCACAATGTAATTTCCCTCCTTAATGTAGGTAAATTTGAGGAGAGAGAGGACCGGGTGCCCAAGCTGGAGACGCTGAACAGTTTGGGCTGCATGAGCTCCATGAACCTGGTGCTGACCAAGCAGGGCTTGTTACACACCGAGCTGCTCCTGCTGGAAACCTTCCAATGGAACCTTTGCCTTCCCACGGCGGCTCATTTCATTGAGTACTACCTGTCCATCGCTGTCCACGACGGTGACCTCCATGACGGCTTGCCCATGACCTGTCTGGAGAAGACGAAGCTTTATATGGCCAAGTATGCCGATTACTTCCTGGAGGTTTCCTTGCAAGGCAAGCTGCATTTTTGCGTGTATGATTTGTAATGTTTATATCAAACCAATCTATCAAACGATATAATATTTTCTCTGACCACATCCCACTTATGGCTCCCCATCCAATTCATAAACCATACCTCAGATGGCATTTATAGTATTATAAAGGAATAGTTCACCCCCAAAATTAAAAAAAAAATTCTCGCAAAAAAAGACTCAAAGAGTCCACTGGTCATCAAATTATTGGCTTAGGATTAGGAATGCGTCTTGTGTTTATAGAAAAAATATGTTATTTTTTGGGGTGAACTATCCCTTTTTAAGGAGGGTGGTTCTCTGCTGTAAGTGATATCTAATTAGGTTTAGAGAAGTCCGACAACGACTGCTGATCTGCTGCAGGTGGTGACAGGCTGTTTTTTTTTTTTTTTTTTCAGATCATGTGTTCTTGTGTTTTGCTCCATCGCTGGTGGCTGCTGCTTGTGTGTCCGCCTCCCGCCTCATCCTACACCTGTCTACGGCATGGCCCCCCCGCCTGCAGTGCCTGTCTGGCTACACATGGGAGAACCTGGTCCCCTGCGCTGAAAAACTACTCATGTGAGTGCCTGTCCATGGCCTGGATGACACATCATTGTTTAAAGGCTTTTGATTGAATTGGTCAATAAACGCAGTACAATAAATGTAGAGGAATTTATCTTAATGATATTGATGCAGGATGACACTGGCAATAGAATGTTAATGATACGATGCAAGGAGATGATGCAACACTTGTATGGAATATAGGCTAAAGATGCCTGCTATATTTTCACTGCAGTCTTTTAAATGATTAACAGTGCAGCCGTTTCTCTCTTTCTTTCAGTGCACATGACAGTGATGTCAAGGAGGCCAATAAACTGAAGTGCCAGAAGACTAGTCAACAGCAGCAGCAGGGCCAGACGGTGTACCACAGCTCAGGCCAGACGGCTGCCAGTGTGGCCCAATACATACACCGGCCAACCATGCAGTATCCCCAGCAGACTCTGCAGTCCATTATAGGCCCCGGCCCCGGCCACAGGTCTACCTCCTACCTCAACCACTCTGCTGCCAGTAATGGTCCCCAGCATAGCCATACTCAGACCATCTCAGCCACTCTAGACCCAAAGGCTAATGCTCAAAACCGGGCCTACCAAGTTAGCATGCACTATGCATGTGCTGCACCCTGCTTTGACCGCTGAGGTGTCCTCAGGAGAGTTTATTTTCTTTTTTTGTCTCCCTAGTTCAGTTGTTGCCAATTCACCCCATGTATATAATCCCTGTCACGGCCAACCACTATTTGTTGGCCTTGGGGACGGTGTAGAGTAGACGACCCCGTTTCCTCCAATACACATGGAGTCACCTGACAGTGAGGAGTTTCACCGGGAGGTTGTAATGCACACGGAGGTACACACTATCCCTCCCTGCTCCGCTCCCGGTAGAGTCGCTAGTGCAGCGACAGATAGCCTCCTTGGCTGGCGTTGGAGCTCCCAGCTAAGCTGGAGGCACTGTGGAGGAATCTTAACGCTAATTTCCACGTTAGTGGAGGTACCCCTGCGCCACGATCAGGAGAGTTTGTGTTGTAAAGGAGGAATGCTCGGTGTGATCTGTTTCTCTCAGACAGAGCAGGCAGGACTGTGCAGGATTAGATTGAATGAAAAGCCATGCTTTTAATTTCCAAGGGACTAGCCGAGATTAGCACAGCACTTTGACCCAAATGTTTACACAATGTGCAATATGACCACTCTGTTGTGTAATTCTGTTGACAACCTGCAAAGAGCTTCTTTTTTTTTGTCTTTTCTTTTTTTTCTTTCAAAAGCTGATTGAATGATTGAGTTATTTACCAGATGTGAGTATTGTAAAGTGGGTGGATGGTAGGCTTTTGTACCACTAGAACCACTAATGTTACTGGATAATTTACCTGTGCTACAGGCCAAAGGTAGTCCTGCATTTATTTATGACGAACTACCTCAGACTTATTGAATGTATATTTCCTTGTTTCCTGTAACCAGTTTATGGATGATGGTGAAACATGTAGCATTTATGTGAAGACGTGGTGGACACTTTAGATAAGTGAGCACGGTTGTTAGGTGTACCTCAAACACTTTGCTTTTTTTAGGACTATTATTTGTATTTTATTATTTAGTGTTGTAGGTTTCACAGTTTATTTGGCAAGAGAAAATGGTTACACCTTTATCAATGAGTTCTGTGCACTTATATGATGGTACTTTTTAAGTAAAATCCTACATGTTGATTGTACCAAGATAAACAGTCCAAAGTTTATTGCTTACAAACTCATTTGTGAGATTAAATGTACCTCGCAATGCTGTTGTACACAAACCTTTGTCTAGTGTATGCATCGTTGCTGTAGCCGTGCTAAACAGCTGGGTGTTGAAGTCAACATTCCATTTGACTCGACATTCTTTCTCTGCTGTGAGAGACCAACAGATGTGCAGTGACCAGCCTTAAATTAGGGTTGTTTTCCAACTTAATTTATGCTCCATCGCATGACAGTATCGTCATGCGATACAATCTACTTTCATTATATGATGTAGAGCTATTTCTTTTCACCATGTAGCTTAACAAACGCTACAAAGGCTACATTTTCAGTGGCACATCAATGTAAGATAGTACAAGAGAGAATTCTCCATGTAGGTTTTATCTAAGTCACATCAGGTGCAAAGTACAAAGTAGCTCACTAGTTACTTTTACTAAGCAATTTGTGGTGTAGCTAGCTACTTATTTTTTTAAAGCTTTTAGTGTTGCTCAGTTTAGAATTTTCAGGAGTAACTAGTAGCTAGCTAGCTACATTTTAAGTAGCTTGTAAATCTGTTTTTTGGTGAGTGACACTGTTGTGTTATACCGTGTAGAGTATAAATCTGCGGTGTTTTAGTTCTCCAGTGCAGCTAGAACATAAAAGAGCCCATGCTGATGTTTGACCACAATGGCTAGGAAGAGCCACATGGACAGGATGTGACTGGGGGAAGAGATGACGTAGCCCAACGAGGCTGAAACCATTAGCCATAATACGTACAACAGTGACATCTAAAGCCCAGTTCAGATATACTAGATTTGCAGGCAATGTGTCGGCAACTCAGCATATTTGATTTTGGTGTCATGTGTAAACGTGCACCAAATTTTGAGTGGCGGCAGTCTTGTTTTGGCTTGGGACCGACCTATAACATTGCAGGCAAAGTCTTTGCGGAAAGCAAGTGTGAACACCGCGCCGGCAGCATTATGGTATTGCTTGCCTATTCTGAGTGCGACTTGTGTTCAATAGTATTTTTTTTTAACATGAATGGAGAAGTGTTCAACAGTTGAACACTGATGACATGCCATATGGCAGTTTTCCAACTAAGATCTGAATCTAGCAGAGAATAAGGTAATTCATGTGAGGTGATAAAGACAGTCTAGTTATGTTTTTAAATGTTTAATAATTTTTTACAATGCATCTGTCTCTGTTACAACTAGTTCTCCAACTCACCGTCAGTGACGGTCCCTCTCATAAATATATGGTTGCTCGACCATGAATGGCCATGCTCTTTCATATCAGGCTAGAGATGATGTAGACTGCCAGAGCATCCTCTGTTCTGGTGATCTCATGTTTTTTTTCCCCTGGTAAGTCGTGGATAGGAAGATCGTGAAAATTCTTAAGAAATGTTAAAACATTAAAAAGATTTTCAGATATTCTAGAAAATGGATCTACATGCACACAATGCGTTGCAATGTGATGTGTTGAGAGCGTGTCTATTTTTGAAAGTGGTTAAACGGAACAAACTCCTTTCCTCTTAGGTAGTGACCTTGAATTTGACCTTCCAAGGTTGCTTGAGATCATGTTGCCAATTAAAGACCATGTACTGTACATATATACTATGACTTCCTGTGGAAAATGTCATTTGGACAGATGACCTTTTCCTCTCAAACTTTGAACAACGATTTTCATTCTGAAATAGAGTAGATTGTAGAAAGAAAATAAATATATTGTCTCCCAATTACATACCAAAAAACATATATTCTAGAGCTCATTGTCTTTCCAGAAAGTTTCATATCTTCCTATGCAGCTGTTTCCTGTAAAGTTGATAACGGACAATCTGTATGACAAACTCAAATTTCCTGTGTCTCCTTGAGAACCTTACTGAGCATCATGCGCTTAAACTCAACTCTGAGGAGACATAACTCATGTCCCATATGACATATTGGAAATATACCTCATTTAAGAGTTCCATGTGAGTTGGCGATAGATAATTCTAAAAGGATTCTGAGTATGTTTGCTACCACTGCAGATGAGTCAGACTAAAAAACATAAGATGAGAACTTTGAGGATACCATATCTGACATAGGAAAGTCAATGACTGGAAAAAGCTTTTGACTGGTGGATATTGACCTAATCATCTGAATTATATAACTTAGTGTCTTTCAAAGATGTTTAAAAGAGCATACTTTGGGGTAATTCATCATTTGAAAAATGCATCTGTTTTTCTTTTTACGAATACAACTCGTATATTGTCGCTATCCAACTATCTCCATTTTTCAACATTTTCATTTTTCTTTTAAATAAATCAGTGCTATTGAACACCCTTTATTATGTTGTGTGTGTGTGTGTGTGTGTTTTACAAATATTGAACCAATGAAAAGTATTTAAAAAGCGCTGACTAAACCTTTCAACTCCTTTAGATCCTCAAACTGTCGGTCAAACCACCTAACTCCAACTTTGGAGATTTATTTTTTACATCATTGATTAGGATGACGAAGTCGGATGGAAATCTCCACAGTAATGGTCAAAAACCTCCTAACTCCACTTGAGCTGTATTTGGGTGAAGTGATGATAATATAAGGACACATTCAATGTATGTATGTCGCCATACCAACTTTGATGAGGCAGAATTGTGTTCTAAAAACATTTATTTCCTGAATAGTTTATATTTTGGTCATGGCTGGTTTCTGCCCGACAGCAGAAATATATGTAATACAATATAATGTGAAGGACTGCCACTGGTGAACAGATATTTTGCCCTTTAACAAAGCAGTACATAGTCTGTAGAGGGCAGTACATGTCACTCTTTTGATGGTGCTTCCCATTTCTAGGGTTTAATAGTTCCACAAGAAGTATCTATTTTCTTGTAGGCTAAGAATGCATGTTGTCTCTGTAAAATAGGCATTTTCACAATTTTTACTCAAGAATGTGATTAAATCAGTCTGTTCTTTAATCATTTTAATGCATTGTGCTCTTGGGTTTAAAAGAGGTCTACAAACATAACCTCATGAAAAGTGAACCATGAAAAAAAATCCCAAGACAAGAAAAGCCAGATTAGTGTTCCCCATAAACTACAACATCACACAGAGATTACAATTAATAAATAAAGGGTTTGAAAGAAAATGAATTATGATAGATTTTTATCTTGTCCCTGTTCAATATGTGTTCACACATTCTACCATCTGAGCACCAGACAAATTTTAGTTGGTTTCTATTATGAAAAAAAAAGTATTTATTGTGATTTGTGATAAATTATTTGTGTACCTCTAAGATGATCCACACACATGTGCCTGCTCTCCCCAACATCGGAGGGGGAAAGCAAAGAAATGAATAAACCCATGTTGCCAACTTCTCCTGGGTTATATAAAGATGAAAACAAATGGACTGTGGGGTTGTGGTGTGTTTAGTCATTCACAAGTTTATCAGGTTTTTCGTTTTTTTAAGCACTGAATGGATGAAACTTGGCAATGTGTATAGGAAACCTCAAGCAGCGTTAATGTATACTGATTAAGGTTGACCTCTTTCATATAACAATGTGGTCGCTGATGAAACATTCCATATACCGAAACAATATTGTCCAGGAAACCTCAAGTGCACATCTGATTGCTTGATGTAACAATGTGGTCGATCCTTACCAAAAAAAAGCCATTCTTCTTGGGAGTATGTCCTGTAGAGCTTCCTGTGGAGGAAGAAGTGGTCTGAACCTGGTGGCATGTACTGTGTCCCTTCAGCTGTGGTTATGATGACTGGCTGCTTCCTCCTTCCAACCACTCTACACTGCCACTCAAATTCATGGTCCAGTTCAGCAGCCACCGACACTCACTGCCAGAATAGCCTACGCTCATGAAACGGTAACCGGAAGAGTGGGCACCAAGAAAGAGTGGGCACCTCAATGTTAAATTGGCTATTTTTTTCTCTCAAAATGTTAAATTCTTGAGCATTCCACAATTAAGGCCTAATATCTCTTCAATTGTTACAAAACCTGTATAGCCAGTCATTTTGGGCATAAATAAGTAAGTTGAAGGGAAAGTTTAGGTCTGATGATCATGTACCGTGTATGATCAAATCATGTACTTTATATTACTTCAAAATTTTGCCAATTTAACATTGAGGTTCCCACATTTCCTAGGTGCCCAGACTGCCCACTCTTCCTTTATCCATTAAAACTAATATTGAAAATGTATTGGAAAGGATGAAAATTTTAGATCATAATAAGACATTTATTTTTATATGGCATCCTATCTACCAACCACAGTGACATCTGGTCCTAGAGTGGAGAAGTATAGAGTATGATTATGTAAACAAAGAAGTATTTAATGAAAGAATTGTCACTAATGAAACTATGAATAATGAGACACTATACCCATTATTGCGCCGCACCTCCGCCCAAGTGGAGCTTACTATGAAAACCGTGCTCGGGTTGTGTGTGTGAGGCTCTGGTGTGTGTGCAGTATGTGTGCAGCCGCGCCCCCATGTGACTCACGCTCTCATTGGCTGCTGACAGATCTCAGAGTGGAGCTTACTATGAAACCAACCCGATCGCCCCCCAAACACGGTGAAATAGCACGGATTGACAAACGGCAATTCCGTGCATAGATGACTAGGAACTCCGAAACTCCGTGCATAGGAGAACCATATCCCCCCCCATTAACTTCAATACGAGGCGAAGGCAGTCACGTGACTTTCTCTCTACGCTCTCCCCATCACGGTGAAATAACACGGATTACAAGTCCGTAAATACACAACATAACAATTTAAAAAAGACACAAAAAAAATAGGGCTGCGTTCGCTTCCCGCGTTCGCGCGTCTTACTTGTTACATTTGCTTTAGGTTTGAGATCAGTAACCAGGGACATACTGTAGGTGGAAGACATCCAGGTAAGCCATTCCCCTCTACGTGTTAGTGTGTTTGTGTGTGTGTGTGTGTGTGTGCGCGTGCGCGTGCGTGCGTGCACGTCTGATATATTACTGTGGACTGATGCAGCAGTTATTTGAGAGGTATGGTGACTGAGCCCATGCCACTGTCTACCAGAGCCGACCTACAGCCTCTCAGGGTACTGCTCTGGTATTCACTTGCAATGGTTAGGAGATGATGGACAAAGACAGTGAAAAACTACACTATTGAATAACCAGTCCTTGCATAAGATGCAAATGTGGCCTTTATTCAGTATGAATGAACCTTCATAACAGGAGACTTGAAACTGGAGTCCTGCTTAGCCTAAACAACTATGGAAACTTTTCACTGCAGCCAGGTAAAATCCTGCCTATAGGGCACCAAATTGATCAGGGCCTCAGGAACTCAAAGCTGTCGAGCTGTTCAAATTCAGACTCCACCAGGGTATGCAGCCTCTCTGTTGCACTGCTGACAATTCTCTAGCCCAATGGTTCCCAAACTTTTTAGCTTGAGACCCAAAAGAGAAATTTCTCCGAGAAGTCTCCCCGAGACCCAACTAGTGAAAATAGCAGATACAAGCTCACAACGCATCGCAATACGATGTGCTGTGAGCTTGTCGAGCTGCTATTTTCACTATTTCTTAAATGTATTTCATTTACAGAATTTCTTGGATTTTTATTTTATTCATGAAATTATTTAGATTTTTTATTTTTTTGTCTTTAAATTAGCATTTTGTTTAGAAATGTAAAAAGATTTTTTTAGAGATGAATGAACCCTGAGAAGATCTTGGAGTTTTGTGCTACTGTAGCTGGATGATTGGGATCAAAGTTCCGATCCCTGATTCAGGCCCGCAAGTTCCCATTCTAGTCCAGGGCTTTACATCAACAGGGCTTGCAGTGGAGTAGAGGCAGCGGCTTCAAGGTCCTCACATCAGCAAGAATTTGGACTGGTCACACTGCGTGGGCACCGTCGTCAAGGCGACGAGACAACCACTCTTCTTCCTCCGCAGACTGAACCGGTTCAGCATAGACTCCAGGATACAGTACAACTTCTACAGTTGCACCATACTGTACCTGGATTTGCATTTTACCCATCCTAACTATTATAACTAGTGGGCAACTATTGAACAGTGCCCAGGGCAGGGATGTACAGTAAATAACTAAATATATTAATTAATATATACATATATTGCAATACTGTATCTATTGCCAGAGAATATACAGTATGAATGAATATATGTATGATCTATCAAGAATGAGTATAGAGGGATATATACTATGTCTATTAACACTGAGTATGAATTAATATATTATGTAGGGCAGCCATAGCTTAGTGGGCAGAGGCCATCTGGTAATCAGAAGGTCACAGGTTCACCTCCTGGCCCTGGTGTCAAAGTGTCCCTAATAGGCTTTTGGTCATCAGGCAGAGGCTCTGAGCCACTACTGCTACATATATTATTATATATATATTTAATTACTGATTATTTTTACTTGATTTGACCAAGCAGTACATGGGCTGCCTCAGGTGATAACACCTTTTTTGTTTTTACCTTATTAGTCCCATGGCGACAATCCAGTTTTCAGCTTTACCTAGCTGTTAGCTGCTCAGGTGGTTATGATGAGCGATGATGTTATGATATTGTCCCCCCCACTATTGAGGAGGCTCTGCCTACAATGTTGCCACAGCTGTATTGTAAGTGCATGTGACAATGAAGAATAGATTTTTTTTAAATAACACGTTCTAAGTACGTAAATCCTCGAACAAACTGCCTTGCCGGTCTAGATCAAGCTTGATCTAGACCGGCAAGACAAGGCTAAATAGATTGAATCTATTTAGATTAAATGCTTTGCATTGTCCCAAAGAGATAAAACACGTGCTTTAATCTGAATCTGAGTTCAGAGACTTACTCCTGCTCAAGCCTGGGCTTATTTTAGATATTACATAACAATGTTTCATAATCAAGATTCTGAAGAGAGCTGAGCTCCTCATTGTACATTACATGGTTTCAAGTTATATGGAACAGTTCTCTGTTACAATGCTTGTGTGTCACCATGTAAAAATAATATGTAACATGTTCTAGTCATTGAAAACATAATAACCTAGTACTACTACAAGTAGCCTACTTCTGAGTCAGTGATGTCCTCAACACCGATGACAGTGTCACTCTTATAATGGCTCCCCAAGAACATTTCTCCTGAAATGCATTGCTATGTGCTTTCACACATTCACAACTTATAATTCACAGTAATAAATTATTCTGCTTCATTGCCACAACTAGGCATTCTTGATGTTCATTCTTCTCCAGCTCATCTGATTTTTGGCACAAGAACTGATAGGTGTATTCTCTAGGCTGCCTATTCTCTAAGGGGAATAGATTCAGTAACACAAGATTTCCAGCACTCTTTTGAAAACGATTATGGAATATAATTATCAAAGAGTCATGACTTTTGTTTAAAGAAAGTAACACAATCTCACAGCAGTTATGCCAAGTCACCACTGATATAATCTTATTTTAGGCACTATAGTCTTTTCACCTTTGTTGTAGTGAAAAACCTTTCCTCAGATTATGTTGGTGTGAAAGGAGTTGTATAAGCTCTGGTAATATGAGCAAAAAAAAGTCAGTATACAGGGCACCACCACATCCTCTACTTTATACAAAATAGGCTGTATAATGTTTTTGTTTTCACTCCTCTCTTTTAAGCAGATGGTGATACTTTTCCATCACAATTTAGTCATGCTGCTCATTCAAAAAATATGTCATATTACAACAATACAATGTGGCTTGAGGTGAGAAGTGTGTGGTCTATGTAGTATCATTGTGGGCACCCAAAATCCCACCACATGGATTAAAAACAATTATGACACAAACGCCCATTTGGTGTATTCGTGGGCTTTTTTAGTTTCTATTTAATAAAGATGACCACATGCAATGATGCAACCCCGGCAAAATGACAAGAATGGATGGGGTAGAGGACTATAATTACAAGCAATATAAATAAGTTTGGGCGCAATATAAATAAGCGCCAAAACTGAACGTATATAGTTTGTTAAGAAGTAGCCCTCCCAGTGAGCTGTGGCGTTCCACAAGGAAGCATACTAGGGCCTTTACTGTTCCTATATGTAAACGACATGACATCAGCTTGTGACTGCAATTTGTTCTTGTTCGCGGATGACTCGGCTCTCCTGGTCTCGGACAAGGACAAATTGCAGGTTGAAAAAGCCCTTAGCTCTGAACTCAGTAAAATCTGCACCTGGCTCACTAATAACAAACTATCATTATGCCTGGGTAAAACTAAATCCATTCTCGTTGGGTCCAAAATAAACCTCTGCAAGGCCGACAGCTTCACAGTAAAAGTGGGTGACAATGATATCACAAGAATTGGGTTGTATTTTAGAGGCAAAACTGGCAACTAAAGTAATCAAAAAAGTCAACCAAAGAACAAGATTTTTGTACAGGATCTCCTCACTGGTCAGTGGAAATGCATTGAGGACTCCAGCAGGAGCACTCATCCAATGTCACTTCGACAGAGGTCATCAACATGTCCGTACACGGACATGTTGATGTCTATGTCCGTGCATGGCAATTTGTTTTATTTTGAAAATAAATTCAAAATATAGCCTATATATTTTCTTCATTATAATGTAAAAACATATTAAAAATGTGTTTGAATAACTTTGGTGACTCGTAAAGTAACATGCTCATTAATATGTGCAGGAGATTTGTAGTATTGCACATGGTACCTGTACACAATTGCATCAGGTGAAGACAAGACAGCTAGAAGAAATTATTGCTAATAGCTGCCTCAATTCTGTGAAAATAGCTATGTGCTTCAATCCTTTGTTGGAGAAAAGCCAACGGAGTGTATGTGGTGTGGTCAGACAATTAAATAATTAAAGTCAACGGCAAAAATGTGCAGGAAAAGAGCAAAAACACAGGCATGTCATCTGTTCAGAGGGAGCTATTTGCTACCACTGCAAAGGAGGGACAAGTAAAGCATGGTTGTTGTTAGTTGAGAGAATGTGTTTCAAAGTGTCCACTAATGACAATAACAACTATAATAACACTCAACAATCATAATCCATGGAAACCCTCCATCCACAGCCTGGGTCCTTCTCCAACCTAAAAGTTAGCTCACCTCTGATCAAAGTTAGGTGCCTTCGCATTACTACAACTATTGTGACACTTTAATTACATTAACATTAATCACTCATCATGTAGGCCTACATATCTTTTTTGTCTCTCAAGTTTCCTTGTTCCAGTGTTCCATTGGCATTTTATCCTTGACGTTTCCGTGAGAAGCATTTAACATGTAATTATTATGTCTAGTAAATCAAATCAAGTGTAGCTTGTAGTGTGTGTCTTTTTTTTCTCCATTGTTACATTTGCCTGCCTTGAACTTTCTCATCAACAGTAGAATACCTTTGATTGATTGATTGATTGATTGATTGAAATTTTTATTAGGCAAAAGAATGTAAAACAACACAGTTACATTTATAATACTTTTGACTAAAAGGTCCTACCAAAAAAGTCCTTGCGGACTTGTTTCCGTTGGGGTCCTTGAATTAATTTGATAGACATATATAGTAGCAACCAAACAGTTCAAATCAACATAAAAAACAGAGAAAAAATACCACTATGTACAAAAAAAGCATCATGAAAAATAGAAAAATATATACAAAAAAACCTGATCATCTTGGATACCACATAGCTATGTATCTTGCCAAACCAAACCAGTGGTTTAGCTGGTAGAACTTGATTTGATCTCCTTCTGTCCTCAAGTAACACTGTCCTTTGAAAAGCCAGCAATCTCTATAATAGTCAAGGATGTATAATACGCACCCACTCACCTTTGCAGTTAAGTGGCCCTTTTGCGATGGAAGCACTGTCTGTACTGATTAGACTCAATTATTATTATCCAAAATAATAAGATTTTTTTGGGATGGTTAAGTGGCTCAGTAGTTAATGCAGACATGCTATTGTTTTAAAATGTACTGCACATTGGAATAGAGTAGACCCTATGATACATTAGGAGTTCATTAGTATACATTTAGGGCTAGGCCAATGTGTTTTTGGTATAGCCTAATGATTATTTTACATGTCCATGGCAAAAATGAAATATTAATGAAAATGTCCATCACAAGCTGCCATGGTGATGACCCCTGCACTTCGACTAAGCATGCACCTCATGGTACCATATAGCACCACAAATACCTTAAAAACAGGGCTCCAGTCATCCCAAAACAAACTGGTCAGCCTACTGCTTGGCCTTACATCTACAACTGATTTAACCCCTGCTCATTTTGTTTGGGTGGGATGGCTCAGGGTAGAGGACAGAGTACAGCAACTTGCAATGGGCCCATGGTCCACAAGATACACGACACCACAAAGACACCCATGTACCTGTCAAACTACTTCAAAAACGTCAAAGACGTCCACAAACACAACACCAGAGGGAGCTCCACAAATCACGTTCAACCCAGATTTGGCTCAAACACGGGGTTAATTTCGTTCTTCATTCTACTGCTATGCCACCACAATGTGGAATGCCCTAGTATGCTACCAACACTCATAAAAAAAGTGTGATTCCTATTCCTTACTCTCCTTCAAAACCTTAGCACTTGGTGGCTGCAATTCGGAACTGGCCCCTGTAAAAAGTCCACGCCTATCACCAGAAATGCCTCCCTCCTCGAACTGTTTACTGTATATTTGTCTTTTTTATTACTACTCGTTTATAGGATTAGGATTAGGACTATTTTTGCATAGTATTGTATATTTGTCTGTCACTTAATGTTTCGATGAATTGAATACACAGGACCCCAATGGAAACAAACCATAGTGCTTTCTTGGGTTTCATCCTGTTTAGCATCCCTTTGTATAGAACTGTACTTTCTTTCCCTTTTTGTAAACTGTTAATAAAGTATTCAATCAATTAATCAAAACCGTTAGCTCCTCATGTCGGCTTTGAGGCAGCAGAGCTCTCTGACGTGCGTTACGTATGCAGGGTATCCCATAGCCCAGAGGGACAGTAGCTCGTGATTGGCTTGTTAGGCAACCATTCTGGTGACGCGACAAGAACAAGATTGTCCACATTTTGTAATCTATGAAAAGATTACATGGGAAAAAAGTAAATTCCATATGTTGATGAAACTGTCTTGTGAGATGATTCTGGTTTCATGAAACAGTGTTAGTGCATGTCTATGAGATTATACACACAACCCAAGTCATGCGTAAGTGGATGATTATTATTTATATCATCCTAGCCATGGATGGATCACACGACGGTCGTCTGTCATGGATGAACTTCAACCTGGTGTTTGTACTTTCTCCATTTATAGCCCGTACATCTACATAAACGTTCAGATTTCAAATATAAAGGGCTTATTCTATGGCCACGGATGTTACAATTATGTACGAACCCACAGAAGTACCCGTATCTTCCGTATTGTTCAATAAAAAGCATTTTAATTCGATCGGTGGCCATTTTCTTATAGAGTTATAATGTATCAGAGTGCAGTACACTTCCCAACCAATAGAGTCGCGTAGTTCAAAGCATAATAGGAAACACGGAGAAATGGCCACCGATCGGATTAAAATACTTTTTATTTAACAATACGGAAGATACGGGCACTTCTGTGGGCCCGTACATAATTGTAACCTCCGTGGCCATGAGATAAGCACTCTATATTTGAAATCTGAACGTTTATGTAGATGTACGGGCTAAAAGGGGAGAAAGTGCAAAGTCTGCAAACACCAGGTTGAAGTTCATACATGACTGTCGTGTCTCAGGGCTAGTCATAATCCATGCTTTGTCAACAACAAAACGAAGAGGAAACTATTCTTCCAGATTATTTTCCTTTCGTTCCCGTATCCTCTTTTAACGCGCGCGCTGATTGGCTCTTCTCAGAGCCGTGTAGCCAATCAGCCTCCACCTGCCATGGAGGAAGGAATAAATGCAAGATGGCTCCTCATATAAAAACAGTCTTCTGGGTTCCCTTCGGCGTGCAACAAAATTACCCTTTAAATCTCATTCGGTTAAAATATCTGTCCGCGAGTAGTTCCGAAGGTTGACTTCAGCTACACGTTGATATGTGTGCGGTGCTCGGTGATATTCGGTGGAAGAAGATACCGAAGTGACACCGGGGACGAGTTTGAAGCCATGAATCGCTGGTAAAACTCTCGTCGAATAGACAGACAGTCTCAGCCCCGCCGGGGCCTCCCAGTCAAGCTAACGACGTTAGCATATCAGCTCATGACTTCATCTAGTGTTGGAAACACTAGCTAGCCACTAGAGCACGTTTCTCATTGCATTTTTGAATGTGGTTCGTGAAAGGGACACCCCTCTGAATAAACCACCATGGCTGTAACAAGGTAAGATTTCTACTGCTGGCGTTGTGTTTGCATTATAGCAACCTATTGGCAGCCAATGCTGGCTAGCTTTGGATATTGCAAAGAATGGTCGTATTACTGCTCTGTCTGACTCTGGATGATGGCCGACTAGCCATCTAGCTAACACAATGTACTGTCCAGACAGCCCCTACTCGTGTCACCGGGTTGAAAAAGCCGGTGGCATGCACACACAGGATTTTATTGAGTACTTGAAATCATGTAGTTTGGTTACTTTGGAATGCTAGTGGAACTCTCTCACGATGTTATATTGTGTTCTTGCCATCCAGCTGTCACTGTCTAATGCGATTTTTTTAAATTGCGAGCCTATCAAAGTAGAGCTTAATAGCACAACGTGTGTTGCCTACTTCTGTCACACCATCAATAGGTTTTGTCGCCACGGACCTAACTTGTGCCTGATTTGCTTGCTCCCTGGTGCTAATTTAAATTCACCAGCTTGTCGGGGTTCAAGAAAGTCTTTGTAATCCTCTTCCGATGGCAGTGTTTAATCCCTTATTTACATTGCACCCAGTCTGATATTTAGCTAATGTTAATGTGTGTATCTGTACCTGTCGTGTACCGGTGACAAAGATTAAGACGAGACCAGATCAAGTTGAGACCGCGTCTAGTGTTGTCCTAGTAACAGCAGATGTTGTCCACGGTGAAAGAACACGTAGCTGTCCTCGTCAATGCCTGTTGTTTTTTGTTTTCATATCACAATGTCAAAACATACCGATCTGATTCTTGTTTGGATGAAGAAACGTCAGACAGACGAACACTCACGTTGCGTTGGGCGCTGGCTCTCCGTTGGTTTTGTTGTTGTTGAGAAACAGGAAGACTCTTTCCTGTGTCAGTCTCTCTAACAATAGATTTAAACGTTTTATAAATGCTACTATTCGCCATTGGAGTCATTGTGTGTAAGGTACAATATCTATTCAGCCCATTTAAAGCGTGGAAATAAACGCATCAATGAATACATAAATAAATAAATAATTGTTTATCCCCTCGGGGATTCGAACCACTCCCAATGTCAGCATAAATTCACCAGACAGGTGCTTACACCAGTGAGCCATTCTTCTCACAACAATTGCGTACCGTTAACAACTCATACAGTATACAACCAGCCATTAAAAAAACAAAACAGACATGGTCGCCAGATCAACTTGAGACCTCAAGTCACCACACTGATTTTATTTTACTGGTCTCTAACACACGGCTGTTTAGTACAGATTTGTTTCTCAAATATCTCACCATGATCATCTATTATTCATTATGTTATAGGCTACTTAGAAATAGTAAATATGACGCATGATAGGTTAGATAAACTGTTCGTTTATGATCAATGGTAGGCCTAATGATCAATGGTTATTTATATTGACCAGATCTGTAGAGGGCGCAGGTGAGTAATTTAATACTCACCTGCAATACATATTTTATTTTCTGCACAAAAAGTGTATTATACAGAGAAGGTGGTGTGCTGAGATGTAACCCACCGTGGAGAATAGTTTTTCAGCAACACAAAACAGCCTTTGTTTCGATGAGTAGCAAAATCGTTTTCTTTAGTTTTACTACAGTTGGAGACCTCGCACGGTAGTGGAATTTGCAGTCAATGGGAGGAGCACCGCTCCTAACGGAGACCAGAGCTCTAAATGGACATGCCTTGAAATGCCATTTTCTGTGCAGCGACTGCAACTGTATCTTAAACATACTATTTCCAGGTGATTAGATTACATAAACATTAGCTTCAATAATTTGTAGGACATTTAAAATTGACTGGTCAATAATCACGTCACTGTAATGTGGGGTTTCAGACACTTTTGGCCATATTTTCTCTATAATTGGTCATGTTATAAACAGTTTATCTAACCTATATCATGCGTCATATTTACTATTTCTAAGTAGCCTATAACATAATGAATAATAGATGATCATGGTGAGATATTTTAGAAACAAATCTGTAGTAAACAGCCGTGTTGGAGACCAGTAAAATAAAATCAGTGTGGTGACTGAGGTCTCAAGTTAATCTGTGACCATGTCTGTTTTGTTTTTTAATGGCTGGTTGTATACTCTATGATTTGTTTATGGTACCTATTTGTTGTGAAAAGAATGGCGCACCGGAGTAAGCGCCTCTCTGGTGTATTTATGCTGACATTGGGAAGAGTTCGAATCCCAGGAGGAAATGAACATTTATTTATATATTTATTAATTCATTGATGCGTTTATTTGCACGCTTTGAATGGGCTGAATAGTGATTGTACCTTACACATGTTGACTCCGACTCCAATGGCAAATAGTTGCATTTATAAAACGTGTAAATCTATTGTTAGAGAGACTGACACAGGAAGTGGTTGTCTTCCTTTTCCTCAACAACAACAACAAAACCAACGGAGAGCCGTCCACAACGCAACGTGAGTGTTCGTCTGTCTGGCGTTTCTTCACCCAAACAAGAATCAGATCGGTATGTTTTGACATTGTGATATGAAAAAAAAAACGGCATTGACGAGGACAGCTACGTGTTTTTTTCACCGGGGACAACATCTGCTGTTACTAGGACGACAGTAGACGCGGTCTCAACTTGATCTGGTCTCCTTACAATTTGAAACACCGGCTTCTTTTCCATTGAGGTTGTTTTGACATTTCCACGTGGTCAAATGTTGTTGTGCTTTGCATAGCAAAATACTCTTAATTTGTAGCCCAGTTTATGGTTAAAGTATTAAGGGAGACTACAGCCATGCCCTGCAGAGCTGTAATCCACTCTATAGTATTAGATTGCTAATCGGTGTGCACCAATTTACTTAGATGATTTTAACAAGTCTTGTGCAAAGAAAAACCAACACATAGTCCCAGATAATGCAATGCAATGGTGTTCCCTTTTCACAGCCCATTGTCTGTTCTGTCAGTGTAATGGTATAATTCGATGTGTCTGAAATAAGTTTGCACAAACTCAAATCCAAATGTATCTTGACTGGAAATTACAATTCAGTTGACAACCTTTTTTCTCCCCTAGCATTAAATGTTTCCAACAAACTTAATGTACAGAAACTCTAGATTCAAAGTAATTTTCTCTTTTCTTTTTTTTTTATACAAAGGAGACTTGATGCCTTTTCAAAAGGGTGCTGAACAGACCAGTTTTGATGACGAGTTTATTAATTTTTAGAGGCATTCACTTTGAAACCGAATAAATGACAACAGTTTAGTTTGGCAATGCTCTCTGTTGTGCATGGTCACAATGCACACCATGACCTTCTGTCTCTGTGAACCCCTGAACCCCCCCCACAGACTTGACCGTCTGTTCATCCTGCTTGACACTGGAACGACTCCAGTAACCCGGAAGGCTGCGGCCCAACAGCTTGGAGATGTGGTCAGACTCCACCCACACGAGCTCAATAATCTTCTATCGAAGGTGTGTGTTCAGTAGATCCCAACTCTCCATTTTCTACAGACGGCCCAGACCGTATCGCCAGCTCAAATGATAAAATTACTTGGGGACACAATTGTAGGACATGCTTGTTGTCTCCCCACACTCATAGACTTCCTGACACATTTTATTTAGATCGTTCATGTACCATATGTTGATGTATTGTCTTTGAAATGGTAACAGTTAATAGCTTTGTAGTACTTAATGAATAAAAGAGATCTTAACATAACTTGCTCTCTTATGTCAGGACAAAAGAGGGATTCTCACTTGTGTTAATCTTGGTGTTGGCCTGATAGACTGGAATGAAATTGCCAAATTGCATGCTAAATTATTTCTTTCTATTCTGTCCCTCAATATAAAGGTCTTGACCTACCTTAGGAGTCCCAACTGGGACACACGCATTGCAGCAGGCCAAGCTGTAGAAGCCATTGTGAAGAATATCCCTGAGTGGGACCCAGCCCCTAAGCCTAAAGAAGGTGATTTCATATGCCAGTTCACCAAGTCATCGTTGTTTATATTAAACGGGCATCAACGACACATTACAAACGCTTAAAATTAAATAAGCATGTCCAATTGAACCCAACATTAGGCACTTGTGTGTGCATGCGTACGTGAGTGATATTGCCTGGCTTTGTTTAACCCCCTATGCGTCAACACTTAATTCCCCTCTCGAAAATGTTGACTTTGAATGGTATAATACAGTCATAGCACATTTGAATGGTATAATATAGCCATAGCAGTTTTATGCAGTTACATTTGACAAACTCTTTAGTACAAGAATAGAGAAGTAGAACAGGAAACGGTACAAACTATGGACTGAGCCAATACCACATTTAAACACAGATTATTTATTTGAGAACGTGACTTGGTGGCTTGCAAGTATGTTGTTCAGCATGAAAGGCAGCAAGTTAAATGTAAAAGAATGCTCTGCCAGGAGTGATGAGTGTTGTAACTGTTGTGCGATTGTCCTGTGTGCATCTTGTAGAGTCTTGTGCGGACTTATCACCAGAGGACTCCCCATGCAGCCGGTTGACTTTCTACCACTTTGACATTTCCCGTCTGCTCAAGCACGGGGCTTCTCTGCTGGGATCTGCAGGGGCAGAGTTTGAGCTGCAGGAGGACCTGTCTGGTATGTATCCTCATTATCATAGTCACATATGAAAGACTGGGCTATGTGTTCTCATTATCGTCGTCCCAAATGAAAGACTGTAGGTTTTGTCAGGTTAAAGTGAGTCATCAGAACAGAGAGTCATAATGAGCAGGTAGCTTTCTGTTATTGGCTAGTCCATGCACGGTGACCATTTGTGACAGCTTGTGGCTGTTGGAGACTTCTGTACTCAACTCCATGAATGGTGCACAAACTTCCAAAAGTCAACATGAAAATAATTATGGAAATTGGTATCAGACTATTGTGTAGAACCGAATGCCAATGGCTGTCTATTCCTATATACATCAGTGGCTCTATACAAAGCTTCAGTGCTAGTCTTAAAGCGATATATCAGCTATTATTAGCCTTTTCTTGATGACATCATCTCTGTGGCATGTTATTATAAGAGCATATTTTCTAACGTAAAAAAAAAAAAAATAAGAGAATAAATCAAATAGTTTGTTTATACTTGTTTACTGCATAAAGTTAAATGTTCTTTTCATATACTTATTGTACAGTATATAGTTCATCTATCAAAACAATATTATTGTTTGATTATAAGTAAAAGTTTACTTTAACTTTAATCAAATCTGAGTTTTTCAAATAATTAGAAAATGTTTACAAATTGACAGACCATCGGTAATCGTTGGGCTAGGTCTCTCCAAAATTAGGATTAGCATCGGACCCAAACATATGGACTAATTTGAAAGCCCCCATCAAGCTACATTTACTTTCTGTTTTGCCCCTAATGTTCTCAGCAAACTGCATAATGCGGTTGTGGTTTGACATTGTACGTCACGCTATGACAACCAGGCAGGCGTGTATCCCAGAAGTTGATTCTCAAAGTGGTTGTAAAGTGAAAGCAAGCACAGCAATGTCTCAACACAGATCTGAGGTGTAAGATAAAATCCAACCACCAACCAGTCAGAGCAAGACCGTCCTGTCAGAGGATGGGGTCAGAATACAAACAAAATGGCAAATGGAACATATAGTGAAGCGGGCGTATCAGAGGGAAAAGTTATACCTTTTCTTAGCTTTTTGTTATATATTTTTTGGTGGCTTTTTGGCCTTTTATTTATAGTTTTACAGTAGAAACAGACAGGAAACGGGGAGAGAGAGATGGGGGGAGAGACATGCAGCAAAGATCGTCGGGAACGGGACTCAAACTCGCAATGCGGCTACTTTGGAGCCTAGGTGCCCGGACCGCTACGCCAGCAGTCCGGGCCAAACTTGTATCTTTTAAACAAATAGTCAAATAGCGTTTCTAGGCGAGCTTAACATTCTTAACTTGACATTCAAAATGCACTTATTGGTCAAAAATGGTCTGTGATTCCACTAGAATCAGCACTAAAGGTTAGCAATAGAAAATATTAAAGGGCTGAAAAACACAACATTCTGGGGGCTT
The DNA here is from genome assembly GCF_963280865.1 of Gymnoscopelus braueri. Taxonomy (NCBI): domain Eukaryota; kingdom Metazoa; phylum Chordata; class Actinopteri; order Myctophiformes; family Myctophidae; genus Gymnoscopelus; species Gymnoscopelus braueri. Next base: position 17,000,262 of record NC_137619.1, on the reverse strand, counting down.
TTTTAACCCGTTAAAACCGGGAAAGCATGCATGTCGTTTATGGAAATGAAATGGCTGCTATCTGTAATTGCCATGGAGTTTGCAAGACTTGCCCCCTCCTCTTCAAACTAGCAAGAATCCACTCTAATTGATCTCTGCTGTCATTTCCCTCTCAGTGGGTCTCCATGAATTTGAATACGATTTAGACTCATTTGAATGTGACCTTCCGGCTAGCTTCGAACCTTTGCATTCTCTTGTGTGTCTCCAGCACTCGCCACGCTGCAGTCTGATTTCATTGGTTGTTTAAGCTCCCCCGGCCTTTTCTTTATTCCATTACCAAGTACATAGTGACTTGTCCTGATTCATGTCCACATTTTGCGTGCATAAGTTGTATATGTGTTCTTCAGAAAGCTGCAGTATACTCTAACTCTACCAGTGTTCCTCCAGACATCTATACTTCATGTGGCTTCGGTTTGACTGCGTGTCATTTTGTGTCCTCAGGTGAAGTTGACCCCAAAGAGCGTCTATCCCGCCAGAGACTGCTTCTTCAGAGGAAGTTGGGCCTTGACATGGGTGCTGCTATCGGCATGAATACTGAGGAGCTGTTCAATGATGAGGACCTGGACTATACCTGCCAAGACACTGGTCCCAAATCCCAGGGAGGCAAGACCACAGCCCCCTCCAGCTCCCGCAACCATGTAGTGAGTCCCTCTGCTCAGGCCTCCGCCGATTCTACAAATGTCTTCTACATCCTTACATCCTCTGAAAAACCTATGTTGCTACAGTGGTGCTCAAACTTTTTCATGTCAAGGAGCCCCATAAATGTATTTGGCCGTGGACCTAATTGTTGCATAGATCATAGGATTACCCAATGACATTCTCTCCATATCCCATTCCCCACCTGATAAGGAGGTTGGGAATTTGAAACGACACTGAATTTGAATGCCGAAGCATCCTTACAAAAATATTTTTTCAAATCAAGATAAAAGTGTATTTGCACTAGGTTTGGGCAATATATCTATATTATACTGTGTATTGATATTGTGATCTGAGACTTTATTGATTTTTTTTTGTATCATGATATGGCTGTAGTAAAGTGATGTAATTTTCTTAACTGACTGTTCTAGCTGTTCCAATTTGCCATGACACACTCATATTGGCATTACTAGTGATTATTTATCAAAAATCTCAGTTTGTAAATATTTTGTGAAGGCACAAATCCCCACATTATCAGTACAGAGATATTTGGTTAAACATACTATTGTTATATTTGATGTTGTCCATGTCACTCGTCCCTAATTGGCAAATGGTTTTGTGTTGCATACAAAAGTTAAATGCAAATTTCTTATGTAGATTAAATAAAATGCCCATAACAACAATTTTAGAGACAGTTTGCTGTGCAATCTTCTCTTCTACATATCCCCTTAAATTACTGTATAAGAGGATTTTTGTTTTAATCGGGGAGATTAGTTTTTTGGGAAAACTTTAATCCCTGCATACTTATTCACTAGACCTTTTGAGTATGCACTTAGTGTTCTTTGTGCATCAAGCAGTTGTCTAATAAATGGGGAATGGGTCAAGCCCCCTTGTGTATCCCCTACTTGCAGTCCACTTTTTGCTTTATTCTGTGATTTGCTGGAGCCAGTATCGGCTTGCCCTTAAAAGATGCTTTGGGGGTTTTTCAAAAGCTTCAGACTAGTTTGTCCCCATGTGGTTTTCACTGCAGGGCTGCGGTCTTGGATAAACTAGGGTGTCCAAAAATAGGTACATTCTGAACATAATCAAAGGGTGTGAAGCTGGATTGAAGCCAGATGTATACATATTGTAGCTGTCTACTCTGTGCACAGGTGTCATGCAGCGACACCACATGCAACAAAGTTTATCAAGCCCTTAAAGAATAGTTCACCCATCCCTTTTAAGGACCCCTTAGCTGAGAGATGAAGCAGGGACCCCCACTACATATTGGATTCATGTTAAATGTATATTTTCAGACATTTAACCACTTATACCCTCAAACTTTACAAACTTAACCTTTTGGCTCTGTAGTTGCCTGGTCCTATTGTTTTTCTTGCTACACCAAACCAAAAGATTTTGTGGCCCCCCTGCAGTATCTAAGGACCCCTTGGGGGTCCCCGACCCCCTGTTGAAGACCCCTGCCTTAAGGAATCTGCTGTCTGCATTACCATTTTTAGACATTACAGTTTAGAGTTTTTCTACAGTAGGTAGGCCATTTCTTTACCTGACATTGCGGTCTAAATTTCCTGGCCATGTAGAGACCGTGCTAAGAAAGATCATGAAGAAAGCTATGATTTGTCACACTCTGAGACTTTGCTTGTCAAGATGTAAAGTACCCTTGTCACAAAAGTGACCTGCATGTACATTTTACTTTTATTCTAGGTCTTTTTCCGCATTGGAGCAATAAAAGGTGCTTGGATCTGGCCCAAATCTGGTCTTAAAAGGTTTTGTTTAGCCTAATTTGTAATCATATTGGGCAGGTATTGAGCCCGGCCCTGTGTTCTCTGGCCTTATCTCGTTTCTGAATGTACGCCATATTTTCTTCACTCTTATTTTACAATCGATAAATTATATATTGTATTATGCATGTTTACCTTAAACTATCAACTTTGTTTTCAGCCCATGCAGGCTGCTGAGCTGATAAATTCAGAGTTCCGGCCAGGCATGAGCAATCGGCAGAGGAATAAGGCAAAGAGGATGGCCAAACTTGTAGCAAAGCAACGATCATCCAGAGACATAGATCCAAATGAAAAAAGGTATTTCATCGTTTTGCCCAAGTACTTCACAAGCCTTTGTTTTTATATCTTATTTTGTTCCTGTTCTTTTAGTTTGGAATGTCGTAGTTACTGATCAGCATTTCCCCCACCATAGCAATGACAGTTTTGAGGGTGAACCAGAGGAGAAACGCAGGAAAACCACCAATGTTATTGACCAACCGGCGACAGAGTCTAAAGTCTTAATCGATAACGTTCCAGATGGCAACAGTCTCTTGGAGGAGGTAAGGAATTGAAACGGTCAGCCAGTCAACATTTTGACTGTAATAATAAATCACTCTTGTCAACATATATCAGCCTAGTTTTCATTTCATTACAATCTTTAAATTACTCTCAGTGACTGGCTGTATGTTTGAGTGCGTGGGGATGGGGGAGTGTGTTGAGATGGTGCTTCTATGCTTGGACCTTTTTTTTTTTAATAACCATTTCTATTGCAGCAATGGGGTCTGTTTAGAATCGTGTCCTGGAATAACTGTATTGTATTTTCCTCCCATTTTTACGGGGGTCGGTCTGATAACAGCAGATAATATTGCAAACCACTGTCCAATCAGTGCCAAATGTCTAATACACACTGCACTGCCTGTTCTTAATTATAATTTGTAAATGAAGCCAAAATAAAAAAGGTTTTTATTTAATGAATTGATTTGTTATCACTGTTTTGGCTTCAGATAAACGAATGGCCTCTGGAGAGCTTCTGTGAAGAGCTCTGCAATGACCTTTTCAATCCTTCGTGGGAGGTAAGGAATAAAGACCAGCTGGACAAAACATTTAAAGAATGCTTTAGTTACATGAACATTTTAGGACTTTTTCATTATTATTTCTTAGACGGGACAGTGTAGTGAGAGAGGAAAGATTTAAGAGAGTTGGGCAGAGACATGACAGGAGCTGAACTCCGGTACATGCAAGTCACAAGGAGCGTGTGGATCAGTGTGCCACCCAGGCACCAAACTCAGTTTTTTAAAGGACCATGCTGGTGATCTGGCATGTCCAGGCCATAATTCCTGAGTATTAAAGGAGCTACACCATGAATTAAAAAAAAAATTTGATATTTAATATCATATGGTGTATGTCCCTCAAACCTTTTTCAAAAGGTTTGAGCCTAAATCATCACTCAGATATACTCATCCCAAGTCAATTGTCTCTGGCTTATACAGCACTTTCAGCTGCAATACCAAAACGTCCACTTGGGCAGGGGGGGGCTACTGAGCAATTCTGTTCAGTTAATAAATTCAGTTAATTAAAAAAAAAATTAAAAAAAAAAAAAAAAAGGAAAAATTCTGCATAAAAAGAAGCATCTAACAAAAATACAAAATCGAAAAAAAAACACTTTGAACATTTTTGAACAATTCCACCAAGTGTTTGAGGTGCCTGTTTCACCCACTTCCGGGGGGCGGAGCCAAAATCCGAGCCCGAAGTATTTGTTCGTAGACCCCCACTTAGGGGGGGTAGAAAAAGTTTCGGAGCGATTCGGGCACTTTTCATTTAACATTGGGGTTTGCCATCAAAAATGTTTATGACCTCATAAACATTGCCATTCTGAGATCGCCTGTTCAGACACGCCCATTCTGGAAATCCATGAAATGAGAAGGAATGACTGAATAAAAAAAACAAACATTTTTTTGGGTACAAGAGACACTGGGGACCCCAAAAAATACAAAAAAACAAGAAAAACGTGATTTTCATGGTGTAGACCCTTTAAGGATAAATGAACACTTAGGATTGTAAATTCATTCTTGACATTTCTGTCTGAAGATTGTCACTGGAGAAGGTATTGATTTACAAATGAAATTCAAACGTCTTGATGTATTAGAGGTACTTTAAAATTATTAATGACTGGTGAAAATGTAAACCACTGTGAAATTAATTTTTTTTTTAATATTATAATTAATAGGAAAATTATCTATGCTTCCATAAATTGAAGGTGCTTCATTAGGTCATAATACAAAAGAGAAACTCAAATCATTCCATTTTTATGGACAGTTTAATTTGGCAAATAACCTTCATTTGCTGTATATGGACTTCCTTGTTTGGCTGTTACTTTACATCCAATTATTTAGCAACCATCTGATGAGTTTAGCGGAAACTACAAGGAAAAGTATATAGCCATTACAATTGTTGTAGTGTGTCTGTTAATGAACAACATACATAATTCCCCAGACTACTACATCTGGTTGCTTTTCTAGATCCGTCACGGTGCAGGCACAGGTCTTAGAGAAATCCTCAAATCTCATGGAGCTGGTGGAGGAAAGCTTGTGGGAAGCACGGCCGAACAGGTACAAGCCATATGAGAGTCAAATATTTGTATGAACTTACCAGACCAATTAGCCTAACAATGTCTGACTTTTTATTTTATTTGGGTTAGATGTCGCGGCAGCATCAGGAGTGGTTAGAAGACATGGTCATCCGATTGCTCTGTGTCTTCGCACTTGACCGCTTTGGAGACTTTGTATCTGATGAGGTTTGTGTGTTTCATACTCAGTTGGAAGCAGAATTTCAAAATGAAAGGGAAAGTAGCGTGCATTAAACCTTTTAGACTATGAAGAATTGGCTTGGATATATCGAATGCAATGTTCATTATGGCTGTTTGTGACATATACAAAATACAAATAATGAAATGGCGCGCTTTAATCCTCAACAGAATATCTATGGTAATAGATACCATTATTCATCTGTTATAGTATGGGTGATAATTATGATTTAGAAATGTTTTCTTTATTTGGATGAGAGAATGCATAGAGAAGGGGAAATGCGTGCAACCCATGTCTACAGCAAGAATTGACATTGCAATTATGCTGTTGATGCACTATCCAGTCCTCAATGTGTTTAACACACACTTACTTTCGTATGAAACTGAATCACATATAATTTCTTAAATAGAATAAAAACGGAGCCCTGTCTGTCTTTTTCACCAAGGTGGTAGCTCCTGTAAGGGAGACTTGTGCCCAGGCGCTTGGCGTGGCTCTTCGTCACATGACTGATAATGGTGTTGCCATGACAGTGGACATCCTCCTGAAGCTGCTGACGGAGGACCAGTGGGAGGTTCGTCACGGAGGGTTGCTGGGGATCAAGTACGCCCTAGCTGTCCGACAGGTAACACCGGTCTGTGTGTGGGTGTGAGAGAGATCCGTTTTCATATAGTTAATGTTGTAGGGTTTTAAAGTGCTGCACTTTTAGATAAATTTCAAATGAATTCGGGTCTTTCTCAACTAGGTTTGATATTTCAATCATGTTCCAAAAGTTCTTTCCTCTCCTGTTCACACAGTGATTTGCTATAAAGCTAAACATTTGTTTTATAGAGCTTTGTAAATTCTAGGACAGATGATGAAATTGAACCATTTAGTAGGTGCTCCTTTCCAAAGCAACTTACAAGTGTAAAATCAGAGTAAGCATGAACCCTAGTCAACACATGACAGGGTAAATAGTCAAATTGCTAAGAGAACAATTTAGTGCTCCAAAGAAACTAGGATACCAGCTAAACACCAAAACTACATCTTGTCTAAACAACATGCTATCTAAATATCATTCTTAACATTAGTGGTCAAGCAAAAACGGAATTAAAAAAAAGGAAAAACATGTGAAAACATCTCTTTTGTTCCTCATCTGTTCTTTTGGTCCTCTCAGGACCTAATCGCGGTATTGCTGCCGCTGGTGCTCCCAGCCATCACAGAGGGTCTACAGGACCTCGATGATGACGTGAGAGCGGTGGCAGCTTCATCTCTCATCCCGGTGGTCAAAGGCTTGGTCCGGCTTCTGCCCAGTAAGGTCAGTTTTGAGTAGAACATCCATTAGTGTGTGCGTGCGCACGCCATATTCCTGTCATTTTTGCATTTGAATTTTGCATTAAATCTCCTGCCTCTCTCCACTGTACTCGGACGTATCGCCAAAATGCCTGATAAAATCATCTTTGAAACGTTTAATCTGGGTGATAATCGGCTATTACTTGCCAGCGGTGACATTGCACAGTTTTCTTTTAAAACATCCTCTTGTTTTCTTTACAGGTGCCCTTCATAGTGAACACGCTGTGGGATGCTCTGCTGGACTTGGACGACCTCACAGCCTCCACCAATAGCATCATGACCCTGCTGTCTTCGCTGCTCACCTACCCACAAGTCCGACAGTGCAGGTCAGCAGTAGAGCCTGACCCATGCTAGATCTTTGGGATGTTCCAAAATCAGGATCGGACTCAGACACCAATTACTGTACAAAAGTCATTTAATTTAACCACTTAAGCCCTATTCAACTTTTTTTTTTAAATGGCAAAAAGCTCACATGTAATGTGCAATTATAGACCTACTGTTTTTGAAAATCAAAACATTTTCCCAAAATACATGCCCGCAATATGTTCACCAGGTTGAAAGTAGTCAAAAATCGGTACACATCGGCTGCATAATTGCAGATACTGATGTCAAAGTCAAACAATGGCCAATAGACCGGACAAAAACGATATTAGGCTCTAGTCAGCAGCATTGATGTAGCCTGGTAAACCCTCCCTCCGGAAATCTCATTTCTATTTGATTCCAGGAGTGAGTCTGGCCATTGTGGGGGTTTCTAGTGGAATTACCAGCTAACCGAGCCTATCAGCGTCGTCGCACATCGTTCTGTGATTGACAGCGACAGTTGGCCAATCAGGTGGCGAGTTCGAGTGAGCCCAAAACACGAACGGCAGCCATCTTTTTCTTGTCCGCTATATTCTCCGCTATTTTTTGACTTCAAAAAGCTCTCTAACTTCTATTTTGAGGCACGGAATTTACTTATAAGATATCGGTTGGATAGAATTTAGTTGTTTAACTTCATATATGTGGTCAATTAATCATGACAAAGCCTATTTAAAAATAAAAATTTAGAGAACCGGTAGGGGTCGGCAGTGACACCCATGTATCCGAATAAGGCAACCCATTTTGGGCCTGGCCGTCTCAAAAGTCCCGTTGCGTCACATTAGACTGGTGAACTGCTGATTGGCTGAAGGGGGAAAAATTATCATTGGCTGAAGGGGTTGTCAGTCAACGGTATTACTCCCGCCCAACTCCAGCCCGCAGCCAATATTGCAGAATGGGCGATCAGGCCAGACTCACTCCTGGAATCAAATAGAAATGAGATTTCCGGAGGGAGGGTTTACCAGGCTAGCATTGATGGACTCCGCTTAAAAATGCCAAACTGCTTAAAAAAACTGTTTCATCTACTGTTGTAAAAAGATGTGGATTTAATGAAAGTTTATAGTATTTAACTTTTTCATAACTCTGCTTAACTGTTGAACACATTTTGTCTCTGTCCCCTGCAGCATGCAGCAATCGTTAACGGTCCTTGTTCCCCGAGTTTGGCCGTTCTTAAGACACACCATATCATCTGTCAGACGGGCAGCACTGGAGACCCTCTTCACACTGCTGTCCAAGGCTGACCAGGTAAATGTAATGGATAACCCTGGGAGACAAAATGGTATCAAAATATGACGGTTAAAAGTTAAAACACTTTCATAATTATATTTTATGAATTTATTCACAAATGTACCCTGACAAATAACCACGACAATTAAAAGGCAATTAAATCATCAAAAAATTATTGATGTTATGTCCATATATGGACATTTCATCATTGTTGTATTTAGAAAATTCACTGTTTGTGTTCATTAGAAACACAAGCAGCATTTAAAAAAACTAAAACTATTAACTATTGTATGAATGTGTAACCTTAGATGTTAACCCATTTCATCCAGTGGAGCAACTGGCATTGAGATCGTTTGGTTTTGAGTGCTGGCTAACATTCTGGGTTTATTTTCTTAATTTATTTTTTATTCACATTGCAGACAGCTCAAGTCTTAAAACATAAAATTTCAATCTGGGTTTCTGATTGGTTGCTGATATGCATTTTTCCAGAGCTGTGCTCTATGGCTCAACCCCATCCTCCAGGATATGCTCCGCTACATCTTCCAGTCCTGCATACTGGAGAGCAACCAGGAAATACTGGACCTCATCCAAAAGGTTTGTTACACAGCATGTGCTACTTGAACAGTGATCATACTTAAATTGTGTAAACACGATGATTTACTCCATTTCCCTCCAGTGACTTTACGGTTGAGAGAAGTTGACCCATTTTTAAATGTGGTCAAGCATGAGTACATCACAGCATTGATACAGTAACTTTAAAATGAGATTTCACGCTATTAAAAAAACACAGGAACAAGACAGTGCTGTACTGTTCCAATTATTGGCAGACCATGCAGGGTTGGGTGCAGCCTATAATGGTCTGCTGTATGTCGGTTACTGGTGGACTCCCCATTGTTGAATCAAACGGGCGACAGTCACTCCCTCACTGCTGCAAACAGTCAACAGTGTGCTGTCAGCAGTGTACTGTGTCCCGACACAGAAATGTATGCATTGCCATTATCACATCTCCCCATCTCCATTATCTTACAGCCAGCAGGCATTTCATATTTTACTGGGTGAGCTCATTCAAATCAAATGGCCCACCAAGTAACTGGACAGAATGTTTTCCAAGCTCGCATAATAGACAAAACACAGAGGGTGACATGTGCTCGCTTGGTCATATTTTGTGTTTTGTTTTAATTAGAAATATTGCTCTACTTTTCCTACCCTGTTGACTCTATACATTTATATATATATATTTAACTTAAAGAGCTTAAATCACACACTTTCTTGCGCTGTTAGTGTAAAATCAGCGGTCTATTTGGCAGATGGAGAAGTCAGCTGTCTATTTGGCAGATGGAGAAGTCAAGTCCAGCAGAAAGGGCCATTGTTAGTTCATAGTTGGCATCGACGAGATGTATAGTTTTCCGGTTTCCGGGTCTTGCCACCAGACCAGAACAGAGACATTAGATCACAAATAATAGCGAAAAAGGCTTTGCCTAATCATAATTAATAACACGCCATACATTTTGGATTCTGAAATATGTTGTGGTGACTGTGCTCCCTGTGATTTATAGGTGTGGATGGAGTTGCTTCGTCAGGCCCCCCAGCAGTTCGTGGTAGCAGCCAGCTGCCCGTGGATGGGTGCCTGGCTGTGTCTTATGATGCAGGCCTCCAACATTCCCATAGACCTCAACATGCTGCTAGAAGTCAAAGCCCGCTGCAACTTAAAGGTACTGCTGGGTTTACACAAAAATACTTTATTCCTGCTCATTGGCAATTGCTGCCTTGCTTTTTATGTGGTTGGTGGTAAACATGATTATTACCTGGTAGATGCGAGTTGAATACCGTCTAGAGCAGGGGTCTTCAACAGGGGGTCCGGGAACCCTAGGGGGTCCTCAGAATTACTACAGGGGGTGCCACCAAATCTTTGTGTGATAGGAACTTTTTATTTACATTAACCACTTTATTCTGAGGCGGAACGTTAGCCGAAAATAGCAGATCTACAAGCGTTGCGAGGCGTTGTGAGCTTGTAGATCGGCTATTTTCAGCAAAGAAGTTTGGGGTAGGGGGGGAAAAAAAGAGCAGACCAAGTACAAGTTTTCGAAGTGTTGAGGGTTTAAGACGGTGTTTGTCTGAAAATACACATACACGTCTATATGAAGCTATCTATGAAAATGTTTAATATGCAACACGATTTTATACAACATGTAGTTGGGGGTCCCTGCTTCATGTCTCTCTCAGCTAAGGGGTCCTTGGCCTGGAAACGTTTAAGACCCCTGGTCTAGAGTACCAAACAAGTGTGCAAGTATCACATTTCGCTATGACTTCAGCCGTCATTGTTGTCACAAATGCAGATGGTCCAGACAACCCGGCTTTTCAGTTGTGCCAGTTTTTTTTGCAAACTCACTCCACATTAGTACATATTGTGCTGCTGTTTGATGTCAAATTCAATACCGTTTGATTGAATGTGACCAGGATAAGGCCGGCGCAAAACCTCACCAAGGGACCATTCAGGTGAAGGAGACTGTGCAGGAATACATGGCGGGAGCAGAGACCGTGTCAGATGACCCAATGACGAGGGACTACGTGGTGGTCCGCGCTCGCCTCATGGCTGCCAAGTAAGTATTTTTTTAAATTCTGCCTGTACATTAAAGGTAGGGTAAGTGATTTGCGTTGGTTAAAATAATTGTTAAATAGCTCTATATTCTGATAGTACTCATTGCTATAGAGTGTTTGTTCAGTATTAGGAGTCTCCTTGTCTCTCCACCTCTTTATTAAACAGAAAATGCATTTTCGTTTCAGTTTCAGTTTCATTTCCAATTTTATCCAACCAGGACAGAACTCAATCAGGATATAGATTAAACAAGTGAAATTGGAAGTGATGACACTAAGAAATGAGCAGGCAAAATTAGAACTGGAACACTATACAAATTAAGCTTAAAAATGGGTACTTTCTCCTGATTGGCTGAGATTCTGACACCTACCGAAAAATGAATTTTCTGTTTATTAAAGAGCTGGAGAGACAGGGAGACATCTGTTACTGAAAAAACACACTATAGCAATGATTACTATCAGAATATAGTGCTTTAACCTTTTAACAAAATACTTTTTGTTTTAACCAAAAAATATCACTTACCCTAACTTTAATGCTATGCTATTCCCATCGTAAGAATCTGTGTGTCAGGGACACAAGGTGAGTTTGTCTATCTCCATGGATTACTAGCAGGAAAGAAAACGCATTTTTCGTTTCACTGCTCAGAGTAATTTGGATATTCACTTTGAAAGTTTAACCAGGTAAGTATAACATGTTCAAAATAAGGTTACTTGGCTACTTCGGTAGTGCTGACAAATATCCATGTCAAATGGTTGACTTCATACCTTGTTTGCTAAGTATTGTCATTACTGGCAGTGGGCTAAAACATTGTTACTGGCCCTTACGTAAAGTAACCCATCCTGTAAGCAAAGGGGACATTATATTTAAGTGTAACTGGCAATAGGCAGTGGTGATTAGTGAGCAATGGTAACGTAATACTCTTGACAGTCCTGTGTTGCTCCATTCCAGATTGCTGGGGGCTCTGTGTAGGTGTATCTGTGATCCTCACCTCAACGCTGCGTCTCAGGAGATCCGGCCGGCCGAGTCTCTGAGCCAGCTGCTGCTCTTCCACCTCAACTCCAAATCTGCCTTGCAGCGCATCGCTGTGTCCCTGGTGCTGTGTGAGTGGTCTGCGCTACAGAAGGTACAGAGCCATTATTTCATGTTCTTGTGTTAGAGAGAATTGAACATTTTCTACTTTGCCACTGGAAGATGTTATGTTGGCTGAGTGGGGGTTCTTAAAGATCATAATGTATCGGTTTGGGGGCTGCAGTTTCAATCAGTCACTGACCACCGGCTGGCCTGGGCTGATAAGAATTATTCCTTCACTGTCAGCTATTTTCACTCTTTCCACTTAATTGCACAGGTTTTTGGACATTTTACATATTTTTGTGTGTGTGTATACATATTATATTTTGCACAGCCCCTCCTTAGTACCCCATGTATGTAGAGCACTTCTTTGCATGATGTGTGCTGCTCTGTATATGTCTACTTACTTTATATTGGAAGACTAAGAACTGTCTCAATTACTGTAATCGTACAGAGTAAAATCTATATTGGAAGAGTGAGTACTGTCTCAACTACTGTAATCATACAGTAAAATCTATATTGAACGAGTAAGTAGTACTTACTCTTTCAATATAGATTTTACAGTGTAAGATTACAGTAGTTGAGACTACTTTACTAAGTACTGTCTCAACTACTGTAATCGTACACCGTAAAATCCTCATTGTTAATTTAACCGTCTGAACAGTCTTCAGAGATCCTTGTAGAGATGTGTAAAGAGGCTCATTTCACCTTCTTATCACTTATCAGGAGTGCCAGGTGGTATCCTCCATGGTTCAGCCTCGTCTGTTGGCCATCCTCTCAGAACAGCTGTACTACGATGAGATCGCCATTCCCTTCACTCGCATGCAGAACGAGTGTAAGCAGCTCATTGCCCTGCTGACCGATGCTCAGATAGACGTCAAAGACCGCCTCAACTGTAGCGTTTTCACCATCGACCAAGCCAATGATTTGGTGAGGCTTGGACACACACACACACACACACACACACACACACACACACACACACACACACATGCTGTTACTCAAATTACATTTGGCACAAATGAGTTTTGGGCTTCAGGTAAACTTAATATCTCATAACCTCATCAGGGACAGAGTCTGGTTACTCTAGTGTCTTGTCATGCTTTGGGAGTTTGTCTGCAGGCCATGTCTTTTGTGCCTGAATGCCACAGACATGCGTGTGTTGTTATGCCATGTTGCGACAGATTCCCTTCACACTGCAGAAGAGATGGTTGGTTACGCTTCATTTGATCAGATGTTAAATGAGATTTGTCTGATTTATGGAGGGAGTAAAGTCTTGGGAACACTGTCATCCGGACCTGAAATTAATGCCAGCCACCAGCCAAATACAAACCTGTTACCTGCCAAAGCAGCACAGCCAAAACAATTATCTGTATTTTCAGTGTTTTTGTAAAAAAAAAAAGAAGAAAAAAAGACTTTGGCAGCTTGGAAATTAAACTGGCTTCTAACATTGTTGGTTGGCCAAAATCTTTTATGCCCTCATTTTTCTTTCCTTTCCTCAGAAGAAACATTTTAATCTATTTAGTGACCAACGTTCTGTATATTTTAACAGCTTGCCTGAAGGTTTTTCTGTATATATGTACAGTCTGTCCCTCAAAAGTAGATCGCAGCTCGTGCCACTACGTACGTACAACGTCACCAAACACAGCCACGTTGGGCCATAAACTAACACAGCATGAACAAGTCGCACGTTCTCGCAACCATGAAATGCTTGGCAAAGTCTTAGTGAAACCCTTGAAGAGTGTGAAACTGGGATTGCAGATGCAGCAGTTTTATCATGGAATTTTCTTGGCTTGTTTTCAACTGTTTAACTCTTTGACTGCCCTTGACTCGATAACGCGTCAATAGCTACTTTGTCCAGTTGGCCGTCGACGCGCTGGACGCGCGTTCATTGTTTAATCTCTGATCACGCTATTCTGCAATGAATCACTCTTAAGTTTCAGGATCCACTTACTTCACCCACCACTGCATCCGGTTTTATGACGCGATTTCCGTTTCCGTTTTTTTTCTTCTTTTCCCACAGTCATTTTTGGCCAGAATAGGTAAACATACGGTTTTTCACACGGTATAAAAAACGATCGGAGACCTCCCCTTCTATAATCTATGGTCTTGGTGACGAACAGTCATCGCCGCCGTCGTGTATCACATCGTAATTTTCGCCGATCAGAGAATCTGAGACCACTTCACATCCGGTTTCATGTAAATGACTGTTGGACTGGCTGTGAGAGCTGTGGGAGAAAATATACGCCTGTGGTACAGGAGCAAAATGTATTAAAGATGCAACGTTTCGGTCACAGATTAACTTCTTCAGGCATAATGGCTTGTTTTCAACCTTCTGAGATTGTTCCATTCACTTTCTGAATTGGCAGCATTAGTAATGGAACCGACCACCCGCCCCACCCCTCAGATCCTCTCTGCTAATATAGAAGTTAATGTATATTTACATTTGGTTACAATCAACATATCCTCCCCTCCACTTCCCTCTCATTCCCTAGGTGACCACCATCTTCGCGGAAGTGACGGCGGATCTAAATGTGAAGTCAAAGCAGTGGCAGCCGTTGGACAGCAAGCGACAGCAGGCCCAGGCAACGGTTGCGGAGACCAATGCAGAGTGGCAACTGCTCCATCTGAGGGTTCACATGTTCACGGCCTGTGCCTTGGTCAACCTGCAGGAGCTGCCTGACAAGCTCAATCCGCTGGTGAGGCCTCTGATGGAGTCTGTCAAGCGGGAAGAGAACACCTTGATCCAGGGCTACGCGGCGTCTTTCATCGCCAAGCTGCTGCAGCAGTGTAGCACCCGCACTCCCTGCCCCAATTCCAAGATTGTCAAAAACCTCTGTGCCTCAATATGCGTGGACCCAACCGTCACCCCGTCCGCTGCTTGCCCTGTGACCCCCATGCAGGAAACTGTTAAAGGTACACAGTTGGGTTACATACTGGGGTTGCGTTCATATTTTAAGCATTTCATGGAAGAGTGTTTCATCTTAACACATTCCCTGCCATTGACGGAGATCTCCGTCATAAAAAATAAATAAAAAACGAAGCAAAGGAAAAACGTCCAGAACCCAAGATAACGTGATCTGAAGATTTTGCTCCATTCACTTCCTGGTTAACTTATTACTTTAAAATCCTGTATCTCGGCTCCTCTGTTTTACTAAGTAGAATACCCCTGACAGTGAATGTGTTAAATATGGTGATAACCATATACTGTATGAAATGAAATGGGGATATAGCCAACATTATTCACAGGCCTCATTTATAGGACAAAGTACAATTTAGGCATTTAGCAGACACTCCCATCCAGAGTGACTAACAATGTGCAAGATCAGAGTAAGTGGCATGAACAAAGTAAACCAACGACATGATAAAATGGCAGAGTACATAGATTGCCAAGAAAACAATCAAGCTCTACCACCGTACTACATAAATTGCCTGTGACTGACAAATTCTCCCCCCATTTTCCCCTTGTCAGCTGCTGGGTTGGAGAAAGACTGCACGCATCACATGGTCAACAAAACCCGAGGTATCATCACCTTGTACCGCCACCAGAGGGCAGCCTTTGCCATCACTAGTAAGAGGGGCCCCGTTCCCAAAGCCCCCAAGACTTCCACCACAGAACTTCCCCCTGGCAGCACCATCAACACGGACAACGATGAGGTGGGTGGGGGGGTTAATAAGGGTGACAGATTATTATTTCACCAATGTTTTTGCTTAATTTGACATGCATTTCCTTTTTTACATTTGGTTCTTTCAGAGTAAGAAGCCGTGTCTTGTACAGAGGCGAGGCGCAGAGTTCTCACTGACGACCATCGCCAGGCACTTTGGTCGAGAGCTCACCAGGGCTCTGCCATACCTGTGGGAGACCATGGTGGGGCCGCTGACAACCGTGGTGAATGAAAACCAAAGGATTGGTAAATGACCTGAGTTGATAGCAAATTATTGATCAATAATAATCTGGACAGGCACATGATGATTAAAAACCAGAGACTCGAGGCAATCAAAGAGACTTACTTCACGGTGGTGGTGAAGATCCCTTAAATTTCACCTTTTTTTATTAAATATTATAAATTCATTTAATTGTTAAGAGCGTTGCGCCTCTTCGCAACTCTATTATTTTCATTATGAATACGTTTTCAAGGTTCTTTGTGCTCAAACTCATTCATTTTGCCATGTATTTATTTTAGGCATAATAATTTGTTTCTAGTGTCTGCCTAATCTAGTGTCTGCCTAATCTAGTAATCTTATGGGGAAATCTCACCCCTAAATATCTAATTGGGGTGAAATGGATTAACTGCTATATACTTGTATTTAGACTTAAATAAATTGCCCATTAATGTGACTGGTGTGGTCTGTGCTGTGATTGTCCCGTTGAATCGATGTTACTGTAGATGTGAAGGCCCAACTAGAGAGGGGAGATGCTGCCGCTCAGGAACTGGTCAACTCTCTCCAAGTCCTGGAGGTCACGGCTGGTGCCATGGCGTCAGAACTCAAACATTTGGTAAGACTTAAACATTTTTGATAAACATTGATGTTTGATCCTATAACTTCAATCACGATGTCACAGGGGCTTCGAACATCTATATCTTGAATTCCTATTTTTATTGTAATTGTCTTCCCTTGATCCCTGTGTGAACTCTAGCTGCTGCAGCACCTGCCCCACCTTTTCACCTGCCTTCAGCATCCGTACACGGCCGTACGCCACATGGCAGCACGCTGTGTGGGAGTGCTCAGTAAGATAGCCACGCTGGAGACTATGAGCCACTTCCTGGAGCATGTGCTGCCCTGGCTGGCCTCCATCGAAGACTGCACCAAGCAGGAAGGTGCTATCGAGGCCATGGCCTGTATCCTTTAACCAGAGACTAAACCAAAAAAATCGACCATCAAGGTATTTGATAAAAATAAAAAAAAACTTTAAAGACTGAAAACGTTTTTTTTTGGACTCTGTCCGCAGACTATTGAACAGTCGCTACCTTTTAATAGCAACGCTGCTGCTCGCACCACTCCACACACAGATGTAAAAGGAGGACTTGCCCTGCGTCTCTAAGTGAAGCTGTTAAAACACGTAATTCCAGAAGATGGATAGACTACTGCAAAGAGAAATCTAATCACTTGGGCCAAGAATTTTTATTTCGGTGCAGGTGGGAGTCTACATTATGATGCTAAAATCATGTATTTCAAAAGGACTCAAATATTCCCACAAAAGAAATCTGTCTAGTAATCATCACTGGACCAGTATTCATTATTTGTCAGAACTAGAGGTGCGAGGTGTTGCTTGGAACCTCGGGTCTGGCTCGGAAACTCTGTAAGATGGAGAAAGTAGGTGAATAAGTTCTGAAAGTGAATGGGAAATGCTTTTTTCCCTTTCTGAATGGCTACAGTTTATTTATCCTCCAGCAGAGCTTGGTGGAGCTGCTCGGTGCCTGTGCATGGGGCAGCTCCCTGGTGTGAATGTATGCAAACTGTTCCTCTGTTGAAGCACGACATTGCTTTATTAAAAGAACATGTTCAGTCAACCTTCCCCTCCGATGACTGAAGGTTAAATAAATATTTCACCAGTAGCGTGTTGCTACCCTTGACTCCCGTGCCTCCAGGTGTTATGGAGCAGTTGGATGTGGACATCGTGCCCTACATTGTGCTACTGGTGGTCCCAGTGCTGGGTCGCATGAGTGACCCCAGTGACAGCATCCGCTTCATGGCCACGCAATGCTTTGCCACGCTCATCCGCCTGCTGCCCCTGGAGGTAGGAACACACATGAGACTCTGTAGACTCATAAATAAGAAGCAAGTACTGTACAGTGGTTAAGAGCAAATGTTTTGGATGTGATTGAATAGTAGTAGGTAATTGACCAACTATTTGTGATAATAGCAAAGCTGATTTGTAGTTTTATTTGTGCTTGTTTTAGTTTTTTTCCCATGTGAAAAAAGTAAGCAAGCAAATTTTGAGTTAACTCTCCCTGGTGGACATGAAATCATGAGGATATGCAATTATTTGACAGTTCCGATCTGCTTCTAATGGTCTTAAATCCTATCCCAGTTAAATGCATGTCTTAAATCCCAGAAGTCTGTGCTCTGCTCCTGAAGATAACCTGTAGAAAACCGTGTTTGCTCTTTTTGTTGTTCAGGCAGGCATACCGGACCCTCCAGCCATGTCTGCCGA
The DNA here is from genome assembly GCF_963280865.1 of Gymnoscopelus braueri. Lineage (NCBI taxonomy): Eukaryota > Metazoa > Chordata > Actinopteri > Myctophiformes > Myctophidae > Gymnoscopelus > Gymnoscopelus braueri. The sequence continues at coordinate 16,982,292 of NC_137619.1, read as the reverse complement.
GCTGATTCGCCAGAAGGCCAGAGAACGCCACTTCCTGGAGCAACTGCTTGACGGCAGGAAGTTGGAAAACTACAAGATCCCTGTTCCCATTAAAGCCGAACTCAGGAAGTACCAGCAGGTGTGTGTGTGTTTGTGTTTAAAACCCCACTGCCTCTTTGTGACATTTTCCTCCAGCAGCAGGTGAAAGATGATTTCCTCCAGCAGCAGGTGAAAGATGACTCCCTCTGTGTTGTAACAAGTTAAACAACTCTCAGTTCAGCACAGTGCGCCTTAGACACACTTCATCTTGAGTCTCATTGTTTTCCTGCCAGCTCCGGAAATAGATTTTCGAATTTTGACTGCTGCAGGGGAAAGCCAAGTCGAAAGAGAATGGAGAATGCTGACAACGGGAGGGCTCTCTTGACAGGACGCATTTAAAAGCAGTGGAATGGATGGGTGGGCCTGTGTGTCAGTTGCTTCTGGAAATGCTTAACGCTGGGAGCGAAGCTGACCCAGCCATCCATCTGCTTAATGGAGTTTTGCAGAGTTAGCCAGCTGAAATGCTATTGCTGTTGTTTCTACTTTAAGACACAGATGTATGAGAACTGCATTACAAGTGTGTGCACCAAGGCCCAAGGGTTCTCAAAATGGGGTCCAGGGACCCTTGGTTCCATTAAGGGAGTTCCAGTGGGTCCCCGGCAAAATGAGGAACTGTTTACTTTCCCTATTCACAACATAGGTTTCACTCTCTCCACTGTTATCTAAGCAAATGCAGTATACTATGCAGTACTAGTCATTATGTTCTAAATCTAACAACAAAGATCTTCTCTTATGGATGGCATGCACAAAGGTTTTTTCAAATGGGTGTCCGTGGCTTAATGCCTATCAATTTGGGGGTGCTTGACATGAATATGTTTGAACACCGCTGCTCTAAGCAACCTGACTGTCTAATGAGAATTGACTAATGCTCTTGTTAATCATTTTTGAAGCACATTCATCATTTGCAATGTACTTGGCAAATTGTTCCAGACTAAATGGCCGTTCACACCAAGCACTATAAGGATAGCTATCGTTCTCAGTTGTCTTTTTTTTACAGTAGTGGTGTAGAGACCCATCCACTTGACTTAGAACGATGTCCACTTGACTTCAAACTACAGTACCTTCTTTATAGTTGCAGTACTTGGTGTGAATGGCTCCTTTTAACCTGCAATTCTTCTTTGACTGCCATGGCTTGTTCTGGTAAATGGACTGTAAAGTGTTTTGGAGAAAGGCTCTATATAAATGCAATGTAGTTCACATTCACACACCGACGGCAGAGGGAACAATGCAAGAAGGCACCAACCTACTCATAGGGGGCAGTTAGGGGTTCTTGCTCAAGGGTACTTCAGTAAGCCGCCAGGGATCAAACTGGGAACCTCCCCGTTTACCAAGACAGCAGCTCTACCTCCTGAGCCACTGTCACTGTTCTCCTCTTAACCCATTCAATCCGGGAACGCATCTGTGTCATGTTAGATTTTAGCCATAACCATTATTTTTATACTTTTGGCTATTCAAAAATAGCAGATATACAAGCTCAAAATCTTTGAATATAGATGTATTTTCAAGCGAACATCTTTAACAAACTTTTCCATGATTATTCAAAAATAGATCTACAAGCTCATAGCGCAGCACCGAGTGCCGCGCGATAAGCTTTTATATCTGCTATTTTTGAATGGCCAAAGAAATCTTAAAATGACGTGTTCCCGGCCTTAATGGATTAATTATGCTGAACCTTGTGAAGTCATGACATATATGCTTCAGCTGTCTGGAAAAAGAAAAATCAATGCAGCAATTTATATCCCAGATTTATTTTCAGCGTTTTTATACTTTGACAGGTAGGTCATTGTAGAGTGACAGGAAACCAAGGGCAGAGAGAGGAGAGACATGACGAGACGGGGATTGGATGCAAATCCCCCGTCTTGTCCAGGTGCTCACAAGGAACCTATCATTGCTGTCGGGCAGTAACCGTGTTTTTTTCCCCTTTTGTTCATAAATTAATACCCCATTTTGTGCATTTTCTTATGACAATGTCACACAAAGGTTGTAGAAATAGCAGATCTACAACCTCAACGTGATGCTGCTATTTTCGCTATTTTTTTTTAAAGAATTGTGAAAATTTCATCTAAAAGTATGACATGCCTGACAAGTCTGTCTGTGGGTTTTATAAATATTCAATGAAAAGTACTAACAATTAACTTGTGACTAAATAATAGCTACACTGTATCCGTTGGTTCACAGGTTCTTTTTTCAATTTCCTGAAAGGTTTTGGAAACGAGGTTTCCACCTGACAGAGATGATGCTCTTTGGCTAAGCTACCAGGCACCCCTGTAATCAGTTTCTCAGGATCATTAATCACCTTCCTCTCTCCTTGTCCACGTCCAGGACGGAGTGAACTGGCTGTCCTTCCTGAACAAGTACAAGCTGCATGGGATCCTGTGTGACGATATGGGTCTGGGCAAGACCCTGCAGTCCATCTGCATCCTGGCAGGGGACCACTACCTCAGGTAATGCACCACGGCAGCACTCGCATGATTGGTGAAGGAATCTGATCTAGCAACATCAGCAGATTGAATAACCCAGGGGTTTTTAACCTTTTGAACCCCATAACTCAAAGAGTGTATACACTCAGAGTTACAGACCTGTAACTGTCCATTTGGAACCCCCTCAAGGAACCCTGAGGGTCCCTGGACCCAACTTTGAGAACCACTGGACTAACCACTTAAACCCTATATACTTCATTGACCGGTGTTCCCCAGGGGTCTATATTTGGTCCCTTTTATTTTTCCCTCTACACCAAATCTACACCAAATCTTTCTACAAGCTCACAATGCATTGTGTGACGAGCTTGTAGCTACGGCAGTTTTTGGGCGATATGTTCACCTATTTTCACAGACTGTCCGCCTACAGTATTATGTCATGCACAGAATAGGGATGCTAGGATTCAAGTGGTTAAGCTCCCCTGTCAAACAGTTGAGAGATATTGAGAGACTTGATGGCACGTGGCTCGTACCTCACATGTCCCATCATAAATTGGGGTTTGAGCCAAGGTTTATCTAGCTGGCCTTGTGCTACGATAGGGTTTGTGGAACGTAAATGTGAGGGCAGCAGGTTCACTTGGCTACACTGCTAGACAAATATCGGTTACGATTTTATAAGTTTGTCCAAATTAGGGAAACTGATGAGCTTGGAGTTTTTGCATGTGCACTCTAATCACATTTGTACTCAGCCAAGCAGAAAATTTGTATGGCAACATTAAAAACACAATTTTGCTGCTTGTACCTGTATGTGTGTTTCAGGACACAGGAATATGCCAGGACCAAGGCAGCAGACAGTAACCCCCTGCCGTCCCTGGTAGTATGCCCCCCCACACTGACGGGTCACTGGGTGGACGAGGTGAGCAAGTTCTGCACCAAAGAGTACCTCAACCCCCTGCACTACACTGGGCCACCTACAGAACGTGTGCGGTAAGACATGCCAGTCCAGTAAATGCAGGGATGTTATTTTTCTGTGAAAATAAATATTAGACCTGCAATAAGACCTTCATGATTCACAAATATGCCACGAGTAGTAGGAAAAAAAAACGACAACCACAGACTACTTTGAACAATACATGAGATCTCAGTAAATGCTTTTTATTTTATAGCTATTTCATCACTATATAATACTGTGTATATTTTTTTCATTCCCAGGTTGCAACATCAGGTGAAAAAGCACAATCTTGTAGTAGCCTCTTACGATGTCGTAAGAAATGACATCGACTTTTTTAGGTGAGTTATCGGCGCATGCCGGATTTTGGCCCCTAGTTTAATGTCTACCACAATCTAGTAATGACACGGTGTTCCTTTCTTTATTTTCAGAAATATAAAATTCAATTACTGTATCCTCGACGAAGGGCACGTTATTAAAAACGGGAAGACCAAACTCTCCAAGGCCATCAAGCAGTTGGCTGCCAACTTCAGAGTCATTTTGTCAGGAACGCCCATCCAGGTAAAGGCCACCAGACTCATAACATTTTAATCGCCTGAGCTTTATCTGTTGAAATACTGGGCTTTTTGTTCTTCGAGTAGAATGATAGACACAGAGTCTATCAGTGGTTTTATGTTATTAAAATAATAGAAAAGGTTTGCATTATTTAGTCAGTACTTAGAGATTGGATAATGATTTGCTTGTGCCAGTGTCCTGGGAGGTCTTGCATGGGTTGTGATGTGGCTAACATCCTCTTCCTTCCTCGTCCCTCAGAATAACGTTCTGGAGCTGTGGTCCCTATTCGATTTCCTCATGCCTGGCTTCCTGGGCACAGAGCGTCAGTTCGCCGCTCGCTACGGCAAACCCATCCTGGCCAGCCGGGATGCCAAGAGCTCGTCACGGGAGCAGGAGGCAGGTAGGATGGTCTCTCAGGTGGTCAGCAGTCAACCTCGGTTAATCTGTTGGTCAGAATTAATCAATGAAATTATAAAAATCTATTTGGATGTTTCCACGTCTATTAGTTGCAGTCCTGCTCATGTTCACATTTCCACTCTGTGCTGTCTCCCAGGTGTCCTGGCCATGGAGGCCCTTCATCGACAGGTGTTACCCTTCCTCCTGAGGAGGATGAAGGAAGATGTGCTGCAGGACCTCCCTCCCAAAATTATTCAGGACTACTACTGCACCCTCAGTCCCCTACAGGTACCATTACTGCTGAACTCTGCATTATTTTCTTAGCCATTATTCTAATGGGTTTAACTTTTTGGATCAATTGAATAATCAAGAAGTGCCTTTTTTGTTTATGCATTTTATTTAGATTTTTTTAATCCGCTGAATTTATTTGTCTAACCAGTTTTATACATTGTTGTACGATGGTGTCACACAGAAATAGCTGATGAGCTTGTAGTTCTATTTTCTGTATTTTATTAAAATCAATTGGGTTAATCAAACTAAATGGATTGAATAGATTAGAAACTGTTGCAGCCCTAGGTACCACACAGCCACCAGCAGCCCTCCGCCCATGCATTCACACACACAAATGATTATTTTTAGGAATTTAGCTAATCAACGTATGCACACAGATGTGAAATGGGTGATAAAATCTCTCTGCCCACAGGTTCAACTGTATGAGGACTTCGCCAAGTCACGAGCCAAGGTCAGCGTGGAGGACACGATCTCTAACCCCGACGCGCAAGAAGAAGAAGAGAAGCCCAAACTAAAGGCAACTGGTCACGTGTTCCAGGTACACATGGATTACATATGACATATACTCAGTTTAATTTGAAAGTGAGAGATGAGGCCGATTAATACCTTCTATATCAGTCGTTTTCAAACACTTTCAAGTTTTTCAAAACTGTTCATAGCTGATGTACAAGCTCGCAGCGTGGCACGAAATGATACGCTGTGAGCTTGTACATCTGTAATTTTTTTATAGCTAACGCAAAAATCAAAAATGACATGGATACTTTCTTTTAATGGGTTAAAAAGTACAAACTAGATGGTCTACAAGAAAACCTAAGCCTAAAACCTAATGTGGATAAAAGTTGGCTAACTAAATCCCTTAATTTACAAATCTAGTAAAATTTGAGATGTCCTCATCAATTGAATAAAGGAAATGAAATACTTTAGTGGGTTTTTGTTTTCAATAGGGTATAGCATAGACATAGGGATTATTAGAAACCCACCTCTGCACAAATGTGTTTGTTTTATGGTAAATGAGAATTTTTGAATTGTATTTGTAGGCTCTACAGTACCTGAGGAAGCTGTGTAACCACCCAGCCCTGGTGCTGACCCCGCAGCACCCTGAGTACAAGCGCATAACGGAGCAGCTGGCCGTGCAGAACACCAGCCTACGAGACCTATCGCATGCACCCAAACTCTCTGCACTCAAACAGGTATGACCAGTGGCGTACACACTGTAGAGGCAGGGCAGGCGGTCGCCTGCCCAACTAAGATCTCACCTCCCCTAGAAAACCCAAATAACCCGAAAAGGTGTCATGCGTGCTTAATGTCCTCACAGCTAGTGCCATCCAAGAAGCTTTGAAAAAAGCAGATTGGACCTTCCTTTCCAGAGATAATGGCCAAACATCTTGAAAACGGCAACTTTCGCCGGTTTTCGATCGCCAATTGTCGATTGAGTTGAAATTTCTTTTTGGGGGGTAATGGTGGGGGTGCAAAAAAAAAAATCTCGCCTGCCCTAAATGTAATTCCTGGGGACGTCACTGGGTATGACACCATGGGACATGCAGCACAGGGCTGGGCAATTAGCCCAAAATATCCAAACCGACATTTAGAACCTTTAACCGACTTCATCTTGCTCATGTAGGTTAATCGAATAATTGAGAAACAGGATTTTTTTTTGTGTGTGACTGTTTTCAAAATGTCTTATTGATCAAAACTAATCGACACAAAGACATTCTAGTAGCTGTTTTTATAATCGACTATCTGATTAACCACTTAATCGCTGTATTACACTTCGTTGTACAACCTGTGAAAATACCCTCACATTGTGACATGTTGTGAGCTTGTAGATCTGCCATTTCTTTAAAAAAATATATTTTTTGAATCGATCATTATCAAGGCAAAATAACCGTGATATTGATTTGAAGTCATATCGCACAGCCCTTCCACAGCACGCACCCAAACTTTATGCACTCAAATGTCACTTTTACATATGTACTCCTGGCTTGCCATGCCTCTACTCTATTTCACTTTACTTAGGTTTTACACAAAAAAAAGGGTGTGCAGAGTGATTTGTGGGAATTAGCAGAGTATGGCTGGACTGCATCCTCGGCCAGGCACGCTGCTTGGCTGGAACTACAAGCTGTATAATTGTATCCAGGAACCATTTGTTTCCCCGTCCCTTATAGACGGAAAGCTTTGTCAATGTTTTTAACCCATTAAGACCTGGAACGCATCTGTGTCACTTTAGATTTCTTTGGCTATTCAAAAATAGCAGATATACAAGCTCATAGCGCGGCACCAGTAGATCTGCTATTTTTGGGATTGTTTAGATTTTTTTTCAAAAAACATTTTTAAGAATCGCCTCAGGTCTTAATGGGTTAATAATGAATGTAGTCGCCGCCCTGACAGAGTGCGTTCTTTCTGTTCCCCCAGTTGCTGTTGGACTGCGGCCTGGGAGGCGGCGGTGCGGTGGACGGAGGCACCGAGGCCGTGGTGGCCCAGCATCGTGTGCTGATCTTCTGTCAGCTGAAGACCATGTTGGACATCGTGGAGCATGACCTACTGAAGTCCAAGCTGCCCAGCGTCACCTACCTGAGGCTGGACGGCAGTGTGCCGGCCGGCCAGCGCCACTCCATAGTGTCCAGGTCAGTGGGGGTGGTGTCATGTTCAAAGTGAACTTTGTGTCTAGAAATAATTATATATTGCTTCCAGTTATTGCCTGTTACCACATTATTGCAGCCTACCCCATCAAAGAGAGCTTACAGAAGCCTAAGGCACACTGAAGGAAAAATGGAAAGTGCAAAAAAACGGAAGTAAGCGGTATGTGTTAGGTTTATGAATCTTGTTCGAGAGCACTTGTATTAATCCTTTTATTCTCTAACGCCGTGGCAGAACAGAAACGCCTCTAGCTTCAAACAAACATAGCATGAGCAGAAATACCTGGTGAAGTTAAAGTGAAACTTGTTTGGATTGAAAGTTGTAAATATTATGTTGTAGTTGATTTTTTTCCTTCAGTGAATCTCTTGTTACACCATTGTTCTTGCGAAGCACTTTTGTTCTCGTAGGTGAAGTATTTATAAAGGTAATTTCCCTTGGTCAAAGGAGATGCAGACACACTAGTTGACAAGAATCCAGTTTATCGGTGGATTTTTCACAGCATTTCGGTGTTGTGTGGCTTTGCTCTGAAACTAATTGCATTATAATTCACTATCGATAGCTAAAGATTGGACAGGGACAAGAGTCAAGACTCTGTCTTGTGTTTTTAATTCATTTGCTGTAAGTATTCCTCACCTGATCAAGATGTTTGTTAATCTCACTTTGTTTCAGGTTTAATAACGACCCCTCCATCGACGTGCTGCTGTTGACCACCCATGTGGGCGGTTTGGGTCTCAACCTGACGGGCGCAGATACGGTGGTGTTTGTCGAACATGATTGGAACCCCATGAGGGACTTGCAGGCCATGGATCGTGCACATAGGATAGGACAGGTACCTTTTACTTTATACACTTCAAGTACAGTATTAATGGCAGTACCTAGACAAAGAGCACTATTAATGGAGATAATTTGACTTGGTTAAAAACACTGATCTGTGGGTTGCCTGTTAATAAATAAATAAATTACATGGGTTCTGGCCCCAATTTGTGGACCTACTCGGGCAGGCTCAGAATGTATTCCTACCAGCGCTGTCCTCAAGCGCCTCCCTTATGCTTATACAAGTTGAATTTAAGACACATTTTGGAGTCGTTACGTTACCATCTCTGTTAAACAGAACCAGTGAGGACCATGTCCTGGGCATGGGCCTTCCATAAGTAGTATCATCTTTTGAATGGTTATCAATGCAATGGAGCATAAATAAAATTAAAGTCAGTTCCCAGAGTAGGTGTAGACTGTACACCAGTGATCTCCATAGACCCCGTTTCTTTGCAAGGCAGGATCTCACTGAAGCCAGTACAAGTGAAATTCATGTAGGCCTTGTGGTGGCTCCAATATTAAGAATGGTACAGCATAGGGTATTTAATAATGAAGTGAAAAATGTTCTACTACAGCTAGTGCCATCCGTCACACGTGTCTCTGTGTCCTGCAGAAACGGGTGGTGAACGTATACAGGCTGATCACACGGGGCACACTGGAGGAGAAGATCATGGGACTACAGAAGTTCAAGATGAGCATTGCCAACACGATCATCAGCCAAGAAAACTCCAGCCTGCAAAGCATGGGCACAGATCAGCTTCTCAACCTCTTCACTCTGGATAAGGTTAGGAGCAGGGCTTCTTATGTTCTCCACTCTTCAGGCTTTTGACCTTATGAGATCCCAGTTCAGAGAAAATGTGTCCCTGAAGTCAGAGTGATGAGAAGAAGCTGAACAAAATCACCCCTAATATTTTTAGCTTAAAGTATGTAGCATCTTCTAGTTCAGATTATCTTTCTACAAAGTGTAAACTGTTTTATTACATGACCACATTAGAATCCTGTATGTGCTATTTTGGTTCCACAACTACCCCACATTTATCAGTTCTGAGACCAAACCCTTAGTCATCATCAGGAGAGTTCCTGTTAACGTACCTGAACCAATAACATGTTCAATATAATGTAGACCCAGTCCAATTTGTGTGGGATTCACTTAAGACGGTGGCCTAGTGATCATCTCATTAATTCATTGTGTAGCCTAATAATTTGCCGCTTTGATATATAATAGATGCTGTTCTGTGCTGATGTTTCCATACTTAATTACCAATTAAAAAGATGTAGCACACCAGGAATATTAGTGAAGTGCTGATCAGAGGATCTTTCTTTCTTTTTCTTTGTCTTCAACAGTGGAGAATTCTCTGCTCTTGCAGACAGTGATATGCCTGGATCATCATCAAATAAAATTTATTTTATGTGCTTGGTTTAGACTGCTTGAGTTTGTAATTTTAATCATAACAAATATTGATTTAGACTATACAATTCTGATTTCAAATGAAATCCACACTGTCCCACTGTTCTGAGAAATAGTTCTTGATCGGTCAAGCATCAAGCTTGTCTACAACAGAAGCATGTCTTCGCCCAGCCTTTTACCTAACCAACGTGTTCATGGCTCTTTCAGGACAACAAGGGTGCGAAGAGTGATCCCTCGCCGTCGACCTCAGGGAAGGGCTCCATGAAGTCTGTGTTGGACGACCTCGGAGAGCTGTGGGACCAGCAGCAGTACGACACAGAGTATGACCTGGACACCTTCATGCACTCCTTGTAGTGGCACTGAACACCGGCCGCTGTCGCGTACCACACAGACACGCCGTACCACAGTGGTTCTCAAACCTTTTTTTATTTATTTCAATGACCCCCCATAACCCGGAGAGTGTACAAATGGAACCAATTTGGTTCCAATTGTACGCTCTCAGTTGCAGACCTGTAAGGGTCCATTTGGAACTCCCTCAAGGAACACTGAGGGTCCCTGGACCCCATTTAGAGAACCACTGCCCTACCACACCCCGTCATCCCAGCTAGCATGGGCCCAAAGCGACAACACACGGCCACGGAAAACAACTCTCTGGCTGAAAACTAGGAACAAATGTACGTAAAGATTGAAATATTATATTTTCTGAAACAAATTATACATCCTCCCATTTCCTGATTTCTCAAGTGGGGAGGGAGGAGCCAATGTCTCTGTTTGGCACGTCGGTCAGAATATATTTTCCTCAAGAACAGTTGCGAAGCTGCCAATAGTGATTTATCCAGCTGCAATGATTGTCTCCCAATATTTGTTTACATTTTGCCTAGTGAGACATCTGCTTTGGTTCCCTTAACAGGCAGACTGCTACTGCATAGGACGATATTATGTAGCCTCTCCAGTATACACAATAAATTATCATAGTTGAGTTATGGTTTAGTTACTGAGGCAGGTGCTAGCCTTAGCGCATGCCACCCTTCTCTCATGCCATGTTGCAATTGTACAGTATTATCAGATATTTTTACCCCCGAAAGTCTTAAAAGCACTCCCAATACCCAACCACTTGTTGGACTTGTGGATAGGAACCATGTTTTAGTATAACTAAGGGAAATGGTGGGGGTGGATGTGAAGAGCCTGCAAGAGACACGGTCAAGCCACGCTGCTCCTCTTTTTGTAGCAAGCAATGTGTTTTGGTGAGTTTGTGCTACTATGTGGCTTGGATGAGTTGCATAGTGGATGTGTAGTGACAGTATAAGACTCCCATCCTGCAGATGGCAGCAGTCTATAAGCATGCCTGTAAAGCACATTCTCATGGTTTGGCCAAGGAAATGGTCTTTTCTTTTCTTTTTTTATAGTAGAAGAAATGGGAGAATCTGTTATGAACCGTTTCTCCTTACATGGTGAAAACTAACTTGGAAAAGCACTGCACTGAAGCAGCATTGCAGGGACTGAATCTCGGGGCCAAGTTGAAACTGGCACTTGAGACTTGTCACAAAAGTATTTTAAAAATAATAATTCTGACTTGTATATATTTCTGTAATTGCTGCTTTTTGTCTAAGCTGGTGGAATTGTAATAAATTCTACAGACGTTTGAAGTATGTGTTGTTTTTTTTGTCCATGTACAGTAATTGTTTTGGGAAATCCCGAAGCAGTGGTTCTCAACCATTTCTGGATCAGGGTCCAACCTTGAAAGCGTTTGCGGCCTGACCACTTAACACCTGACCACTTAACACGGCTGCCGTGTTAAGTGGTCAGATGGGTGGGCCCGGCCGTCTGCATTTTCCGAGCATGTTTATTTTAATGATCAATCGATTGTTTCGGCTTGGATAATTGTAACCAACGTAGTATACTTTACGTTCCAATTTATCGGTATCACAATCGGGTACAGGTATCTTTTACATTATTAAAAAACTATTTATTATACCAAATGCAATATCCTCACGGACCACCATTGGGCCCTGGCTGCAGTAGGCCCACTGCAGTAGAGTGCACAGCATTGACAGTGCGATGCTCAAATCAGATTTTTGGCCTACTGGGGTCAGATTGGCTTTTAAGTAAAACAGTAAAAAAAAAAGGAAGCCATATGGATTTTTGCAAATGAGATTTTAACCTCATTCGTAGTTTGAAATGTGATTCAAGTCTGATTTGTCCCGAGTGTCTCAGTCACTCAGGACCCTAAAGCCTGATTTATATTTTATTGTACTACAGCTCGCCTAAAATAGTCTTTCTACAAGCCCACACATAGCACATTGCATATAGTGAGCTTTGCAGATCTGCTATTTTTGGCAAGCAACACCACATATGACAGCTTAAAGGAGTAGTTCACCCAAAAAATGACTTATTTTCTATCAATTGCACACCCCATGAAACCTTGAATCCATGGATTTATTTTTGTTTTTGTGGCATTCCTAAGCCAATAATTTGATTCCCATCTCCTAGCGGCTAATGTATCCGGTAGGAGACACAAAGTAGATGATTTGTGTCTCCTACCGGATACACACCTGGTCATCAAATTATTGGCTTAGGAATGCCACAAAAACAAAAATAAATCTATGAATTCAAGGCTTCATGGGGTGTGCAATTTATAGAAAATAAGTAATTGTTTGGGTGAACTCCTCCTTTAACATGTATGACAGTGAGAAATGCTTAAGCATTTCTCACGCCTGTGTATTGGGCCGATACCACAGCAACCGATGCAGATAAGTTGATGTCTGAAGGCAAATCAGATTTGCCTGCAGTCTGAGTAAAGCCAAATTGTCACCAGTTGTGCCAGTAGAGGGTGCGGCTGTACAATCGGGGGCCTATTACACGAAAGGAGAATTAAATAAGCCTGGATTTAAGTCAAATCCAGGTTTGACAAAGTCTGGTCCGTACAGCCTGGTTTATTCCGTTCCGTGAACGCCAGGCTGAAAAGGAGCGACTTTGTCGAGCTAGACCTTGTCAAGCCAGGCTGTGTCGAGCCAGGATCGTAAAGCCAGGCTTCACGTATTCCTATAAAAGACCATGAAAGTCGATAGCAGAATCCTTGAACTTGACCAATCATGGAATAAAAACAATATGCAAGTATAATCAATCAATCAATTCTTCAGCGGTGGTCTCTTCATGTTGTAGTTTAGTAATGAATGGCTCAAGCTGCTCTCAGACTCGGAGACCCTTTTATGCCAGGTGAGTACAGGTGATGGCCCAGACCCCCACCCCTGGCACTCCTGGTACCCCATGAAGACAAAGGCATACATTTGCATCACTATATAGGCGAGGGTCGCTCTGCTGAATGGATACGGTGGTGATTAGCTGCCTGCCCGCGTGAATGGACGAGGAGGCGGGCTAATGTTCCGACGGCCACTATTCTGTTTGGATTTTTTTCACTGCCTGTTTTTCAGTCAGTCTTTTACTTCCTTTTCTAGGGGAGGCGAGATTTTAGTTCCTGCCCCTACGGTGGGTACGCCACTGATAGCATCACAATCATTTTTAACCACTTAGCTTTGGCTATTCAAAAATAGCAGATCTACAAGCTCATAGCACGCGCCGAGTGCTGCGCTATGAGCTTGTAGATCTGCTATTTTAGAAAAATCTTGAAAATGTGTGCATATCTTTGAAATGTATATACATTTTTAAAGCGAACATTTTAACTCAAATCTTTGCTTCTGGGGGTCCCTGGCACAAAACATTTTCAGATGGGAGTCTGCGGCCAAATGTATATCAATTTAGGGGTCCTTACTCCTTGGCATGAAAAAGGTTGAAAACCACTGTTCTAAATGGCAGTGGTTCACAAACTTTTTAGCTCAAGAGTCTTGAGGCTTGGGTCCCGGCTCCCGGGGAGAAATTTCTCCCCGAAAGAATATATAATTCAGTTAGGCTTAAACATGAGGAGGAGTATAGTGAATATTGGAATTTTTGCTTACTAATCTACAATGTGATAGCCTATTATATGCGCCATGCATCCAACCAATATGTCTGAGTCTGTGCTCAGGAATGTGTCTAAAACAAAAAAAGTCTCCATGAATTCAAGGCTTCGTGGAAATTGTGTGTAATTGATAGAAAATTAGTATTTTTTGGGTGAACTATTCTTATAAGTGTCTTGTTCAGGGGCTTTGAAACATTGCTGAGGCCTGCCTGGAATAAAACCTGGGATGTTTGACTTGCCAGGCAGGCTCTCTAACCATTCAGCTATGGCCACATCATCAGCAGAGAGGCAGTTCTACTCTGTAACAGTAAAGGGGTTTCAGGTGAAAACAGCAAAATGAGGAATAATATAATAAAAGACTGTCTTGCTAAAAAAGCGTCATGTCTCTCATTTACTGTTACTTTTCAGCATAAACATTCTAAAATAGCAAAAACAGCAGATCGACAAAAAAAAAACAAGACTCGTGCAACATAATTTGGCAAGACACACCATCTCCGCTTTACTTCCCGTATCTGCATAGTCTCGCGTCTCGCGTAGCTATCTGCGTGAAGAGGGTGGGCGCCAACCTACTTCCGGTCTCCTAAAAAGGCGTCCGCCCACTTCACGCAGATAGCTACGCGAGACGCGAGACTATGCAGATACGGGAAGTAAACCGGAGATGGTGTGTCTTGCCGAATTTTGCTGCGCGAGTCTTGTTTTTTTTTTCCAGGACTTTCAAAAAGCGTTAAGCATTGGTTCTCAAAGTGGGGTCCGGGGACCCCCAGGGGTCCTTGGGGGGGTTCCAGGGGGTCCCCAGCAAAATGTTATTATTAGATATGGCTCTTTTATTGCTTTTAACTTTTTAATGGATCCTATGTAAGTAAAGCCTGATTAAAAAAACTCCCAAAATCCACCAGAATACTGGAAATTACATCTACTGTTAAAAATGTCCTGGGGGGGGGGGGACCCCCAGCGTGGTCAAGAGCTGGGAAAAAATATCCTGTTGTCGGACGGTCTGAGGTTGGCAGGTATGGGTAAGCCCCTTGAGATCATGCAGCATCTGGTTTTCAAGGGATTCCAAAATAATGAACCCTGATCATGAGTGGATGTATTAGCAGATTCAATCATTCTGTCAAGGTGAGAGGTGTTAACTTCAAACATCTATATCATCAGAAATGCCTGGTGGTGGTGCAAGAGAAAAGCTGAGGTGTATATATATATATGTCAGACATTTTTTATAATATACAAAAAAAGCTGTAATATATTATAAAACATCTAAAAACAATATGAACTATAGTGTTAACAGAGTGACAATGACATATCACATGAGTCATTGTGAAACAATTACTCACTCTATTTCAGTAATATAATTAAATTGATTATATCTTATTGTATTTATTTCATTTTATTTGAATGCAGGGTCATTAAAATGAGTCCATATACAAACATGTGTTGAATTAACTGAGGAAAAATTTGAAGAACAAGGCTCTGCTCTGGCTAAACTAATCTGGCAAGATAATTCAGCTTTCATGAAACCGATTCATCGCTAATCCTGGCTAAATTAAACCAGGATAGGTGTTAAATCCAGGCTTAATCCCTAATTCTGCTTTCGTGAAATAGGCCCCAGGAGTGAAGACAACTGGTATAGCCAAGCTCATATCACGACGCTGACCTTGTGATGCTTGCTTGGGCTCATTCAATACATAATGTCACTCCATACTAGTGTACTACTCTAAATGCCAAAGACAAATCAACTGCATACATTTAAGGAATTATCCTGGAGGTCATTAAATCTATTAATACAAAATGTAGGTAAATATTTGGACATCCTCATGATGGAAGCAATGAAAACTGATGAGATTTATCTGCATTTTTTGATGTATTTATCAGATGCATCGAAAGTCTGTCAAGACAATATGATTTGATTTAATGTGTATGGATAAATTCTGCACGTCCTGCGTTTTTTTATATTTATAAAAAAATGCAGTATCTTGATGTAATGTACAGTATACTGTGTATTTTTGGTGTAGGATTTAAATTGTATGAAGGTGAAAAGGAGCTACAAACTGGCCTGCAGGGCATCACTGCATCACTGAACAGCAGAATTAGTTGTCAAGGGCATAATGTAAGATAGTAGGTCAGCTCTTTTGAAAGATTCAGTCTGTATAATGTTATGTCACATTTCAGCATGAAGCGTTAGTGGATTAGTGTCTTTGCCGTAAGCAAGGTTACAACTTGCATGCTTATGTATTTGTGTTGTTGTTGCTTTTTAGCCCTTTTACTCCCCAATTTAGTTGTGCCAATTAATTCCTCCCGACACACATTTCTGCTGTTGCAACCTACTGGCTCAGCTGTGAGAAGCCCCCACTGGGAGGACGTAGACCAGGGGTCGGCAACCTTTTTGCCATGTTTTCATTTTCTTGATATGGTGTCATAATTAAACTTAATGTTAATATGGCACACTATCAAAACTATTTCCAAAACGATCAAACTATTTCCATCTGATTTTGATTGTCCATCAGCTACACATAACCTTTATTTTTTTCTTTAGACATTTCTTTCACATCAGGATGTAATGATCATTAGACTCAGAGCAATATAGCCTCACCTATCTCAGACTCCCTCCCAAGGCAGAGTTAGGTGTTTGAATGAATGCAGAATTATGTGCGGGATGTCATTTGTATATAGATGTGAGGGGACTTAATTTAACTGACTAAACCTTTTTTTTTAAAGAAAAAACCTCCCTCTCACACTTATGCGTCATGGTCAGTATCATGTTCAGTATCATGGTCATTATCATGTCAGTATAGTGTCAGTATCATGGTCATTATCATGTCAGTATCATGGTCAGTATCATGTTCAGTATCATGGTCATTATCATGTCAGTATAGTGTCAGTATCATGGTCATTATCATGTCAGTATCATGGTCAGTATCATGTTCAGTATCATGGTCATTATCATGTCAGTATCATGGTCATTATCATGTCAGTATCATGGTCAGTATCATGGTCATTATCATGTCAGTATAGTGTCAGTATCATGGTCATTATCATGTCAGTATCATGGTCAGTATCATGGTCATTATCATGTCAGTATAGCGTCAGTATAGTGTCAGTATCATGGTCATTATCATGTCAGTATCATGGTCAGTATCATGTCAGTATCATGGTCAGTATATACAGTATATCATGGTCATTATCATTATTCATCATGGTCAGGGTCATCATTATTAAGGGCGGCACCTCAGTGCCGCCCTTAAATAATGATTGCTTCCAGCACCCCACAAACTTCTCTGCATGCCCCCTGGGGGGCTGTACCTCCCCCATTGAGAAACACTAGAGTCTAGCGACTAGACGTTCAACTAAGCCGGATGCACCATAGTGGATTCGAACCCCCAGACTCCACAGTGGTGAGGTGCTCTATACCACTGCGCCACCCGAGCCATTTAATTGTGAAACTAGCAGTTTAAAGACTCCATAGGTGTATTTATGCCTAATTAATTTATGCTCTGCTGTACGATGGTAAAGTCAGTCGTTACGACAGTTTTGCGCACCTAAAATAGCGGACCTGCAGTCTCACAGCCACCAGAATTGAGATTCATCCACGACACACTGAGCTTTTATGTCTGCTATTTTGGTGTGCAACACCGTTATACAGCGAAGTAAAAATCTGTCTTAACTGTGACCTTATATGCATCTGCTAAGCACCTCACTGTAGGCAGCAGTCAGGGAGCACATAGAGGGGTGATGGAAGAGAGAGGCCATGCAAAACACCACAAGGTTTCACAGCGTCATACAACTACGTTTAATAAGATTTAGCTTATTAGTACAGAAAAAAAGGGAGGGAAAAAGTAAGGTGGGATCTACAAACTTTGAAGCAGTAGTAAGCATTAGCAGCATTGAGCTCCATGTTTTCAAATCACAGTTATACTGCAAAAGTTCAGACAAGTATAGGTCCAAGTCAACAATCTCAAAAGCCTCATCAAGATAGAACCATTATTCAAGTCAGGAATAAAAACGTAAAAAAATAATAATCACAGATGCCTTATTAAAAAAGTACATTTCAAAAGTAGTGGGTTGTCTGTGGAAAAACAAAATATCAAGCACATTGTCAATCTTTTTTTCCCCACCTATTTTGAGATCACAACGAGATGACAAGACCTACAGTGTTTACCTACCCAAAGAACTTCCATGAAGCAGTAGTGAATGTACAGTATACTATCCAATTCTAGAGTTACATGAAATTACATAGGTATATCTATAATAGAGTGGAATAAATAAGATGGCCGTCATCACCCAAATCATCTTCGCCTATTATTTTTCTACAACCAGGGAATATTGTCCCTTTCATCTGCACACATAGTTTTGTTGTTACAGTTATTGTAAGAGAATTTAAAAAAAATTTAATAAAAAAGCAAATAAATACTTTGTGGTGTACTGTACAGTATAATACTGACACAGGAAAGAGAAAAGTCTTGGGCTAGTTTAAATCAGGTTTGATATTAGCATCAACCTGTATAAAGTAATTGAAAAAGGCAAGATAGAAATGATGTTCTGCATTGGTGACTGTTAGACGAGCCACTGTAGAGGAAGTGATGGTTCACTATGAAACAAGGAATAATTGAATAAACATCTTCACACAAAAAAAGTACAGAAAACAAATTAGGCAAATTGGACATTTGGGAAACGAGAAAGCTAAAACGTTCAGACCAGTTCTACTTCTGGGTGATCTAGACCAGTCACACCAAACATGTCATCCGCCTTCTAGATTCAGCTGTACAGTGGATTGTAACACTTACATTCATACTTAAATACAATCACACTGGTGCACATGGTCCCTATGTTATAAGTGCAGGAACTAAACAGACTTGATTTGAGGACATGTTAATGGTTGAGGACTCTTATTCAGAAGTTGCTTTTTAATATTTCACATCTAAGGAAGTTGCAACATTTCTCTTGGCCACATTGTTAAAAGTTTATAATTGTTATCTACTGCACAAAATGGGGATGAATTATTGTGGCATTTGTGGTAATAGAAGTCATAGCATTTGTAGTAGCAGAAGCAATGTAAAATGTAATGTTCAGCTTCCACAATTATATCACAACATACTGCATATATGCTCCATTCTGCCATTTTATTGTATTGCCCATTCATGTGTTTACATTGCCAATCACTCAACATTACGAACCGCCATTGTGTTTTGTGTGTAGATTTTTTTGTCTGTAGATAATTTTCACACTAATGTCAGCAACATCAGCGAGTTAACACATAAAGCTTAGCGTTTCAAGAATCTAGACACTTTAGTAACATTACAAAGATTTTTTTTTTCAGCTTCAAAAAATGAAACAAAGTGAACAAACGAAAAAATAAACTTTTTAAAGAATTAGCATCATAAAATTAATTTATTCCAAGTAAAAATACAAAATAATATTAATGACATTGACCAGATATGAAAGTCTCCCCCAGAAATAACTATTAATGGTTGAGAAATAAGTCTGTAAAGAAAATACGAAATAAAAATGAAAATATGTAAATAGGTTTAAATTATTTACTTTTTTAGCAAAACCTTCTAAAAATAATGAAAATTTCTCAGTACAAAGGCTACATTACTACTGGAAGGTACTAGCAGGTAGAGTAGGTAAATACACAGTAGAAAATGATTTTAGTGAATCACAATGCTTGCAATGAAAATAATTCTGCAATAAAGATTTATGCCTCTTTTTCTTGTTTTCTTCTTTTTTACAAACAGTACAAACAGTATTGCACATTACAACAAAGAATCAAGGTTCTTAGCCTTAAAAAATGGGACTAATTCAAGTCTTGCGTGAAGAGAAGGCCACCATTTAATTGATGCACCTTGGGGGCTTTTGATCAAGTTACAGGTGAAACACTTGTGTATTTTTGTGTTTAAAAATAACATTCTTTTCCCTCTACCTCCAACAGTTCACCGACTCTCATAAGTCTCTATTTTTTTCTTTTCCTCCTCCAACGATGTCAGGCTAACAAATCAGGGTATGTTGCTTTTACAAAACAAAAGGAGCACACATACTTTTAGGAAACATAAAAAAGTTCTCTTAAAAAAATAATGAACAGAAGATCTCTTTCACAATTCTGGTCAGCATAGTAAATGATTGATTATAAATATACAAAAAACGAGGGAAGTATCTTCAGTTTCTTTCTAAGCACCTGATATTTCTAAAGATCTCTTTTGGAGAACACGGATGATATTGTTTTTCAGATCACTACCGCTTATGCCAATTTATGCTTCACAACAAGGTGTCACGCGCCTAAAATGGCAGATCTACAAGCTCCCAACGAGTCGCATCCAAGACACCTTGTGAGCTTGTAGGTCAGCTATTTTCGATGCGTGACAGTTGTGTGATGAAGTATGAATCAGGCTTTATTTGTTGGTTTTGGTGACACCGTGCCTTCACGGTATTTCGACTGGTTGGACGATCACTCTAACCTTCTCTGTAATAAAGTAGACTGTACTTTCTAACTACATCATTATATTAAAGTTATAAAGCTCTAGCTCCTTCAGTTGTTCTTTTTTCCAAAAATAAATTTTAAAATAAAAGCAAAATAAGCATGATAAAAAATAAAAATCAACCATCTGTTAAATCATTTCTCTCGAAGAATTAAATTAATATATATATTTTTTTCATCTGAATAAACTTACTTAGAAAATATCAATTTCTCTCCTAATATATTTCAAAATTGAGGTATTGCAAAAGATCATATCAGTCAGAAAGCACGCTTTTTCGTTTTTCTTTTCTTAATAACAAAAAGAATTGCTGACTGTCGAAAACTGTTCAGATACAAAGAGTAGTGCATAACAAATGTCTATCATAGAGAAGAAACAAACATAGAAAACCCATCTGGGTGGGGAAAGAAATGTCACAAAAACACCCAGAATTCACTTTCATAGGGTTACTCATTATTACTCATGGTTAGCCTCTTTTTTTTTGTCTTAGTAAAAAAGTATCTTCTGCTTAGTTTCAATTAGTTATCTTTTACAAGAAACAAACAAAACGTCTATCCTAAAGCAAACAGTTTGCGACTAAAACGAGAGAGGGACTGCGGGGTGCCATCACGGGACAATCACAGCTCACAGACAAGGGGGAAAACGACACACAAACTTGCAATGATGTAAGATCCAGTCGGATTGTCCATAAAACTGTTAAAACCAGTGTAACTTAGCCCCCCTTCCCCCAGTTCCACCGATCAAACCCAAGCCACCCCAACTTCAGCAGCCAATACTTAAGTTTCTAGGTATTGCATCCATAACTACCAAATGCCTCCCATCCCACCCGCATAGCCCAACCCTCCCGCAGTCCATTGAACTGCACCCTATACCATAGCCTTTTGATAAAAAAATATGTCCACCATTTTAGCAGGTCAATAATCTACTTCAAGCTTTGCAGGAAAAAAAAATCTGGATAAATATGGTAACCCAGCTAGCACGTCATGTTCTGGTAATGTTATTCCAACCTCCTAGCCATGTAGTGACAACGTGTGCAGGCTAAGAAGGAGCTCAGTTTGTCAACCTCAAGTCTCCAGTAGCTTCAATGTTCTGGTTTCCCATCTGGTCACTGCCTTCTTTCTTTATCAAAATTACTCCACAAAATGTATCTACCTTGCACCTTAGCCCCTCATGTGAGGCTTAATTATTAGCGCAGTCTCTTCTGTGGGTAGCTGTGTGTGTGTGTGTGTGTGTGTGGGTGGTTTGCTGAAGTTGAATACGTGAGCTCTTTGGTTATTTTGGGGAACATGAACTTGCGTTGTGAACTGTGGTTGATTCTTAATTAAGCTCACATTATTCTGTCTTATGTATGTGTTGGATCAGACTTTGTGCGCGTAGGCGTGTGTGTGTGTGTGTGTGTGTGTGTGTGTGTGTGTGTGTGTGTGTGTGTGTGTGTGTGTGTGTGAGAGAGAGAGAGAAACATACACTATCTGTGTAACGTTACGTGTGTCTATGTGTGTAAGAGGCTATGTTTGTACTGGTGCAAGTGTGTGTACAAGAGAACATATACGTGTGCATACACTATAGTTATGAAGTTTCACAGGACTTCTATGTCGGACATCAACGACAGTTAAAGCGAATCACAGTTCTAGGCATACTCGGACCTAACTACATACGGTATAAAAAATTGCACAATTATATCAACAATCACTGCAAAAACGTACTTCACCTATCATAGACAGTTTTAAATGGTAAATCCTACATTTAATTGGATTTATGATTATTACGTTTTCCCCCCCCCAATCTTCAGGATGTGTTGACCATCTTTTTAAATATTTTTTTCTTATGCAGAAACTATCTGCTCTGGCACCCAGCCCAGTGGTACCAGTGGGTCCAGCATCTCTCTGGAGCTGCTGCAACTGTAGCCTTTTTTTTTGTTTGTTTTTTACCCAGTATTTTCCTATTTCTGTCCAGTTTCCGTGCTAGTTTGTACATACATCTATAGAGTGTTGTGCAAACATGGGCAGAATTGAATAGTAGACATGATACTGAAATAATTCTATTGCATGCAGCAACCCGATTGAAATAAACATGCAGTTAGGGCAACCCAGCCCAGTCCCACCCTCCACCATGATAGCCATCATCATCTTAGGGGTGCGCCCCCCTCCCCCTATGATAGCTCGTCATCCTAAACACTGGGTGCTTCTCTAGCTTCATTGTTTTGTGTGTGTGTGTGTGTTTGTTTTTTACACCCTAGCCTGAATAAAGTACTTATGGTATCTGTTCATACCATGAATTTAGCAGCAAAGCTATTGCAGCATTACATTGACATAACACTAAAAAATAATGTTATTATAAAACATAAAGCCCTACAAATCAAAAGCAAAATAATCTGATTGCGCTTATGAGGTATTAATATCTTCAGAGTCAAAATTGAGAGTGAGTATAGCCGTGTTATTTTTACTCTGGGCGTTACTGGCCCACACTACTGGATAGTTGTTAGATCTTGCTACATCTTATGCCATCTATTTTACTTTTCTGTATGCATTAATTTTCATTTGCCTTTGGTAATTATTTTTTACTAGGGGCAATAGACCTAATTTTTTTTTCCTTTTCTTTTTTTGAAAATAAGTGCATGCTCCTTTTACACAAAATTTAAATTATCTATTTATAGACATAGATAAACAACAAATTTAAATATGGGTATGGTCCCACCTCTGTCTCATCAGGGTGGAGTCCAACAGGACGTAGTGAGCCACCCAGGCAACAGAACGGGGAGCTGAACATAACCAGGTGTTGAACATATACATACCATCCTGTGTGCGGTTAGTGAGATTTTGTGCCAAAGTGCAAATTCTAAGCTGATAGACTTTCGCAAATTCACTTAAATTTCCCCCTTTGTATTTTCAGAGAGGGGAACACTGTACAATGAGTTCAGCGCGAGTAAGAAAGTCCCATGTATTCGATGTCATCCTTTTTGCTTTTTCACAAGGTGGTAATGGGGAGCAGGCTGGAGTATGTGGGGGTGGGGGGTGCAGCGCTGTCCTGGGGGTGTTGGGATTGTGGGGGCCGGATGGGGGGCGGGTCCACCAGGACAGGGCTGACGCAACGACCCCTCTCAGCTCCAGCGGAAGGACACGTGTCGAGGGCGGTCGCCCCCCTCCTTCACCAGTGGCTTGTGGAACTCCCGGCCGGCCCGGGAGTGGATGCTGGCCCAGCAGTACTCGCAGTAGTACTGCAGGCAGGTGACGTTGGCACAGAAGAAGGGCGCAAACTTCCCCCCGCAACGGGCACCCTGGCACTCGTCGCACATCTGGTCGTCCAAGACGTACGGTTTCACCTCCACCTGTAGACAGAAACCAAAGAACGGAAGACAAGTCCTGGATTAGATGCGTTACAAATGGCCACCTTATTTGTCCCCATGCCTTCTTTGCGCCATTACCTTCACTATGGAATGCAAACTCGCTCCAATTTGTTTGTTTGTTTGTTTGTTTGTTTATTATCACTTACAATAACATTTAAAAAATGATACACAAAGATTCGGTAGAAATGTGAAGGAGAATGCCTAAAAACCCTCCAGGGGCTTGAGAAGTGGCATTCTCCGGGAATATTTGTACATTCATAGGATAAAATTAACATCAATGTGGAATATACACATCCATTACAGTTTAAACACTAATAGACATGTCATACAGATGAAGAAACAGAACGGAAAAGACCAAAATGGACACTGATTCAAAAAAAGAAAGAATCAGCAAAAACATATTACAACAATAAAAGTCAAGTGAACCAAAACATAAACCTCTAGGGAAAATGTTATTATATACTTATATAATTTGACAAAATGAAAAAAGGAATCACAGGGCTATCCCTGCAAATTTATTGTAGGATGCGGTATATTCTTGTCTAACGGTGAATTGATTGATGATTGAAACCTTTCAGTGCGTTGCGCGCGCACACACACACACACACACACACACACACACACACACACACACTCACATCTTCCCAGAAGGGGAGCACTACAGCTGAACCAGAACTCTGCTCAATACATCTGCAGCCCAGGCCAGACACAATGCATCCTTATTAACACGGAGGAGATATACTGGAAGGGAGAGCTACAGCATCACTCACCTTAACTAAACCTAGAAGATTTGAGATCACGTTATTAAATTGTCCATGGGATATTGGGGCATTATGTTTTAGCGTAAATTGTAGGTTATTCCATGAAAATGGCTCATCAAAACAGAAAGCAGAACTTCCCAGTTCAGACGAAACATGTGGAGCCTTAAGTGTGAGCCAGTCGTTTGAGTGGGTCTGGTAGGAGCTGTCCAATGTAACAGCAATGTAATGTAATTTCTCATCAGTGACCCTTAACCCATTCAATCCAGGAACGCATCTGTGTCATTTTAGATTTCTTCTCTGGCTATTAAAAAATAGCAGATCTACAAGCTCATAGCGCAGCACTCTTGTAGATCTGCTTTTTTCTTTTCTTTTTTTTTGAAAATGTGTGCAAATCTTTGAATATATGTATTTTTAAAAGCTAACATTTTGACTCAAATCTTTGCTTCTTAGGGGTTCCCTGGAACAAAGTATTTTGAAATGGGGGTCCGCGGCCAAAATACATAATACATTTTGGGGGTCCTTGACATGGTTTGAGAACTACTGATACATAGCAACATATGTTTTTTTTTCTCAAAAAAAACTGTTAGGATTTAGACATTTGTAGAATCCCCAGAAGCAAAGATTTGAGTTACAAATGTTTGCTTGAAAAAATATATATTCAAAGATATATAAACCATTATTTTATACTTCGGCTATTCAAAAATTGCAGATATACAAGCTCATAGCACGGCACTCGGTGCCGCACTATGAGCTTGTAGATCTGCTATTTTTGAATAGCCAAAGTATAAAATAGTGGTTAAAATCTAAAGTGACAGATACTTTCCCGTCTTAATGGGTTAAAAATAAAGTCATACATACATACATACTCACATACATCACCATAATCCGCAACGGACATAAAAAACTGCTTCTGAACTGAATTGAACAAGGCTAGAGTGGCGTTGCCGTGGAGAATGGAGAAGCCTCGGTGTGCGAGAAGGCGTGATTCATGCTGACCTCATTGCAGCAGCGTTTAAAAGGATTTCAAACTTCTCCACATTGGATATTGTCCTCAGCTCAATTCTACAACAACTATCGTGTTAACAGTGGTCTCAAAAATGTCACGGATCCCCCTATTAAATTAAGATTTGGATCCGCGACCAAATAGGGCCTATTTGGTCGCGGATCCAAATCTTAAAAGATTTTGTGCCATGGACCCCCAATAACAGAAGAATTGGGTTGTTAATTTCTTCTCTAAATTATTCAAGAATAGCAGATCTACAATAATAATAATAATAATTTCTGTGTACTCAAAGTCGCTTATAAAATTTAAATAGAAGTAAAAAAAAAGGGGGGGGAGCTTGTACATCGGCTATTTTTTAATAACCGAACTATAATGGATTTTGAAGCTATATTAACTAATTGTGCTGAAGACCTTCTGGAACCTCCTCAAGGACCCCGGGGGGTCCCCAGAACCCACTTTGAGAACCACTGGCGTGATATCCACTGTTCTAAGACACAGTCGGAGAGGAATGAAAGCCAGGCTATTAAATGCCGTTATCAAATGAATATATGAGGTCAGCCAATAATTGAGCAAGTGCAATCATTAAGGACAATTGAGAGCTAATAGAATGATCTTGAACTCTTGAATGTGTGAAGAGAGAACATTGGAAACATAAGTGGCGACATTAGATGCCATCGTTCTCCATCATGACCTCAGACCAAACCCAACCCTGTAGGAGGGGTACACAGCAAAGTTCGGAGTGATGTTTTAACTCTGAGTGTCAAAATGGACCCCTCCAAGCAGTCTCCTCCTTTATCTGTCTCACTCCATGCAATCTCTTCTCATCTCGCTGCTTGGAGACTGAGAGTTAATGAGATTCTGCAATGCAGAGATTGATTCCTCAGGCGTATTAATGGTAGGTGGTAAAGGGATATGCAAGACACATAACAGACACACGCTGGACGATATAATACAAATATGCCTAAAATTATTCATAACATTTTCTGCGTAAAAAAAACAAATTTAAGGTAATTTTTCAATATGTCCAAATCGTAGAAATCAGTTTAAAGTATTATTTTTGTATGACAATTGACATTACTAAATGGTGGACATCCCACTTTGCTGCTCTGTAAGGCACTTCCTTTACTGCATGATATAAATAGCTTGATTAGTCAGTCCAGTCAAAATAAAGACACCATAACCAGCCACTGAGGATAGATGGTGACAGCCCAAAGGAAGTTGGTGATGGGGGGTATGGAGGTGTGGGGGAGGCACGCAGCCCGCCCCTGCAGACACTAGGCCTGCTGGCTGACAACCAGTCTCGCTTGGCCGCACTACTACTGGCCGTCAGGCCCAGGCAAGCCAGCACAACCCAAGTGGATATACATTTATATAGGGAACTACTATAATTAAACCAGCCCAGTGTGTCTGCAACTTGAAACATCTGTCGGGACTCCAGCAGCCCAAAGCCCATGGTGATTACACACAGCCAGGCCTGGCCTACCGTTATTGTGGGCTGAGCCCAGTAAGCAGGCTGGAAACTGAGCTGTAATGAAAGCTCTGATACACGCGGGAGGAGGCTCGAGTGAGAGCTTCGGTCTACAGCATGCTGTAGGAATGACTGGGAAAACCTCAACCTTGGTCGAGACGTTGTTTCGCCGTTTTTAGGAACCCTCCCCCCCCCCATGCCAAACCCTCCCCTCTCCCTTAAGTGATTCCCCGGAGGGCGGGAATGCCGTTAAGGAAACGCACGAACTCGCTCACCCTCTTGTCGATGTCATTGTGCTGCAGCTGAACGAATCGGGCGCTGATGGCGGCGATGTAGCTCTGCTGATTGGAGAAGGCCACGCGGCCCGCCCCCTTCGGGTACTTGAGTTCTGGGTCGGTGTCGATTCCGGCGTAGCAAACGCCTCCGTACAGCCGGTCCATTATCATAGCCAGCTCCACTATAGGGGGACGAGACGGAAGGAGGAGGGGAAAGTAGAGCAACGTTAATGTGCCACAAGATATAAACCAGTCAACACTCTGAGATTTGTGATCCTCTCACACTACCTCCTGTTCTTGTTTTGTTTATACAATAAGTGGCACCAACTTCTAGTAGGATTTAGGGCTTTTGCAGGTCACAGTGTGTGTGTGGGGGGGGGGGGGGGGGGGGGTGTCTGCAGCATGGCACTATGCATCACACCACTCCATCAGTCTGCAGTACTGCACTATTCATTAGAACAGCCGTCTCCAAATGCTGATATAATTAGCAGGAGTCACATTGCAGACAAGCCGAGTGATGTTTATCTCTAGAACAGAAAGATTGAGCCATCTACCATACCATGAATACTTTAACATGACCACCGGTTTTGGCCGACTTCCTGGAAACCCAGGAGGGAAGGATTACATTCTCATGGGAAGAACTTTCATTACAGCCTCTGGGGCCTTCCACACGCTGGGCCAGTCGATCTTATGAAGCCATGTTAGAGGGTTTGAGCCGGGGTTCAAGGAGTTAACCTCTTGAACCCCAGCTATCCTATTCTGGGGAGGAACATTCACTAAAAGTAGCAAATCTACAATCTTACAACGCGTTGTGAGCTTGTAGATTTTGTATTTTCGAGATTTTGTGTAGATCGAAAAAATAATGCACAGAGAAAGTACAGCGCAACTCGGTGTGTTTTACTAAAGTATAGAGGGTTGTGGTAAAAATGTATCTGCTGGTACCAGTCCCCTTACCTGCACGCAGAGGCCGTGGTACCCCTCCCACGAAGATGGTTTTGCGGGGGTCCAGAGGCTGAGATCCATCCATCACAAAGTCACTATCACTGAGGTTCCAGGGGCGAATCTGGACCTGAACAGGAAAAGAGGCCAAAAACACTCCTCAGTTTACCAGATCCTGTGATTAAAAACTGCAAAAAAGTTACAAAATCTACAGATTCTTTCAGCGGTTCCGATTTGTTTGTTTGTTGTGTATTCGACACGGGTCCATTTTGACACTCTCAGAGATAAATCGACTCTCAGGATTGACATTCTGCACAACATTATGTAGGTCTTATAGCACTGGGAACATTATGTGGTCAACCTGTTCAGTATGTGCGCCCTACAATCATGTTAGCTTGACATCTAATGCAACTGTGACTGCCAGTCAAGGGCCCTTGAAAACTTCCTCCATTTTCACTGTACAGTTTGCCAGTGTTTGTATCTGTAGCTTATCTTTATTACAATAAATGCACAAAATCTCTGTACGTATCATATGTACAGAGATTTTGTGCATTTATTGTAAAAAAAAGATCTGTCCGTGTGTAGTTCGATTATCTCGAAAACCGGCCAACTAACCGACTTCAAACTCAGCACGCGCTTCGCCGATGACAGAGGGAGCCGAGAATCCAAGAAGTGGGATAGGCGGTTGTCCAGAGCCGCCAAATTGACTGATACCACAGATCCGACCGCGTTGCCCATATACAGTATGGTCATGCGCAATATGGGGCCGATCAACTTCAAACCCGGCGCACACATCGGCGAGGACTTGAGGGAGTGTGTTGCCCGGTGTCGAGTTGTTCGGATAGACGGTTGTCCAGAACCGCCGATCCAACCGTTATGCCCATATATGAGCATATACTGATGCCATCAGGGATCTCCATATATGGGCATAAAAGGGACAAGGACAGACAAGATGCAGAGATCTCCATATATGGGCACAAAAAGGGACACAGAGACGGGTACAACGGGTTCTCTGAGAACGGGTACAATGGGTATTTGATAACCAGATGGGGCATGCTTTCCCAATTTGCATCGTTCCCGAGTAGCATCTAGGAAAAGCAGTCAGTTTATGTGGACTGAGTTGCATGAAACAAATTCATAAAAAGCATAATCCTCACTTCATTTGACTAGAAATCTGCCACTCACAGGTTTGTCCTTGATGGTGGGGCTGGAAACACACAGGTAGAGTTTGCCGTCCTCCTCAATGCAGGCGTCGATCAGAGCCTGGACTGAGGTTTCCTCTTGAAACAGCAGGAAGGCATAGCCTGGCAGACAGACAAAGAGAAAAAAATGCATTTAGTGAAAAACAACCGCTATATTCATAGTAACGACTGTAAGAGTCACAAGCTTGTGACCGTGATGCTTTTATTTCTGTCCTCTAGACAAGAAGACACAAATAAATGCAATGTCTACATTATGGAAGTCATAATCTTATGACCCACGATGGGCATTTATTTCCTTCTGGAAATGATTCATAGATTAAAAGAATGCGCGCGCATGTGTGCGTGTGCATGTGTGTCTTCTCATGAGAACAAGACTTCAGGATCCTGCTTTTTCTTTTCTTGCTTGACTTGCCCCGCAAGCTTCCATGTGACACATGGTACACCCAGTACCTTGCAGCCTGCGCTGACACAGCAAACTGACTAACATAAAAAAAACAGAACCATGCAAAATTGAACAGCATAACACCCCCACATCTTTGCAAAAGTTGGGTCAGGTGGATATTAATGTAATGTCTCCGGCAGGGAAGGGGAGAGAGAGAATTATACGAGAGTCCCTGGGCACCATTAAAATATTTATCATCAGAAAAGAGAGACCTGTTCACGGTGGGGATCGCATAAATATTTTTCATTTTTGAAAAATGAAAACTAATTTGAAAGACTGCATTCATCACATTTCTCTACATAGTAGTAAGTAGGGGGTACTAAGCACAAAAAATGGCCAAATCGTTACGCGGCGGATAAAAGCATGAAATTTGATACAGATGTCCCTTGGGTCATCCTAAAACATCCTAGAAGGGGTGCCCAAAAAAATCTTAAACAGGAAGTGACTTATGGACAAAATTCAAAATGGCCACCTAAACTTTTGACCGTTGACTCAAAAGACACCAAAAGAATCTCCAAAAAGCATAAAATTTGGCACATATGTCCCTTGGGTCATCCTAAGACATCCTAGAAGGGGTGCCCAAAGGAATCTGAAACAGGAAGTGAGTTATTGACTAAATTGAAAATGGCCGCCTAGTGTTGTCGATTGACTCAAAAGACAACTAAAGAATCTCATAAAAGCATACAATTTGGCACACATGTCTTTTTGGTCATCCTAAGACATCCTAGAAGGGGTGCCCAAAGAAATCTTAAGCAGGAACTGAGTTATTGACAAAATTGAAAATGGCCGCCTACAGTGTTATCTATTGACTCAAAAGACAACTAAAGAATCTCATAAAAGCATACAATTTGGCATACATGTCCCTTGGGTCATCCCAAGACATCCCAGAAGGGGTTCCCAAAAAAACTTAAACAGGAAGTGAGTCATTGACAAAATTGAAAATGACCGCCTACAGTGTTGTCGATTGACTCAAAAGACAACTAAAGAATCTCATAATGGCATACATGTCCCTTGGGTCATCCTAAGACATCCTAAAAAGGGTGCCTGAAATTATCTGAAACAGGAAGTGAGTTATTGACTAAATTGAAAATGGCTGTGTACAGTCTTGACAGATGATGCAAAAGACACTCATAAAAAATAATCTCATAAAAGCATGACATTTGGTACAAATGTCCCTTAGGTGATCTGAATGCATCCTAAGGGGTGCCAAAAAAAGTTTGAATAGTCTCTCAATGGAAAACACCCCTCCCACACGGGCTGCACTGCTACAATATTCTCTACCATCTCCTGACAAATAAATTAAAGTCGCTGATTCGTGGACACCTTTATGGACACTCTTGCCAGAGGCTGCTTAAGTTTGTAGAGAACTCAAGTGTGGCTGCAAAGCTGAGCCCTTCTGTTCGAGAAAGTGTAGATGCCGGGATGCTGGGTTACCTTGCAGAGCATTATGCCAATGTGCTGGTAATTGCGAAATGGCACACATGAATACATGTAGTTACTAAACACTAATCACAAAAAAACAGTAATGATCAAGAAGAAAATACATGAGAAGATAGAGTGTAAAACAAGCAAGAAGATGTAGAGTGCAAAATAAATAAGATGCAGAGAGTAAAATAAGAATATGCAGAGTAAGATAAGATGCAGAGTAAAATAAATGAGAATATGCAGAGAGTTAGAAAAATAAAGAAGATTCAAAGAGTACAATAAAAAAAACTATGCAGAAAGTAAAATAAATAAGTGATGTAGAAATGAAAACAGAAGGTAGACTACAAAATACGGCAAGTTATGCACTGCATAACCTGTCGTATTGAGTCTGCATAATATGCAGACTGCCATGGTCAACTGTTTAAACAGCCATTTAGAATTTCTTCAACATGGTCCCTTCCTAAAAAGTTTAATAAACAAGCAAACAAATAAATAACCCCTTCTAGGATATATTAAGAAGCACTCAATGTACGTACCAAATTATACACTTTTATGACGTCCCCTTATGTTTTCTTTTGTGTC
The DNA here is from genome assembly GCF_963280865.1 of Gymnoscopelus braueri. NCBI lineage: Eukaryota > Metazoa > Chordata > Actinopteri > Myctophiformes > Myctophidae > Gymnoscopelus > Gymnoscopelus braueri. Next base: position 16,950,889 of record NC_137619.1, on the reverse strand, counting down.
AACTGCTTTTAGGCGGTCACTTCCTGTTTAAAACCTTTTTGGGCACCCCTTGTAGGATGCGTTCAGATCACCCAAGGGACATTTGTACCACATTTCATGCTTTTATGAGATTCTGTAGGTATCTTGCATCATCTTTCAACACTGTAGGCGGCCATTTTCAATTTAGTCAATAACTCACTTCCTGTTTCAGATTATTTTTGGCACCCCTTCTAGGATGTGTTAGGATGACCCAAGGGACATATGTGCCAAATTGTATACTTTTTGAAGATTCTATAGGCTTTTTGAGTCAATCGCCAACACTGTAGGCGGCCATTTTCAATTTAGTCAATAACTCACTTCCTGTTGAAGACTTTTTTGGGCACCCCTTCTAGGATGTCTTAGGATGACCCAAGGGACATGTGTGACACATTTTATACTTTTTGGAGATTCTTTAGTTGTCTTTTGAGTCAATCGACAACACTAGGCGGCCATTTTCAATTTGGTCAATAACTCACTTCCTGTTTCAGATTTTTTTGGGCTCCCCTTCTAGGATGTCTTAGGATGACCCAAAGGACATGTGTGCCACATTTTATGCTTTTTGGAGATTATTTTGGTGTCTTTTGAGTCAACGGTCAACAGTTTAGGTGGCCATTTTGGATTTTGTCCATAACTCACTTCCTGTTTAAGATTTTTTTGGGCACCCCTTCTAGGATGTTTTAGGATGACCCAAGGGACATCTGTATCAAATTTCATGCTTTTATCCGCCGCGTAACGATTTTTCACTTAGTACCCCCTACTAACAGGGGGTTTTGGATAACAAATAAGGAAGTGATACATTTGGCTAGCCAAAATGAGCCAGTCAGTCAAACTTGGAGAACAGATGCATGAAACAAGACCAGAGAGAATGAAAATAAGGATTTTCACAGTTGCAGGGCAACAGATCCATATACTGTAGCAAAAATGCTATATCATATCACGGTGCACACACACACACATCTGAAGTGACGGTAGATTTTTCATATTGCTGTGATGACTGATGAGGCTAGCAGAACTCTGGCAACAACTTGTGGGCTCACGAGTGCTAAAGGAATATGAGCTGTGGAATCCATACATGTGTGCACATGTGCGCCTCAATTCGCCCTCGCACACTTGGAAAAAGAGGCCCGTCTCTCCAACTTCTGCTCACTTTGTTCAAAGCTTCCCGGGAGATTTTAGAATCCCTCTACTCTCTGTCACTTGCGTACTCACTCACACACACACATGCAACAAAGTGAAAATGGCAAAGAGGAATGTGCAACTGTCTTGTTGATCTCTCAGCATTCTGGAGTAGAACTACTACAGACAAGGGGAAAAGCCTGACTCGGCAGACCCAGCCAACTGTGGTATGTGGATATGTCTGAGAATGAACTATGAATGTGTCCAGACAATTTACAATTTAAGCAAATAAGCATTCAGCAGACGCTCTTATCCAGAGCGACTTACAAAGTTCAAGATCAGAGTAAACGATGGGGTAAATGATCAGAATGCCAATAAATCAACTATGAGCAACAAAGTAACTAGGATACTAGGTAAACATTAAACCTATGTAAGATACATCTAAACAACATCATGATATCTAGCATTTGTGGACAAGCAAACAGTATATGTCTAGTAATCAACATACAACATACGTCTACAAGGTATAAGTATCATCTATCAAAAATAGGCATGTCTCTCCCCATCTCTCTCTCCCCGTTTCCTGTCCATCTCCACTATACAGTACACTATAAATAAAGGCAGAAAAGCCTGGAAAAAAACTAAAAGGAAGTGATAAAGTACAAGGAAGGGGTGAGGAATAGTCTGAAGAGGTGAGTTTTCAGACTGCGGCAAAAAATGGGGAGAGAGTCTGCAGTCTTGACAGGGGGGGCGAGGGTCATTCAACAGCTTGGGAGCCAGTAGAGAGAAGAGTCTAGGATGCTTGAAGCGTTGGCCAAAAATGAAAGCAGGACAGAGAAGGAAAAAAAAAAAAGATAGAGCATCAAAGGATAAATAATAAAAAAAAAGCAGGTGTACAAGCATGCATGAAACAGATTCTGCTCTGAGGTGTGTGTGTGTGTGTGTGCGCGCTGTACTATATTCTACTACTTGTGGTAGAACTACTACTTGTGGCACAAGTAGTATAATTTGAGAAATAGAAATTGTGAGGACAAGGTTCCTGGTCACAAGAGAAATGGTTCTTTTATGGTTAAAAGATTTTTTAAAGTTAAGAGTTTACAATTAGGAGAAGGTTCAGGTTGAGTTTAGGAAAAGGATCAGGCATTCAGAGGTTAGGTTTAGAGGTTGACGGAGTCACAGTATGCCTGATTTATACGTAGTTGTGTGCTGGTGTCGACACGTTGTGAGCCTGTAGTTCAGCTATTTGTGGTGCGCTTCACCTTAGGTTTAGGGTTAAAAGAAATTGCCATCCTAAAATGTCACAAGTGTAGTAATAGAGTAAAATCTCAAAACTTTATAAAATTTTGCAAGAAATTAAGGTAAAAGAGGATAATACCAAAGAGAAATGGGAAAAAGAATTATCAATAACAATTTTGGAAGATTATTGGAAAGAAGCATGCAAAATAATTTTTAAGACGACACAATCAAAGTTTTGGAAAGAATTTGCTTGGAAAATTAATATGAGGATTTTTTTAACACCCAAAATGTTATTAAAATATAGACCAGCAGGCAGTGCTGAATGCTGGAGGAAATGTGCAGAACTGGAAGCAAATCATACACACATTTTCTATTCGTGCCCAAAATTGAAAATGTTTTGGGAGATAGTGAAAACAAATATAATAAATACATTTTCCTTAAGAAAACCTATACACCCAATCAATATTTTATTAGGTATTATTCCATTAGAAATACACAGGGAGGGAGATAGATATCTGTATACAATACTACGTATCGCTGCCTTAAAACAAATCACACGGAAATGGCTGCATTGTAAACCCACCATCTATTAATAATTGGAAAATAACAGTTGAAAATATTAAAGAGATGGAAAGAATTACTTACAAAATGAGAAACCGTGGAGATGAATTTGAAAGAAACTGGAGTAAATGGGACCCAGAAATACATGATGGGTAAAAGTGGATTTGGGAGTACCACAGGAAAGCTATCCCCCCCCCCCTCCCTCTCTCTTCTTTTGTCCTCTTTTTCCTTTATTCTCTTATTTTACCTTTTTTATTTTACCTTTTTTGTATACATTTTTTTTGTTGGTATATGTAATTTAAAAAATTTAAAAAATGATGCAGGATGAATTAAAGTAAGTAAGTAAGTAAAGAACTTGTAGATAAATGAAATCAATAACATGGAATGTAATGTACGAACCTGCAATAAAGTATTAAAAAAAAAAAAAAAGAAAAAGTGTAGTAATACAAACTTGTGTTTGTGTGCCTCTCTGCGTGGTATGTGTCACACGTCACAGTGATGTGAGAGGCTTCTAGAGCTAACGCTTCCACACACGTACTATAACTCTCCAGAATCTGCTTGTTCATGTGAGGAAGTTTCTATCAAAGGTCAATTACATATGGAATGTTTTGCTCCAAAATCAAGATTCCGCATTTGAAGCACAAAATAAAAAAGGAGACACTATTATTGCTGACGTGAACATAAAACTATCATGATACACAGTAAAGTCCAGAGAGTTTATTTAAGCCTGTTAGAGTTCAATTAACACTCAGAATTTTGCGGAAGATTGTGCAGGAGCAATAAGACTGATGCAGACAAAAGTCTGCACTCACAAGCTTAGCCATTTTGATGATTTATTAAAGTGCACAGCAGTAGTCCGAGACATGCTGCAGCCTAAAGCCTTCGTCAGTGTGTAAATGTGCTCATCCCCGACTACGGCTGTGCACTTTAATAAATTATTGGAAAGCGTAGGGTTGTGAGTGCCGACTACTGTTTTTATCTGCATGTTTTGGAGTGTGCACCTGTTACATTACATAAGACTTTGGAGTGGAGCGGCTTACAAAAGGTATGATTACAAAGACAGGTTTATTTTTTCTCTCTTTTTAAAAATAATGTATGAATTTAGGTTCTACAAGTTCAACCACATCTAACATTTTTATTTTATTTAAAAAGGTAGGGTAAGTGATTTTTTCGTTTTGTTAAAAAGGTTAAAGTACTATATTCTGATAGTAATCATTGCTACAGAGCGTTTGTTCGGTCACAGGGGTCTCTCCAGCTCTTTAGTAAACAGAATATAGTAAATTTTCAGGTAGGTGACAAAGTTTAAGCCAATCATTTCATAAAGAGCTGGAGAGACCTGGGAGACTCCTTTTACTGAACAAACACTCTATAGCAACGAGTAGGCCTACTATCAGAATATAGAGCTATTTAACACTTATTTTAACAAAAGTAAAACACTTACCCTACCTTTAACTTTTTTATTCTCATCTATCTTGGTTTGGTTCTTGACTATTAAGGGCTGTACACACCAAGCACGATAACAATAACTACACATTTATTATATCGTTCACCATCATCTTTATTATAGTAGTGGCCATCCACCTGAGTTAGAACAATTTGTAAAACTATATAGTTATAATTATAGTGCTTGGTGTGAACAGACCTGTACCTCTCCTATGTTTAATTCTCAGCGCTGTTGCTGCTATGACACCTGAATTACCGGCCGGGGATCAATGTGATTATCACGTTTCAATACAATGTTGTTCCCGACGCCCAGAAATGTATAGTATTTTTAAGTATTTCACCACACAATACAAGGAGATAGCATGTGAAAACGTTTTTTAAAAGAGGCCCTGACAGGAAAAGATAACATGAGGAAATACTAAAATATATAATAAGAGAGACATGTTTGGAATTCAACACATCTTCACCATCACCACAAAAAACAACAAACTAACCAGACACAGTGAGTGTTAATGAAACACTTACCAAGTAGACCACATTACCACACTTTAAAGATTACAGGCCGCAACCACCCAGCTGCCTCATGAAACCTCTCAAGTTCTTCAACTGTTGTGTTGGAACATAACATGGCAAAAAAAAAGGCTCAGAAGGGACCAAACATAATTTAGAAAATATTTTTGGAAATTCTGGATTTTCTGAATACTCTTCTGTAATTACTTCACAGTATAGTACAAAATAATTTCAGCCTAGAAGGCAGAACTAATTTCAAAGAACCACTTTAAATTACAAAATCATTTCTGCCCTTCTGCTATTGGCTAACACAGAGCCAACTCTTTCACAAACCTGCCTCAGGAAATGAGGCTGGTGTACATCCTCATTATACTGATCGATATGCCTAACTATCTTACGGTATAGTCTCCCCCCCCCCCCCCCATTTCCCTCTGGTTACTAGATTACATAAAAGACGGTTTGTCATTGGGGAGAAGTTAACGTCCCTGTACGTCTGTAAAAATTGCAGAGACTCAAAAAAAAAGAGACTGAGCCAGCCACACAGTCTGAGAAAGGGAACAACGTGTTCTTCTACTAGACAGCAAAATCCAGAGTGTTAAATTGTTAAATTGAAGTTGACATAAATCAACTTGAAATGATGGCATTGCTCATACATTTCAATGCACTACTCACATCTTGCCAATTCAAAAAAGTTCTGCAAGGCAACATAAACTGCCCAGAACCTGGGAGTGATACTTCCTGGACAACATTGCAGCTCCTGCAGGTTTGCACTTTGAAACATCTGGAGGATCAGACCCTTCCTCATCAACAAGTCTACCCAATTCCTTATCTAAAGGCTAATGTCAGTTATGTCCAGGCTCAACTGCTGCAACTATTCTCATTTCAGTTCTGCTTGCATAGGCTACTCTCTCCAACCTCTACAACTAATCCAGAATGCTGCAGCACCACAACGTCTACGTCTCTCAACTTCTGCGCTCCCAACACTGGTGATGACCTACAAGGAGGCCATGGCCATCACCCCCTACCTGCAGGATATGATCTAGCCCTTCAGACCTTCCCACATACTATGAAGATCAGCAAACAGAGGACGTCTGCTTGTCCCATGACACCATCAGACTGTGCTACAAGTAATGTCCAACATATATAGTACAAGATATAATACACGGGTCATTTAAAATAAGCTCTAATGCAAGTAAAGTACTACCCTAATAAGTGTGCATAAACAGTATCAGTATACACAGAAATTGGGTATAGTGAATAACCACAGGCTAACATATAATACACAATTTAGAATTGCACCTTCCTTTAGTTACTGAGGTAGGATATATGTATGTCTATACAGTATGCTGCATCCAAAAACTATACAGAGAAAAATAATGTATGATTTTTTTTTGCTTCTATACAGACACTAAGCATATTATTTAGATAGATCCTAGGTTTGATGACTACCTCCTATCCTAGTTATTTTGTAGCATATACTAAGTTTACATAGCACTCCAATTCCTGAACCCTGTTGTTGGTTGACTAGAGTTCACATCGCTGACCTTGCATTTTATACAATACGTCGCTGTGGGTCATTAAGAGTGTCTGCTAAAGGCCTAAATTGTAATTGTAATATAAAGGAGTCTGTGCATTATCCTGCACATAACGGTTAGATTGGTTGTGAACCATAAAAATCAAAGTAGGACAACTTCCACACATGACACATCACCACAGAATCAGGGACTTTCAAAAAAGAAAAATCCAAGTTTGGGGAATTGGAAAAAGCGAATCAATCTTAGAGCTGAATCGCTATTTCTGTGCCACACACTATTTCAGTGTAGAATGCCTGCCAAGGCACCAACCTGCATTTGTTGGTTCCATCTGACATTCAAGGTGATTCCATAATGGGTACCTGGTGGCTCAGCCAGTTGGTGCACAGACCATATGCTCCTTGTGAGCATGAGGACCCGGGTTTTAATCAGACCAGCTGGCCTTGGTTTTCTGCCTCTCTACACTGACCTGTCTTAAATAAAGCATACAAAATAGCCCTGCAAGATATGGACAACATCAGATATAACAATATTGTTTATATTTACACAGAGATTTTTGATAAATAATCACCAGTAAAGCCTATATAATAACTACTATAAGTGGGTAAATGCAAATAACAGCAGTTCTAATAGAATCCCTTCACTGTAATGCAGCCTTTAAAACCAGGAAAAGATAACACTTATGCCATATCACATAGCCAAAATCCCAGACCATTTTAAGTCTCATAACAAAATATAATATTGATATATTGCCTAGCCCTAGATAATCTCCCCACAAAAAAATAATAAATCCATTACGTGACCATTTGCTTTTATGCTGCATGACCTGCTAAACATCTCAGGTACCCAAATCGGCCAATCCTTGAATGGCTAATGTTGTGGCAAGCTTGTATCACATTTACATGACTGTTGTCATGACTATGACAATTCCATGGACCCTTACATTGGTTATATTTGTACACTGTCAAGAGTTAAATGAACACTGACGATTTTACTGTGTAGTTTCGTCTCTAAGGTCATCTGTCCATTAAACCTGACTGTAAGACAGACTTGATGAACCTCTGTGATGCTGATATTCTCTAGTATTTCTTCTGCGTCTCTGAGCCTCTGCTTCTTTCTCCACCAACCTTGCGCAGTGCAGAGGCTTTACGCCACGGGAGGAGAGCGCAGATCTGCAGTGGCTCGTGCCTGAGATTTATAGGGGCTTTGCTGCTGAGCTCCCAGCACCGTCCAGGGAGGAAGGAATACATAAACTGGCAACGTTTTCCATCCCTAAAAGAATCTTGTTTATAGAGAAGTGATATGCAGACTGTCCTCACGGGGGTCGTCTTCTACCAGAGACCCGGCGGCTTCACTCATGATAAGGAAACGGCAGGTTCACTCAAGAGCCACATGCAGACAATGTCATCAAAATGGCATCATTTACCATATTACTAACGATTCAAAATGAGGCCAAAAACATAAAAAGTGAAATTTGGGATCACTGAAAAGACAGTGTTCTACTGTATGACCTATATCAGAGTAAAATAACTAAGTTATCTGTGTGAGACACTTTCCCTAACACTATAGCAAAAACAACAACATGTAAGATGACAGAGGTTAAAGCAGAGCAACTCATTTCATAAGGAAGTATCCTGTGTACATTGTTCAGGAAAAGAAAACAGATTGGAGCTCAATATTGTCTGCTAATCAGTGGCATAAATCTAGGAGGTGTGATGGGCCCAGTCGCCCCCTAACATGCGAAAAGCCAGTCCAATTTTGCAACATACATTATTATTTATTGTTAAACTATAAAATGTCTCCCCTGTGCCTTATTATAACCTCATCAAAAACAAGAAATGTGAGATGAAAGCCAGTTCTTGATGACTCCATAAACTGTGTCAGTGCACAGTTGCAGTGCATACCTCTCTGGATTTAATAGTGACAACTAAATCCAGGCTAATCTGCTCAAACTTAGGAACTAACGTGTCTACAGATTTATACCCAAAGGTGAGGGCACAGACCCTTGAACACGGTCCAGTGGCTCTGACTTCTAAGAAATAAATCAGCCACTCCCTGTCAGTAAAATGTGGCGTGGAAAGGCCTTATATGCTGTGCATGCACACACACACACAAACAAAAAAGCCTCGTGTGCGCATGCATGCATGCACTCACACATGCAAGCCTTGTCAAAAAGCCCTGGATATAGTTACAGAGCAGAAGATCTGGGAGAAAGTGAAAGAAGAGAGCAGAGAAGGAAAACTTGCAGTGGGTTGTAACTCTGCCACTAAATGTAAATAAAAGGATAGCCGCTGACAGCGGCTTACATGAAGAAGTGGGGGGGGGGGGGCTTGGGGTCAGAATTTAGGGAGTCACGAACATCTAAAAACAAATATGGAGCCCTGCGGCAGCCGAGTATTTCTGGAGCAAAGCTGGAGCTAGAATGAGGAGGGTGAAATGAAGCTTCACTAATCATCTCAAATTGGAGAACTCACTCATTGGATATAATCCTCACACAAGGGCAGAAGGATAAACCCACAGCGTGGGCAGGTGTTGTAGTAGAAATTAATGTAGATACTGCCATCGCTATGGGGGCTTGTCTGGTCCTCGTGAACCACACGGTTTCACTGCCTCACCTCCTCTCGATCACAGCTTAAGCCTGATTTATAGTTTGTCGCGCAGCACGGTTGTACGACGGCGTATGAACGAATCTCTTGCTTCCACAGTAATTCAGGCGAGAGCACACACTGACCCATTAGCCTAAAACAGCCTGCAGCCTGCTTGAATCCCTCTGGTGCCACCGCCCGCCCCTCAACACAATAAACCCCCCATCAACATCCGCACAGACCGACAGAAATAGCCGCCTAACATTTTCAGCTCATCGCCGAGGGTGACGCCAGCACTAGGTGATTCGAGCCAGTGTGTGTGCGGCCGGCAGCTCCATGACAACCAGCGCTCATCTGCTGGTGACATCACTGAGGCAGAGAGAGTGGATAGAAGGTTGCGAGGATGAAAAGCCTAAAACAGATATGGGAACTAGGCAGCGAAACCGCACTTACGTTATCGCATCAAAATAAACACCACTGTATGTTTGTAAGCATCTCTTCTGGCCAAATATAATACATCGTTTTTTTATTCTGATATACCCAGTGGTGGAAAGTAACAAAGTACAATGTACTCAAGTACTGTACTTAGGTACAATTTTGAGGTATTTGTACTTTACTTGAGTACTTTTACACCACTACATCTCAGAGGCAAATATTGTACTTTTACTCCACTACAATTATTTGAAAACTTGAGTTACTAGTTACTTTGTAGATTTTGATTATTATTACAAAACCACTTCAGACCTATATATACACTTTGGCAATTTGAACATCTACAGTACAAGCTTGTAGATCTGCTATTTTCAAAAGGACTTTTATACATTTCATACATTTGGAAACTTGTGAAATGGGACCTTCTGCATAATGAGTACTTTCTACTTTTGGTACTTTGAGTGCATTTTGATACCAATACTTTTGTACTTTTACTCAAGTAAATTTTTAATTCCTGACTTTTACTCGTAACAGAGTATTTCTAAATTGTAGTATTGATACTTTTACTTAAATAAAATATTTTAGTACTTTTTCCACCACTGGATATACCCACCTTTGTCAGGTCAACTATAAAACCTGCAGGCAAACGGCTAACGACAGTGTACATAAGGGAAAATTACAATTTAAAGCACATAAGAATGCGTGATTAAAACTACAAAACAACAGTAAACCCATCCTGTGAAGTGAATACTGCATTCTAATAGTGAATGGGCTTTGCCCTGCCCTTGGGGCTAGATGGAGCCACAACGTGACTCATGCCGTAACCGAAAAAAAGAGCCCAAAACACTTTCATACTTGTACAGAGACACATAACTGGCAGTTTAATATGGAGCAGGATGGAAAGTGACGACTATCTTCCATTCGGTCAAGCTTGGAAGAGCGTTTTATGAGGAGAGGTTGATGACCTCTTGATGTGATTCCCACATCTGTAAATCACCCAATAACAGTCCACGTGATGTGATGATAAAATACACACAGGATCTTGCAGATGTGTGCCCTCTCTCCCAAGAGCTCTCGATGCTAGAGCTAAGAAGTCTGCCGCTGGGCGCCTCGCCAAGCTCCCTAGCTAGCTCAGTGGTTCCCAAACCTTTAAGCCTGAGACCCAAAAGAGAAATTTGATGTCTCCCCTAGACCCAAACTAGTGAAAATAGCTGATCTATGTCGGCTATTCTCACTATTACTGAAACAGTTTTTATTTCTTTTTTTTAATTAAATTCTTTTGCAAAATGTTAGAATTTTGTTTTTAATTTATGAAATCTCTTGAAATAATAATAATTAAAAACAAAATGTAGGAAATAAAAAAGGTATTTATTTGCAACCCATAGAAATGTTTGGGAAACACTGCGCTAGCTAATAGGATGAGTTCTCACTGTACTATCCCCTTTTTCCAACAGAAGTGAGGTAGGCTTTTTTATCACATGTGTGAGATGTTAAGCCAAGAAATGTTTTCCACGCGATCTCCACACCAGTCGGTTCCTCCTCACTACATTGCATCCATCCTCTAGTCTCCTCATGCTCATTCATTTCCCTAAAAGGATGCTAAATTTTTTCCTCTCCCAGCTTTGGATATTAGTGGAGCCAGGCCTATTCAAAATAATCCTCTCCCTCCTGGGCTAAAAAAAGAAAAAAAGGGGGAAAAAACAGGGGTATAGAAAAATGAGAGTAGGGGGAGAAACTGGCAGAGGGTTTTTTGTGCAATGTATTACCATCTGCTTATGGAATGTCAGTTATTTCCAGGCGTGTCTTTAATAGCTTCCCTAATATGACACATTGCAACTCCACAGGCCAGGGGGAGTCAGGCCTGGAAATGTGCTTTCACACTCCACCTCAGGTATTCATTCAAACAAACACTGCTCCGCAGGTCAAAGTTCAAAAGGTTTTGGTGGGCTGTGGTAGAGTATATATACAGTGTGTGTGTGTGTGTGTGTGTGTGTGTGTGTGTGTGTGTGTGTGTGTGTGTGTGTGTGTGTGTGTGTGTGTGTGTGTGTGTGTGTGTGTGTGTTTGCATGCACGTGTCTGTTGCAAGTCTCTCTGTGACCAACCTGCAGGGGTTTGCTCAAATAAGCCCACCTTTATGATTTCCCTGCATGAGTCACGGATTCAGGGTAATACGACCTTTTGCAAAACTCATTAAAAAAAAAGCACCAGAAGGGATATCTATTGCTATAGGCTTTGTTATTTTTTACTGCTGGATCAGGTTATACAGATTATACCATGTGCTCCAAAAATACAGAACCGAGCTTACCTTTGGGAGGGAAGTAGGACTTGCTCTCTGCTTTGTGTGGCCAATCTACCACCAGGTGACCGTAGCGACGGAAACTGTTAGTAATTTCATCTATAAAAAGGAAAGAACAAAATGAAAACATGGTTACAGTCGTGCAGGGATTCATCATGGCAGTGATTCAACTGAAGTAAGTGATCTAGAAATAGCAGCCGTCAGTCCAAGCCAAACTGCATGCTGTCAGAACCAAGATGGACAGGGTTTCTATTTGTTGCTGTGTTCCCATTGCAGCGGTAGCTGCTGGTGCGTGGCCAGACGTATCCGATATTCACTAGGGTCACTGCACTGTGGAAACTCATGAATATTTCAGTTGGCAACGGGCATGTTTCACGCATCGATTCAGTATGTTTTTCTGTGTGTGTGAGTACACCATGTGAGGCGTGTGCATTTTTTTCTGATGGCTTAGGTAAGTCTGCAAACAAGTAAGCGTTTCATATTGATGTCATCTTCTTAGGTATGCTTCACACTTTGTGGAAATAATGGTCACTCACATCTTCTATGACAATGACTGTAACATATGTGGTAGATTTCTGATTTGGTACACTGTGTGCCTGCCAGTCCACTTTAAACCATGAATCAGGCAGTAAGTAAAATACCCCAATGACCTAAAAAAAATGAAATTATGGGGAGCGTACGGGTGGTGCAGGGATATAGTTCCTGCCCACCACCGTGGCTCCAACAAATACAATTGGCGTGGGTGGGAAGCTGGTAGAGGAGGCCGATCTCACTGCACTTGCTACTCGTACAGGAGGAATAGCATGTTCCTCTGCACACGTTAAGTTCTCCTGATGAAACTCCTCACTACTGTCAGGTGAAAAGAAGTGGATGGGACGAGTCGTGATTGTCTACACTCTCCCCAGGACAGATGGGGTAGGTAGTGACAGGGAATATATACTGTACATGGGCGGAAATAGACTAAACAAAAAAAAGATACTTCATGGTTATAATATTTGTGCATTAAATTGGGAATTTGGGATGCAATAACAGCACATCATATTTTAGTCTAGTTTTAGTTGACTAAATATCAGAAGTTGTGAGCTTGTAGTCATCATAGCTTAGTTTTTATTTAGTTTTCGTCAGTGAAAAAAGGTAGTCGACGAACATTTTTCGCCATAGTTTTAGTCGACAAAATTGTGTGTGTGTGTACACTGGCTGGTATAGAGGAGATTAGTAGTTCTTTTTCTTTTAATCCTCCATCAGTACCTTCATCTATGTCAGGGGGCAGGCCTCCAACAAAGACCTTCCTGGAGTAACGCTCCATCCTTTCTCCGTTCTGACAGCGGGTTGGCGAGTTCAGGCCTGGGGTCAAGGAAGGGTCACCGTGGCCATCGTCAAGGAAACCATCTTCAAAAGGGAACAGAGAAGAGCGACCTGGGAGGAGAGAAAACAGAGGGCGAGGACGACCAGGACGGTAGGAAGGGATTGTTTGGGGATGGGAGAGAGAGAAGTAAAAATGTACAAAGGGAAAAGAGCAAAAGAGGAGGAGGGTATGAAAAGTACAAGTTAATACTCAAAGCCGTTTTCATCAGTCACAGGTAATTTACACTCTTGTAGAACTGTCCCTCTACAAAAATAGCAGATCTACAAGCTCACAACGTGTAGCATCGCAATGCGTTGTGAGCTTGTACCGGCTATTCTTGGCTTGTGACACCATCATACAAAGACGTATAAATCAGGCTTTACACTACACAATCCCATTGGATATAGAGGTCACCAACACCATAATGAACGACTCATTCTTTCAACAGTGGGAGATAATTGTACAGTATGCCCTAGCTCAAAGTTTTAGCATGTCCAATCCTACACCACCTTTAACGGTGTTAGTGCAACAGCACGTCATCCTGTTACCACAAGGGATTGACCATATTCACCCGGCGGACACTTTGCTCTTACGTCATACTTGGATACGTTTTTGATATTGTAGCAATGTAATATGGAAAAACATTATTATGTGTTTGAAGAGTGGAGATCATATAATGTTCTAATATCGACTGATGGAACATTATGTTTTTTATCTTGGAAAAGGGATATCAAGTAATTAAAGATTCATTCGCTGTAAGGGTATATTTTTCACTTTTTACTATAAATAAAGGAGAAAAAACTCTAAACTATATAAGAGTACCACAATATCAAATTGCAATTCTTTGTACCCCCTCGACAAAAAAAGAAAGAAAGAAAGAACTGCAACAAGCATACAGTGAAGATATTATCATGATAATGCAGTATTGCAAACAATGTGGCAACTCCAACTGCTAAACTCTATGATGGTGACCTCCGGACCTGTAGGCCACAGGCAGGAATGGACGAATGGTCGTCAAATAGCAGTAGGCAAGACGGCAGCGTTCTCAACCTAATGTAGAGTGACACACCACACCCGTGGAAGCTTCCGCATGCTATTCTACCATGCAGTAGGAGCATAGCCTCCTATTGGGAGGCTGCCACAGGCTACCATGTATCACTGCTTTCTCAGGGTAGTGTTTTGCTTAATTCATAAGCCGTCGTACAATGGTGTTGCACCAAAAACAGCTCGACGTCATGCGCTGAGAGCTTGTAGATTGGCTATTTTGCTGCTGTCTTACAACCAAGTATAAATCAGGATTTTAATTGCAGTGCTGTGGGCCAGAAGTGCAAATCGGTGGGCCAGTGGTGTAATTATGATGTAGAGCCATAACATCAAAATTACCTCCCTTTTTTCTTTAGCATAGTTGATGAAGCTGCCATTATACGTTGCATTCAGCCAGCCTCGCCATATTAAAACTAAGCATATTAACCCAAAACCAACAATGCATCGTTAAAAAACGTCACACAACACCTTTCCTCCTTGCTTGAGTAGAAAGACAGAATTAGTTAAGACACTTCAAGAAAAAAAATCAGAGATGAGCTATGTGTGCAGCTCCCTTATTTGCCATTCAGGACATGAATCACTTCTGAGTCACCATACTTCCTCAATGGAATGTTCAAATTATTGTTTGGGAACAGCTCCAAAGCCCATGTGCTCCATTTGGCAACACAGCTTTTTAAAAGGTTTGGATTTTGTGTTTGGCAGCATCAAGGAGGTAATAGTGGTAAAGGCACATAAATACTACGCCAGCGCATTGTTGCATTGCGTGTTTTTATGTCCTAATCCGGTCCTTTTCAATAGGATTTAGAATCTGCACTATAGACAAGCAGGCCAGTGAGCATGAATGTACTCACCAATTCATTCAAATGAATTAACAAGCAATTGTAACAGAAATTTCAATGGACAGTAAAATAACAATGCAGGAAGCAGAATGCCTCAGAATAGAGAGAAAATAGAATTTACAGCTAGATTTATTTCTCTCACCATCAATTAAAAGAAAGGTCAGATTATGCAGATTATTCTATTTTCCCTCTCCCTTTTTTGATTCAGTGCAGTATGTGTGTGTGTGGGGGGGGGGGTGAAATAAGAGAACGGAAATTAATATGATTTCACTCGATCACAGCAGCACAGATGAGAAAGCAAATAGTGACATCAAACTAGAGCCTCTCCCCTCGGCATTGAGGAGATGCAGAGAGAGCTACTGTAGCTAATTGTGCTCATGCCCCAACCATGATTTATATGGCAAGCATAACCCCCAGACAAAACGCCACACGTTACCTCTTCTGCGCCCATAGCTCCTGGCTGCTTGTCAGTACAGTGGGGGACAGATGAGCAGAGGGGGATACAGACAGAGACGGAGATGGACAGGAAGAGAGAGAGAGATAGAAAGAGAGAGAAGGGAGGAGAGAGAAAGAGAGGTAGGGGAAGGCACAAGAGGGAGAGAGATACAGAGAC
Organism: Gymnoscopelus braueri; assembly: GCF_963280865.1. NCBI lineage: Eukaryota > Metazoa > Chordata > Actinopteri > Myctophiformes > Myctophidae > Gymnoscopelus > Gymnoscopelus braueri. The sequence goes on along the minus strand of NC_137619.1, from coordinate 16,935,319 downwards.
ATGTTTTTTGTGGAAATTAAAACAGAAACATCTCCAGGCCAACAGCGAAACCACAGATGGGCCACGCCTAAGTGTCGGCAAAGGGAGGAGAAAGATTATTACAGCCTGGCATCGGCCCATGGTAAACCTGCCGCACCTGTCCCAGGCAATGCTGTATTAGGGAAAGAGGCCGAGATGAGGCGCCTTAGACTGGCCCAAACTTGAGATATTCATCAGCATGATTCTGCGCTCATAACAGAGATCATAATCTTGGCTAATGAGCCCCAGAATGACTCATGTTCATGCTAATCTTATTGTGAATATTCATGAATGGCACGCTAAAGATACTCCGACCTGGGAGTTGGGGACTAAGCGAGAGCTGGTTAGTCATTAGCATGGACTTGGTAAAACATTAGAGCTAATCTCACGGCAGGGAGGCCATACCAGGCCAAGAATAAGTGGAAACTTCCCACAAAATGAGAGTCAAGTCAGGTACAGTACTGTATAAAATTAAGATAAAAAACCTCTATATGCGTTAGTTAGCCCCTTCACTTCCAGCCCCTGGGATGGAAGTGGAGGGGATAACGCATATAGGATACTAGATTATTTTCTTTTTTTTACCTTTATTTAACCAGAAGGAGAAGAAAAGAGTAGAGAGGCCATGTTATCGTAGATTCGTGGATACCAATTTACATAATCTGGGGCAAAGGTACACTAAGGCATCATACAGATAAGATTATCTGATAAGTAGAGCTATTGTAAAATAAACAAATGTGATTTATTGTGACAGTTTTGTGACAATTTTCACACAATTACATTAGCAAGTGGTTTGTTCAACAAAATGACATGGCTTAAAGGAGACCTTCACCCATTTTCAACCTCATCTTCATTTGTCCTCACTAATGCTTATTGTAAGATGACACCATTTCTGTCTACTTACTCTGTGTCTCAGAGGTGGGCTGTGGAGTGTGGACAGTTCAGGAACATGCCTACCGATTACATCATCGTGGTAATTTAAAACAAGATTTCAATGTATTATTTTTTTTTATGGAAGAACAATGGCTTCTATTTCAGCATGCTAACTTTTTGAATCCCCACTGATGATGTCATTGGTAAGCAGGTTTCTGAACTACCAGTAGCCCACCTCTGAGACAGAGTGAGTAGACAGAAATGATGCCATCTTATAATGAGTATTAGGGGAACCAATTAATATGAAGATATGGTTGAAAATGGGTGAAGTACTCCTTTACACTTTGCAAGAAAGATGGTAGCATATTGTGAAGGGATTGAGCGTTTGCCTAATGTCTCTGTTTACAAAGAAAAGAAAATGATAAATTGGAGTCTTGCTGTGCCTCAATACAAACCAAAGAGGAGGCAAAATGTTCCATAACAGGCCACAATCCCAACAAACTGTGGGGGTTCTTTATGCCGTTACAGAGCAAAGAGGACCCACTCGCTCCTCGCAGTCATGAGTCACAGAACAGACTGTCTGCTCCCAAAACCAATATGGGCCCTCCATTGTGATAGCACCATTGTGCGTCTCACCCCCTGGCTTTCTCTGGAAGGAGATATTGTCTGTGAGCCTCTCCTCTCTTTCTCTCTCACTAGGTTTTCATTAAGATGATATGGCTCCCCAGTCCAAACCAGGGCAGTCTGATGCACTGCACCTTTACCCTCTCGCCGTCTCTCCGTGCCGGCTGAGACAAAGGTGCCTAGCAACCGGGGCACGACAGAGAAGCAAGTGTGTTGGGAAAGTGTCAGATGCCCTGGTGAAAAGAGAACATAGCCGAGGGGGGACAGAATGAGACGAGAGCTGCGGAGGGGGAGGCTTTGAACTTTCCTGTGTCAGAGAGAGAGAGCGACAGACGGACACTTTGAAAGAAGCAGAGTGATAACTCTGGGAATTATAAGTTTGTGTATTGCTCTGCACAGCTTCAAAGCACTGTCACACCACCAGGAGGAGAGGAGGCTACTACTGCCCTAGAAATCCAAACTCTGCCTAGAGGACACTTTCACCCACATAAACACATAGCTACTGCTACACCCTCAACTCTCCAGAGAACACAGACCTCTCACTGACTGTGACTACAGAGTTTGAGAGCTTCAAAGTCAATGAGGCGAGATGAAGGTGAAATATTAAGGAAAGCACTTAAAGATGAAATCAAAGCTTTGCTGTGCCAACACACCCTGAGCTACAGCTGAGAGAGCCAACTGTGACAGACTGCAGAGATGGGGGTAGATCTCTGCCTGCTTGAGCGTAATCCCATGACGAGATAGTTTAGCGTCAATCTGAGACACACTCTCTGGGGGGGTGGTAAACGGTGAAAAGAACAAACTGAGAGAGTGCAACAGCAGCCAACCGATACACAAGGAGGGTTGGGATCTACATTACTCTCCCTCATTTCCCCTTTTCCTCCTCGACATTGGAAGATCAAACATGGCGAGTTAAGATAACTGAAAGAGGAGCGCAAACTTCATAGCAGATGTGTGATGATTATCAACCATCTGTTCCAGATAGCCTCAATCCTTCATTGCGATTTAGTACTGATATAGATACAACCTCAAGTGTATGTTGCCAGTTTTCATCACTGCTTCTGTGATGGCTTAAGCCTAATTATTGCAACTTAAGTCAACACTTTTTTCAGTTGAAAATGCACCATTTTTGCCAAAGCATAGATATTTATTTATGGTAGTTATGGTTAACTAGCCTCACCAGACGTTTACTGAGCTTAACCCTGTGAGCACATGGGATCTCTCATCTCTCTCTCTCTGTGTGTGGCTGCTTGTCATCTGCTGGCTAGAGGAACAGTGGAGAAATCTTGTCTTACAGGTCGGGGTATTTTTAGGAGTGCCATTCAAGGGTCAGCTGTGTTCTCCCTTTGCTAAGAGGTCTGCATTGGGGGGTTATTTATGGTGTCAGTGGGGCCAAACTTGGCAGGGAATCTGAAGCTTTGCAAAGGGTCGGCATCGGTGCCCACTATGGGTTAGCATGGGAGCCTTTTATCAAAGAATGTCTCCGGGCATGGGTGTTGGAAAGATGAAACCTTGACCTGTAAAACCGAAGCAATCAAAACATACAACTCAAGGATTGTGATATTACAATGAAACTGAACTTACTATTCAATGGCATTATGTGATCTGCTCCAGGATGGTGAAAGTTCAGGCCCATACGCCCTGTAACAGAGAAAGATTAAGTTGAGTCGCAAATGGGGGAAACAGATATGACTCATAAAACACCCTGTTGACAGAGAACTCATTTCATTTTAGGCATTGTACACAAAATGGTATCTAACAGGAAATGTTTAAGATGAATGAAAGAATGGCTTTTTGTCATTCGTTCATTCAGTCTTCTTTCACATGTCTCAACACACTGACACATAAACAAAAGCAGTGAGGATTTTGACAGTGTGCATTCTCTCTAGGGCAACAATGTGTGCACATCACAAAGCCATGTCTGTTGTTTCACTTCCTGGAGGTGCTGGCCTATCCTCTTCTTCACCAAATAAGTACCGTAAATTTCGGACTATAAGCCGCGACTTTTTCCCAATTTTTCGACCCTGCGGCTTATATAACGGTGCGGCTTATCTATGGATTTTTACAGCTAACGGCCACTAGGGGCCACTAGAATGCAGTTCATTAAAACACCCGCGGCTTATAGTCCAGTGCGGCTTATATATGTACAAATCATTCAATTTAGCTGCTGCGGCTTATATTCAGGTGCGGCTTATAGTGCGAAAATTACGGTAATTCCTGGTGCCCCAGTCTCCACCATACTACCCATACAAACAAGCAGAACAAGCCAGGAATCCAGGATGTAAAAATCATACCTAGTTGAGGGCAAAATATTGCCATCTGCCACCCTTGACAAGTAAACATTATAGAGGGCCCTGCTTTGAGAAATGTCTGAAGTGGCTTTTAAACAAACACATGGCAACTAAGCAGCTCTCCCCGAGTTAATCAGGTATATTTGAGACATTTGGGTTGACTTGAGCAACCAACCACTAATACATATCAATGGAATACATTACACATGCATTACCCAACAGTCCTTGGCAGCTAACAAAAGTTGGGCTCAGCTCACCCAGACACAGCTTTGATCAGCTAACTCATCCTCGAGTGTAATTACTCAACAGTCACAGGGGCAGGTGTCTGGGCTAGACACCATGTCTTACCACACTGGTGTGTTGTATGCCTATATATAGCATCAACTGTGAGAGACAGAGCGGCTGTTTTGTGTGTGTGTGTGTGTGTGTGTGTGTGTGTGTGTGTGTGTGTGTGTGTGTGTGTGTGTGTGTGTGTGTGTGTGTGTGTGTGTGTGTGTGTGTGTGTGTGTGTGTGTGTGTGTGTGTGTGTGTGTGTGTGTGTGTGTGTGTGTGTGTGTGTGTCTCAAGCTGCTGTGGTGCAAACTAAGAACATGACATGTCAAAAGTTTGAAAACTCGGCAACAGAAGACGGATTGCTGACACGGTTGGGGCCTCCTCCTCCTCTCGTACAAACAACAGTGGAACTAGCGGTTAGAAAGGAGGGGGGCTCTCTACAGCTCAACAGATGTTGATTTCCTCATTCCTCTCAGCCAGCAATAATCCAGGGAACAGTGAGGCTTAGGGGTAGACGCAACGCAAGCAAGGCTGTACACACACATACAGAGGTGCACACGTGACAATGTTTCAGTGTCACCCTGTCTCTCCCTTTGCTGTTCCCAGATGGCCGTTATGAGTTGACCGAGTATTTTATTGGGTCAGTCAGGCCAGAATAGCTTGACTCAGTAGAAACCACCAGTTCCATGTCCTGTAGGCTGCCAACTCTTTTTCTCACCCACCTCCCATTTTCATCTAACATCCAAGCCAGGTTTCTCCACTAGGACTCAACTACAGTAGTTGAATAGCACACTACGGAATTTTGCCTCACATGCTGTGCATTATTGGACAATGTGTCCAACATAAATATTGTAGCCTACCATCTTTATATCTATTGTATGCATTTTATGAATTCTTGATCCAGATGACCATATAACTAATGCAACCAGAATGTGAGCTTTGTTTCTAACATTACAGACAACTATGAGTATAGGGTATAAGGCTCAGACCTTATACCCTATTCACAAGGTTTGTGTTCTAGAATAATCTGATAGAATCTAGGGGCTACCCATTAGCAACCCCTGAAGGCCATGCTAATGTTTACACCCAACCACACCAAACTGGTTTATTGCATATCGACTTAAAACATGACATATACAGTAAGGTTAATTTTCCAGGCAGCATGAATGCTCTTAGCCAGTTTCATGGCAATGCACCCATTATATTTTGAAGCTTGTATGGAAATGTTGGCCTTAACGTGGTGCTAGAGCCAGGAAAGGCCACAGGGTTACCAAAATCAGGGGTCATGAATGTAAACAGAAGATATCATGGTAATCCAGCCAGTTATCTTGTTTTGGAGTAAAGTGTTGGACGGATGGACAGACAAACTGTCTCCAGCAGGGCTAAAAAAGCACCCATACAACGAATGAATAGGGGACAAGATCTGAGAAGGGGTGTTGGAGGGGCATTAACGGAAGCAACACCACTATCTTGTAAATAGCTGTAGTCCTGTGATTGTCTTTGCATCTAAATCAGCCCTTTTAGTGACGGAGGGAGACAGTTGCCATCCCGAAAGCCTTAAAATAGCTCTTCAAATAGCTCTGGGCTTGTGCCATCTGCTTCCCTCCAGGGTTCAGGAGTGTGGCCTGTGGGGCCAGGGTGGCGTGCTTCTGCCGTTTGCTCTAGTGACATTTCCTCAACTGGAGGCCGAGGCTATTCTCAACCTTCCCTGTGATCACTGCGCAAGTGAGCTTGGCCTCCAGAGAAGACATGCCATTCACTTTCCCTCAGTGCCAAGCCAACATCGCCTTTCACGCGTCTGATCATTTGCAGACTGGCAAACGGCCTCAATGTGACCACTACACAATAAAATCTGGTTTTATTGTGCATGTTGGGGACTGGATGAAGAAGCTTTCTTTTTCTCAAGATATACTGTAAACTAAAGCCATGCTCACTTAAAACTAGATAGCGTATCGCGCATGTCGTGCAGGGAATAATTATCGTATACCCTCCGAAAAAACCTAGAACACACCACTGACACCACTGTAGCAATAAGATACACCCTAAGAGGAGCAATGTGTTTTTCACAAGCCCAGTGCATTACCGACTAGAGGAGCTGAGAGAGACAGGCAGGGCACAGACGTTTATTACAGAACCTGGTCAAGGGAATAGCCTTGTGTCCCTATCTATCTTTCAGTGTGGCCTACTTCTAGAATTCTTCATAAGCTTTGCCTAAGAGCCCGGCCCAGGATGAGATTATTTATGACAGGATGAGCCAAAGTTCATATCTGGCAGACATGTCAAAATAATGTAAAATTATATATACAAAGAAAGAAACACTCATACAATTGAATGGCCATGCAGAGCCAGAACACACCCAAGATTAGTAGGATGACACATTTTATACTGTAAGAGAAATGAGGCCAAAGTTTTATATTGACCATCCACTGTGATCTCTGGGCTGGTAATAAATATAGCTAAAAGAAGCTGTGAACGTCATACATTTCAAACCGCTATGCAGGCTTTTATTTTCAAATTTCAATATAGCCTGAACCCCAACAGGGCTGGTTATGTTATGAATAACATATCTTAGGAGATGCTGACAAACTGTGATCTTTCAGTGACAAAACAAGTCCCGACTTGTTCTTTTGAACTGGACATGGATCAGCCAAGTCATGCTGGCAGGAGTCATAGTTTTACCACCATAACAAACACTCATTCCACAAGCAGTCCATTGGTTGCAGGGTGTGATTTAACCTTTCACACTGCCAACAAACACATCACCTTATCTTTTCCAAGTCATTACTAACTGTTTAAAGTACAGGGGCATCTTTGGCTGTGGATGATCACCTCAGGAGTCGTTAACGACACGTGTCTAAAGGTTAAAGAGGTCAAGTCCAGTGGGTTAGACTCAGGCACCCTCAAGCACAACCAGCTGTTTTTGGGGATTGACCTTTCACCTCAAGTCAAGCCACTGTGGCCACTTTCTGACCCTGGCACAAGCAAAGAGTCTACACTGACCTTTGTCTCTCCTCCTCCAAACATGTAGTGTTGTTCCCATCTGGCCAGACCCAACTTTGCAAAACAAAAGTTTCACATGACTCTCATCACAACCAGAATCTTGCTGTAGATGTTAATTAATGCATATCCCCAAACTTAACTTGGGGTTATACTTATGATTTAAAAATATTATTTATTTCTTGCTTTGCGGCAAAAAAAAAGTGTGACTAATTCTAGACCCGACCAATGTAGTTCTACAAGGCTTTGAGAGATTCTAAAGAAAATAGCACAACCTAGACTTCTAAGGTTTAACCACCCTTGCCTAATCTGCCTCTGACATGTGCAGTGCTTGCATTTCATGTTTTCCACCTGATAAAAAAGCGTGCTTGTCAACTCTAATCCACTGACCGATGTTCCTGTCAACAAGCACACAAAGGCAAACACCATCACCATTTGCTGTCCTTCGACTACCGACTTAAAATAAATCACGGCTTATACCTACCATATCTATGAGAATTGAGAAGACCATCGTGAATCAAACCAACCTAAATATAGTTGAGAATACCCCTACCACACACCAAATATTGTACAGTTACAGTACAATAAAAGACTGCTTGTACCAAACAAGTCATTAGCCATCTTAGAACAAATGACAGTTGTTACAGCTTACAGAAAACTGTACTGCTCAATTTCAGGTGATTTAAAATCAAGTAAATCAATTTCAACCATGTTAAAAACCTGTCTCACAAATAGAGAGATAACACAATGGAAGTAATGGTCGCATGGGGGAGATCATGTGACAGACCAGATGACGGACGCTGCACATGTGTAACTGTGAAAATAAGACTACAGACGAAGGGTTGGGGTGAGTTCATCCATTGAGTCCAAACAGGGACCTCATCTTCACACTTTGAGGGTCCTGGTGATTTAATGACACCTTCAAGAGATTGCGTGTAAGGAAGTGGTTGTGTGCTGATGAAATAGAGCAGTGACTGTTTGGCTGCTAAAAGCTGAGAACACACTTGGCAAGGAACCTGTGACACTGTGTGACAGCCTGACAACAGTGTTCGATGAAAGCTCTTTGTACGGAATGTCACAGTTGATTTGCATGTCATAAACTATTTGTATACTGTATGTCCCGTCCAAGTGTGTGTGTGTGTGTGTGTGTGTGTGTGTGTGTGTGTGTGTCCCCGTCCTAGGGGAAGATCCGTGGTCTTTATGCGTGTGTACATGTGTGCGCACGAGGTGGGAATGGGTGGGTGTTAACTCTACACACGTGAGCTCAGCTGACCCAGTTGAGAGACTCCATGCACTCCCAGTGTGTGGCACAGCAGAAAGAGCCTGTTTGTTTAGGACATCCACCCCCCCCCTCGCCCCTTCTAGCGTTCACCCCTCCAAAACAACGCAACGGTTCCCTGTGCATACCATTCCGACTGGTTTAATGAGTATTTAGGAGAGGATTGCAAAAATTAAGTGTCACACCCCCACCCCACCACATACCCACACTTTCAACCAACTCCTCCCTAAACAAACTGAGGAAAACAAGTTGAATCTAAAGATCCCTGCCCATCTCCCTGTCTGAACCAAGACCGAGGGACCCCACCAATTCTAAAGTCTGGTCACACAACGCATACCCACAACACACATTCAACCAACTCCTCCCCAAACAAACTGAGGAAAACAAGTTGAATCTTAAGATCCCTGCCCATCTCCCCGTCTGAACCAAGACCGAGGGACCCCACCAATTCTCAAGGCTGGTCACAAAATGCGTACCCATACACAAACAACACACTTTCAACCAACTCATCCCCAAACAAACTGAGGAAAACAAGTTGAATGTAAAGATCCCTGTCCATCTCCCTGCCTGAAACAAGACTGAGGGACCCCACCAATTCTCAAGTCTGGTCACAAAAAAAAGAAAAACAGAGAGAGAAAAAAGCACAAACACAGAAGAACTCGTAAAACACTCAAGGAAGAACAACTATTCTGGTCACAATGAGAAGTATGCAAGAAATGCCTGTGATGGAACATTGGTGGGCAGGGCTTAATTGTTTGAGGAACATGCATTGCTTTGCCTGCTAGTGCTAGTCCAGTTGGTTACTATGGGAGACCACCTGAAAATGACAAGAGGTCATTTTCTTATGCCAAAAGGTTATGGGCAAAAACCAAGGACTGGAATGAAGGCCAGGTCCAAGGTTCACACCTTGGGCCTGGCCTTCATTCCAGTCCTTGGTAAGCTGATTGACTAGGACTGACTACTAGCATAGAGAGCAGGGTGGAACCTGGGCTGTGACAGGATCAATCGATCAAACGATAAATACTTTGATGCCAAAGGAAATTCCAGTAGAAGACTTCCAGCGGCCTTATGTCGGTTTACATGATGAGGAGGAGTACATGACAGAGGCAGGAATGTAGAACCAAGCCAGCCCCACCCACCTTTACACCATCCTTTTATTATCTATACTTTTTCTTCCTCTTATCCACCACTCTACAACCCAATGGCAAAGGTTTCACAGGAGACTCAGGCCCCTCTCCGGGCCTGACCAGAATGACCTTTTTTCTGTTTAAAACAATGCTCTCTGTACACACGATTGGAAAAACAGACTCTACGCATGAGAAAGCAACAGGGCTCTGTTCATTCTATACCCCCTCCACTGCTTCTCCCTAACCCAGTCTTTCCATTGTTGAGTGACTGTAAAAACAACACCCGACCTGACAGGGGTGTGCGTTTAGCCAACTGGATCCAACGTTTTTACAACAGGCACGTGACCTATACGGGCAAAATATTAGCTTAAGGGGTCCGACATACACTGGATGGCCTGCCCTCAAAAGTGGTGTGAAGAAAGATTCCATTACTCATCATTGCTGAAACCCTCCATTGTCCTCGGGTAGGGCTTACAAATAAGGATTCAAAAGGTGCTACATTTGTGTTTGCCACTGCATTTGATCAAATGTTTCATGGGCATCAGGATGGAGACATAAGTCAGACATTTGTTTTGAGCTTGCACACACACACACACACACACACACACACACACACACACACACACACACACACACACACACCTTTCGTTTTAAGCCAATATATTGAAATGCATTACTGCAGACAATCACTCAGCATTCATGTTCATAACAACATACTGTTCCAGTTAATATAAACAGACATGTCATTGTCACATCACTTCAATTTAGCAGAAGGTAAGAGAGAAATTACAGAGGTAAACACATGCAAGGATCACACTAGAGCACACACACAACAAAACAGTATAAAAGATTTTGCAGGTAAGGCCAAGGTTAATTACTGATTTTAAGTTCATTAAATTATGATCCATACTGTATTGGTAGAGGGGGCAAATAGAGCAAAAGAAAAAAAAGGTACCAAGAGATGATGCGCCCATGAAGCCATAACAACCCAAATAAGTGTGGACATATAAATATTCCTAACCTGCAAAATGATTCCTCCATATAATATCAGCGATTGTCATTGGTGGGCCACCAGCAGGGTGTGGTTTACCTTTGTCATGGTCAGTCCTTATCATATCCATTAAGGAATTCTCCAAAGAGTGCAAGCTAAATGCATCAAAGGGCCGATTCCGGTCCTGCAACACAAGAAGAAACAGAAAGGGGATTAAGGTTCAGAGTCATTCTGGTAGTTGATGGTGAAAGAAATAGCTGAGAGGGTGTTCTTTACTGTGATTATGGGTTCTTGTTGAGTGGGTGGCTTAGATACATATCTGTCACACCCATAATCACAGCACAGAACACCCATCTCACCTATTATGGCATTTATATAATGGGCACAAACCACAGTATACTTGAAAGGTTTTGCTCAAAGAGGAGAACGAGAAAGATAACTTCGTAGCTCCCTTGTTGGCAGCTGTCACAGGAGTTATAGTATAACCAAATCCATTTTCTGTAATGAACGGCAAACTATCCCAAGAATCATCCCTGCATCTTTGATCATTACCGTACATGGCATGAAGCTGCTGACTATTGGCAGTTTAGAGCAGCACAATAACATGTGCATGAAAAAACACACAGATTTTTTGTTAATCAACTGTTTTTTTCTTCTTTTTTTTATTATCCCCATTAAGTCATTGCCAATTCCCCTCATGTGTAGGCCTATAGTCCCTGTCGTTGCCAACCCCTACTTGTTGGAATTGGGGAGGGTGTACAACCACGCATCTCCTCCGATACATGTGACATCACCAGCCACTTCTTTTCATCCAGGTTTCACCAGGAGGATGAAATGCGTGCAGAGGAACACGCTACCTCTTCTATTTTTGCTCCCTGCTGCTGAACAGGCAACCGAACAATCTGTAGGAGTCGCTAGTGCAGCAACAGAGAACGCCCTCCCCTGCTGCGAGTTTAATAACCTGTTTGTCAGTGGTATCACCAACGGATGACCTTCATACAAACCCCATTACACCAAAAGAAAAGGATCAATTTCAGCCATGGGAAAAATGCATACATAGTACATTTCGTTCGCCATGTTGTTGAAATTCTGGTTGGTTACCTTGCTCAAGGGCAGATCAGTGTAGCAGTAGCCAGCACACTGCATGTACCAACAGCACCCGGCCATTGTTACATCAGCTAAACAAACTGCCACTCTAACCTCAACCAATCTAGGCCAATACAAATTAGGAGTTTGAAAGCAGACATTAGTCAAGCTTTGCTAAATTAGATGCTCTGTGTCAGCCTTGGGGACGACAATGATTTCAGTAAAAAGTGGGTGAGCATCTCTTGTTTTTTGGACAAAATGTCTCACTTGCATACAATGAACTGGACAGTGGCTGGGTTCTTTTTTTTTGGTAGATTCCTACCATCAAAATCAGGCATGTGCAGAACAACGGTCAATATTGTGGTGGTCAGCGTTATTTGGAACTCGTCATATGGACCCCTTACCCCGGGTAAAAACACACCCACACAGTGGGTGCGGGCGCATATATATATATATATATATATTATATAATCTTAAATTTATTCCATTTTACTGTTTGACAAAGCCTCAACTGGCTGCCTGGAGCCCAATTCTTCAATGCAACTGTTTTGAGATCATCCTCAGAAATAGTTTTTTTTTCTCCTTCTTTTTTCCTTGGGTTGTGAAGGAGTGCTAAGGGATTCCATGTGACAAGTTCCTAGTACCGTTGAGTGCCATTTGGTATGCGTTTGAATCTGTAATTTACAGAACCACTCTCAACCAATTTCCTGGTTCTGTGATGCCAAGACAGGTCCATTTGAACCCCGGGGTCGATACAGAAAGTCAATGCAATGTCGGCGGTATATATATTCACGGTTTAGGGTTACACCACCCGCTGTTGATTAAATATTTGTAACTCTAGCGTAGGCAAATTAATTAATAAGAATGGCATTTATGCCAAAGGTAAAGACTGCGAGAAAGTATAGCTGGCATGCCTGACAATGAGAGCCAGAGCTAGGTGCTAGCCTTGGCAGCTGTGTCCTGTGTCCACTGCCCTCGTCGGGGCCACATTGTTTGCACACCAGGGCTATTGTTGTGCATTCGGCTGAGCATTCAAAAGTGTTATTCCCCCACTCTGGACCCGGCAGTGCGGCATAGATAAAAATCTGCCCACTTGGTACAAATGGCAAACACTTAAAACGCTGAGCTTTTCATTCCCCCCCTCCTGTCAGACACACACGCATAAACGCAGTCCGGGGGTGGGAGATGATGGCTCACTCATGGTGAAATCACCTGAGGAGGACCACGTTATATGTACCGACCATAAACCATGTAGCCCCCTTCTTGTTAGAGATTTTACTGTTGTTAATACGCCACATATGTAAGAGGCACAGCATGTGGACCGCAGGTTGAGATCAGCCGGTCTCGAAGGCTGCCTATGCTTTAATTCATCTTTCGTTATGACCCATAAAATGAGAATGCATTTAGGAGAAAAAGCACATGATTGAGAGCAGGCTTAACAAGACAAATGTGTTTGATTTGTTTAATAATTTATAAGAGAATCAATAGTCAAGAGGGGTAAGCCAAGGGGCAAGTCATATTTGGGTTAGTGCAGACGCTGGATTGATCTGTTAATATATTGCCTGTGAAAATTGAGCATTGGTTTAAACTTTAAAGTGTAAGCAGCAGTGAATAAAAAAGAAGAAAATAATACATCCTGGCAAAGTGCATATTTTGTTCAATCAATTAGAACGACAGTATAATTTGTCACATACTGCACTGTGTATAACTGTATATCGATGTCACAGCCAGGCTGTGTATTAGTGTAGAGCAGCCCAATGCAAAAAGTTCAGCAAAAAATTGCTTAAATTAGACAAGCAACCATAATATTCATGTTACTCCCGAGTCCTGACACATTGAAAATGCAAATGATCCTTTTTACGCCTTCAAATTTGACAATACCCCTGACATTTTGCATAACCATCAGACTACATTTGACTGCAGAACCTGCCTGTCACTCAGCTAGCTAAACTTCCAACATCCGATATGATATGAAGCGATAGGGATCACCGGAGTGTGCACAACAACTGCCTCTAACGTCATGTCAAATGAGGGTGTCTCCCGAGATGTTCATGTGACTTTGTTTTTTAAGCCTCACATGAACATGCTAAGTTGAATTCCACACATTCCTGGCACTTTAAGCAGCAGCCGACAACAGGCGAGTACAAGCACATGCAAGAGCACATGGTAGTTAAAGATCTGCAGTGTTCATCTGTCCGACTTTGAAAGAATCTTGGGTGGGGATCTACAGAATCCATGGCAGATACACCTGGCACCAGTTGTCTAGTTGTCAGGGTGGTTTACTTCATTTCCCTGGCCTGCTCAGCTCAGCTATTTTGCCTGAGTTTCACTTCAGCAAATAGGCCACTCTATACAGCCTGACATGTGGCCCTCTGACCTTGTGTCCTGGTGATAACTAGCTCTGTGAGTCGGCCAAGTCAAGAGAAAATAGATTGAGGCTCACCAGAGGAAACAGAGTAGTAAAGGGAAAGAGACTGACACACACAATCATTATCGCCACAAAAAAAGGAAAGAAAAAAGGGGGATATATGCTTCAAGCTGGCTGGAATTTCACCCTGTACTAGGGCAGCGTTTCTCTGGCACATGCTGTCCTCTCTGCAAGTTTAATGTTTTGGCTCACACGCTGTAGTCCAGGGCTTCCTTTTAAAAGGTTGAACAATACTTCTCTTTATTAAGCTGGTGACCTAAGAGGGTGCTTATTTTTGAAGTTTGTTTGTTTTCAGGAACACAGTCCATGACTAAACATATGGGGGATACACGTGACATGACTGATCATGTGAAATCATATGGAGACTGTGTGTGTGTGTGTGTGTGTGTGTGTGTGTGTGTGTGTGTGTGTGTGTGTGTGTGTGTGTGTGTGTGTGTGTGTGTGTGTTAATATATAATAGACATCCTCCTGTAGAGCAGAAGTTGCAGAACCCACTGTATAGTTTTACATACATTTTTACCTAAATCCAGGCAATTGTGAAATATGAAGTCAAGGCCAATTGAAACATTCTACTTTGAACAGGCATGTTGAATAATATGCTGCCATTAATAATCTAATCAGATTATAATAATGGCAGCACCTCATCTACACCACGTTTCATGAGTTGATTGCGGGGCATGGCAATGTTACTTACAGATCGCGATCGAAACATTGCGTCTGGTGAGATTTTGCTGTTCATTAATCGTTGTGAGTATCATGACAGCGAGAAGAAGAACAGCGGCACAATGAATATCATGTTTAATAGCCGCCCACTTCTGCAGAACAAGCCAATCAACGTAGAGCATCGTGTCCTTTAAACAAATACCAAAACGCTCGCCCCAAAACACAGTCACCCCGGGGCAAATCCGGCGGTATTCACCTGGTATTCCTAAACGTAACCTTAGTAAACTATGCCAAAACCTAACCTTATTCCTAAACTTAACTTCAGTAAAACTATGCCTAAACTTATTTCTAACCTTATCCTCAGTAAAACAAATACAAGAATACAAGAACCACTGGTCCGCGAAAAAAGAATGGGGGCGACCGTGTTTTAGGGCGAAACTTCCGGTTACCCTTTAAACCCCCAGAGTGTGAGCTGGCATCAATAAGAGAAGCAAATTTAACCGTTTCATGCAATAATATAATAAACTGTTCGTATGAACACAATTCTTGGCCTGTGTGTTTTGAATATGCCACTCGTTTTACAGTGTATAATACATTTCTATTGATTACTTCCTGGTCAATCGATTTGACTGCACATCGAAAGTGTTGACAGCTGTTGGCATAGATTAATCACATTTGGAAATGTGTGTCGCTCACAAGTCCAGTTAGTCTAATCGAGTGCAGCTTATTTTATTTTTTTGCCGTGGTCGTAATAATAATGTTTTAAGGAAACATCCACCTATTTGAAAATGGCTCTGAAGGTCATGTCCTATGCTACTCATTAGTAAGATTTTGAGCAACCATTGAGGTTTTAAAAATCAGCATGGTTAGGCTATGTTAAATAACATTTTCTCAGTTTAGAGTATTATACCATATAGCATGTTAAAAATAAAAATAGATCAGCATCAAGACAACACTTTAGCTGTAGGCCTATATTGTATATGTCGGCATATAACTAGGCCGTAAATCTTTATGAGCATTCAGGTTACCTGAAAAGGCAGTATATTGTTGCCGTTGTCCGTCCTAAAGCCGCTGTCCTCCATCCAGGACTTGGGGGTGAGGGGACCGGCTCTCGGGAATTTGGGGGGCGCTATAACGTTGCCAGAATAGGGCTTTTTCATAGGGGAGATGGGGTTCATAGGAGAAGGCACCCCGACGCCGACACCACCGACCCCGACGCCCACGGCTCTCCGAGGGTCCCTGCCTGCCTGCAGACCGCTCCAGGGGTTGGTGGCTGTGCTCCACGCGGCGTTCTGGTGATTATTCCAAGCGGACGACGAGGCAGAAGACGACGAACCCTTGCTGTTCATGATGGTCTGATAAGCGTTCCTCTGTGGGAAGGGGCCTTGGTTGGGGCTGACGGGGGATCTCCTCTGCTGGGGCTGCTGCTGCTGGGCTTGCTGCTGCTGGTGCTGAGACTGAGCCAAGCCGATCTGAGGCGAGAAGTTACCTCCAAACACGGGGTTGACGTGGTGGTGGTGGGGGAAGTTCTGGAAAAGCATCGTCCCGTTCACCGACGCCGCCGGTATTCCTTGATAAAAACTATCGTCCACGGCGTTCGTGGTGCTTCCTCCAGTGGACCAGGTGCTTCCAAACGACGGGGAAAGGGTGCCACCGGTTTCCTGCGGCTGATGAAAACTCAAACCCGATGGCAGGATCGGTGACTCCATCGGCACTTTCTCTTTGTGGTTCAGCGCTGATGAAGCTGCTTGGTTGGTCGACGGACTCTCCTCCGATGAAGGGGGTTCCGATGAGGGGGTCGGGGTAGAGGAGGGAGGGTCTACGTTTGTTGGATCTTGCTGATGATGAGGCTGGGCTTTGTTTTTGTCCATCAGTAAATCATCCTGCATGGTTTGCTGAGCTGGAAATGGAGAAAACAGAGAGGGTCGAGTAAGTTATAATGTAGGATATCGCCGGGTTGTTACGAAGACAACTTCATGGATATATATAGCCCAATACAGGCTATCCTGCATATTATAAAGGAACCAGGTAATTGCCAGGCAAATTCGTCATCACCCATTTAGCCGGGGGTAAAATCAGCCTAGTAAAGTGCTTCATTAATTTCCACAAGCTGTTCTATTTAACTCATTCTGCTCCGTGCGACACAGGAGGATGAACGCGGAGCAAACATACGGTACCGATATATTCACCAGAATTCGCCACGTCTCGTTTTCCCCTCACACAGGAACTCCGGACAGAACAAGCAATGTGAAACTGATTCTGTCTGTTTTGCCCAAGATCCTCCCCTCAATTAATTTGCATACGTCAATAAATAGGACACACAGCTGTCCTTCGACAAGGTTCTATACCTCCTTCTTGACCCACCGCCTCGCAACAACAAGGCACAAGGTGTCAGATCCTCCTCAACAAACTGACAGCCACTACGGCGTATCATTCGCCCCCACTTCTGCCTTGGCGACGACATGCAGTAGTAGGCTGTCAGTGGTTCTCAACCTGTGGGTCGGGACCCCACAGGATTTTGGGGTGGTCCCCAGATAACAGTGAAGTGACAATTTAAGGACTTTTAACTTAAGACATTTGTAATACCTACAAAAATAAAAAGTATTAAAAAAAAAGACCATTACTGCATCAAAAGTAATCAACAAACTATACTATAAAACATTGGCCAAATTGTCAAATAATATAAGAAAGAGGCAAACATTGTGAAAATAGCCGATCTACAAGCTCATAATGCCTGGCTATTTTCCACTATTTATCTGTAGAACGGAGTCAAACAAAATTGGGGGTCCCCAGGGGGGAGGGGGGGTCACGGCCTGAAATGGTTGAGAACCACTCACATAGCCCATGTGACGCACTTGTCGGTGAGCCGGTGCTACTTTATTATATCGAGAAGAGCTCTAATTGCAGGGGCTTGTTCACACTAGACGTTCACAGTCCACACTTGCAGAAGAGGTATTGATCTAATAGAAGCTGCATAACGGCAGTGTAGCTACTGTAGCCTACGGTGCTTAATATGAGAAATTCGATATCCAAGACCACCAGTCCAGTAGGCTATAACTGAAAGCTCCACCCTGCATGTGTGGTCATTTACTTTACATGATAGACACATTTCTATTGGCCTGCCTTATCTTATCTACCTATACCATGCAAATATTATATTATACTTTAAAATTCGCATCTCTAATCAATCGATAGCATCCGTTTTATGTCATTTCACTTTAACTGAATGAACAGGCTATATTCTCCATCAATTTCAAGTCGTAGATAATAACCTACATTAAATATACCACATTATGCTATGCTTGATCGTGAGCCCATGAACACATGCGTTGTCGTCTAAAGCAGTAAGCTACACTTCTCATTGCGTGGGCTATAGATATATATAGAAAATATTAAGTAGTAAACCTTATAATAACAATGATGGCTACCGTCGCATTGAACAGGCTACACGTATAAAGTTAGTTGTATTATCGGAACCTGGCTGCGGTTAACATGCAGCCTAAACCTTATAGGCTACCACCATGCATGCAATAGCATATGTAATTTACAAATAATCCATATAATAAACACCCATTCGTATGGCAAATTGTAGTTCTAAATGACAGCTAACGGATAGGTTATATACGAGTGGACTTCCAAGATAATAATGGCAATTGTTTTCTCTTCGAAGCGCAGCCTTTTTTTCCAAGGTCATCAAGATGTCTAATAACCCTAGTGAGGTATTTACTCGTCCTTTTTTCCAACGATATTGCCACATTTTGACCATCTAAACGCCTATTCTTCGCGGTGATCAAGAGAATACATTCATAAAGCTGCCTTGTCTTGAAATCCCTTTAATCCATATGTCCTCCATACAAACAAAAAAACAGCATGCACACACACACACTCAGTGTCGCTTTTCTGCCATGGAAATTACCTTTATCGTTCACCTTTTTGGACTCTGTAAATAAAGCTATTTCTGTTTGCCTCGTCTGGGTTGTGAGATATGACAAACTACCCTTGTGCCGAGGTAGTCAGCAGTTGCCTCAACAGCTGATTGACTGCGGCGCATGGATGATGCAGTGGAGGCAGGTGGGAGTTGTAGTTTCTCCCTGTGCGTAGTCGTCACAGGCTATTCTTGAAAACTGGATAATGTTGTAGGACCTATAACTGTTGTCAACCATACCATACTAATATCATTGGGGCATGTTATTCCGTAAAACGTGATAGCCTAATGTGTCAGTCCTGGTGTTAAATAGTGAGAATTTGGCAGAGACTATGTTTTGCACCCTATCTGTCTGCGAGTGTGTCTGTGTGTATGTGTCTGTGAGCAGCTAATCTCCGACACTGTTGGGCCAATCACAGCAAAACTGTGCACGCACACACTCCCTGCGTCCCTGGATGCCAGAGAAGAACCTCTACCCCAAAATTCGAAAGGTCGAATTTTGCAAAACACATTTTTTTATATAACTCCTACAGATTTTTGTCAAATCTCTATAGTCATTAAACAAAACAGGTATTTCAGATTTTTCATATTCCATCCTGATTGGCTAAGATTGTCTTCCAAAGTTTGCAAGAGTGCTCCGTTTTGAACAAAATGCCTCAAATAATGAACGCAGCGTGCGATTGGCGGGACATTTGCAAGCACATTCCCACTAGGGCAAGGAAGAAATGCCACTTGAAAATGTTCAAATCAGCCTCATGGTGGCGCTATAAAAGGCCGATTCGCGTTTTCACAGACCACGTTTTTACTTTGTATGCCCACTCCCTAGAGGCCAAGGAAAAAACATTTTTACATCTGCCTTTTATAGCATCACCAGGAGGCTGACTTATTTTTTGATACTCCTTCAGATTTTATCGAAATTTCACGCAAATCGGTACACAGTAAGTATCTCTATAGTCATGTGATCAAGACGGATCTGTCAAAATTTTCATATTCCATCCTGATTGGCTAAGATTGCCATGCATCTAAAGTTTGCATGAGTGGCTAGTTTTGAACAAAATGCCTCAAATCATGAACGCAGCGTGCGATTGCCGTGAAACTTTGCACGTACATTCCCACTAGACCGAGGAAGAAATACCACCCTTTTCACATTGGCCTTTATAGTGCCACCAGCAGGCCGATTTTTGCTAAACACATTTTTATGTGTGCCAGAAAATGCCTCAAATCATGAACCGATTGCCGTGAAAGGCCGATGAAGAAATGCCACCCTTTTCACATTGGCCTATTATAGCGCCACCAGGAGGCCACAATACCCTACCTGACCTGGCGGAGACCTGTGCTCCGAGGAGCACTTTTTCTAGTTCAATTCTTTTTTTGTCTCATTCAATTCTTTATCTCTCTCACTCAGTCTCACCCCCTCCACACACACACACACCAGATATTCTGGAGAGAGAGAGAGAGAGAGAGAGAGAGAGAGAGAGAGAGAGAGAGAGAGAGAGAGAGAGAGAGAGAGAGAGAGAGAGAGAGATGCTAATTGACACTCAATAATAAATATAACATGTCTAACTTGCATACATTTTACAGAAATTAAGGTGGGTTTACTTTGCACTCATAAGGGTACAGTTTTGCATCCAACCAGAATATCTTCATGATGACAGACTAGGCCTACTGGTAAAAAGAAAGACAGTGTAATAAAAACATCTTACCGCAATAAGAAGTGTTCTGTAGCCATATGTGTATCTTCATGATGGTTTAAGAAGCCCTAGTACCTCTAGGCAGACCCGTCAGAGCGCTTCGGAACATTAATTTGATATTTTCGGCCACATGAGGGAGGGAAACATAACAGTGCAACTACATCATAGAGTTATAGAACTACATATCCCATGTTGCTGTGGGCGAACGCGTGCTCCTTCGCCCTCTGACAACGTTCTTGTTGTGATGATGTCAGCACGTAGCCCCTCAATTTTGCGTCACGTAACGTTACGTATCAGTCAATGGAGTCAAACAAGCGGTCAAACCGATGCGATTGTGTTAATGACAGTGTTAATGGATGTAAACGAGGTCCTTACTTGACATAATACACAAGTCATCGATAATTGCTCTTTTACGTTATCATGACGGTGTAGAAACATTCTTTATAGATGTCGTTACGTGGCTGCTAGCTTGCAGCTGACGCTCCGTGTCAACACAAAGGCCTCAGTCCCCCAAGTTAGCATTAGCAACTCTGCTAGCTAGCTGCCAAGTTTAGAGCAAGTGACAATATCACATTTTATTCTTTGAACCTTTAGCTGGTCAATTTAAATTGCTCCATTCAAGCGGTGACTGGGTTTTCTACGGTTATGGCGGAACAGGAGGATGCAGTGGCAATGCAGCAGAATTTGGACAGGTGAGTTGAAGTTGGACTGGAGGCCAACTAGCTAACGTTAGCTAGCCACAGAGCTTGATGCTACTGTAAGCTATAACGTTAGCGTACAGTATGATGTTTGGTATTAGGGGTCTTCAACAGGGGGTCCGGGGCCCCCAGGGGGTCCTCAGAGTTACTACAGAGGGGCCACCAAATTGTATGTGATATGTTATTTCTTCACATTAACCACTTGAACCCTAGTATCCCTATTCTGAGGGGAACATTGGCCGAAAATTGCAGATCTACAAGCTCACAACCAGCTTGTAGTTTGGTGTGGAGGGAAAAAAGAGCAAACCAAGTACAGAGACAAAGGTCAAGTTTACTAAGTATTTAGGGTTTAAGTGGTTAAATGTCTGAAATAAACAAAAAACATGAATTGACACAACACTGAGGACAGTGCTGTCAATATGTAGTGGGGGTCCCTGCTTCATCTCTCTCTCAGCTCCTTGGCCTGTAAAATGTTGAAGACCCCTGTATTAGACAAATCACCCTTGACAGCTGCGTGGGGGACAATAACATAGTAGTGGTCAAAATAAGCAACATTGTAATGTAGTGCTTTAAACTTTTCATTTAATTCAGCAAGAGGGATTTTGATGCTTGGAATTCTGTTATTTGTTAAATGCAATCAAATATGTATCCGACACAACAGAATGCTGGAAATGTTTATGTAACGCACAATTAAGGAACAGTAGTATTTCTTAATTTGTTTTAACACGGATATGTCTATATTAATAGTCACCTAACGTTACTGTTCATCCTGTTGATATTCATAGTCCTGTAACTTGTGCCTACTGACTGTTTTGTCTAAATTGGCACGTTCGTTGTTAACTAATAACTAGTTTAAAGAAAGGGTACATTCTGTGTGAGTGGACTTTGAACACATCTTGTATAACGTATGGTACGATCATAGAGCAGACCCTTTTCATTTTGACGGGTAAACAAACAGCTGGAGTTTGTGGTTGTGTTTCATTGAGGTGTTACTGTGATTTCACAGCAGACATTCTTACAGCATTCTCAACTTTCTCCACAGCATGGACAGCTCCTGTACAGTTAACTCCATCCAGGCACCCATAAACGCCTAAATGAAATGCCCACCACAATATACCTGGCAATCAAATGATAATTCTAAGACCCTTGTTGTTTTGAGTTTTGCCTATATGAACTCTATTACAGATTTTTATCAAGGTAGATTTATATGGTTTCACCTGTAACCGGGACATTGGGCACCTGGTATTTATGGGCACCTTTTTGTTCTTTGAACACTGTGCACCTCTGGGCCAAGTAATCCGGAACACAGGGCACCTTTTGGTGAGAACAGTGGGCACCGGAGGGGCTGAGTAATCCGGAACACTGGGCACCTTTTGGGAAGAACACCGGGTACCTGAGGTGGATTTATTTTGGAATTTCTTTTTTCTATCAGGCATTGACTCTAAGGGATGCCCACCTGCCCCTGGCAGGTAAATAAAACTTGCGGGCAGGTGGAGTTTGCTTTCAGGCTTTCAAGAGATTTTTGTAAACACCTGAACATGGCCAGAGCTCTGTCTTCTGATCTGTGGAATGTAAAATAAGAGCACTGTTTACCTATAATGTGCTGTTTTCACTGTCGCTACACTTAAAAATATAAAATAACAAGTGTGAGCCCATAGTCATTTTCATAGCTATGTAGGTATTTGGGATAACAAATTATATGAATTTTTTTATCGCACAGCCCCAGAAAGTAAAAAAATAAGTATTACATTGAACGGTAATTCAAAGTTTACCTATCATTTTAAAATGGACCATTTACTTTTCGGGCAAGTGAGCATGACCTTTGGGCAAGTAGAACATGACCTGTACTTGCCCGACGGGCAAGTGCCTCTGAGACCTTAGTGTCAACCCCTGTCTATCCTTAAAGTAGTGTACATTTCAGATACATTTGGCAATATTGTGTTTTTTCCTATCCCTATCATACAATTAATGTATAATATCCCTTGTGTTGTAACCTGTTCTTTCTTACAATGCCCTATTCTGTCAAATAAACTGTTATGCCGATCTACTTATAACCAATCTACAAGCTCACAACGTGTTGCAGAAACAACGCAGACCAAGTACAGTTGCAACTAAGTCAGATCCGTTGAAGTGGTTGAGAGATTTATTGGAATGTTCAATGAATTAATAGAAACAAATTTATCAGCAGTCTCATTGTGTGAATGTTCTCATGACACAAACAGTTCCAATGACTAGGATATACAAAGTGAGTCCTATTCTTTCAGACTCAACCACTTGACGGAACGTGGCCACATGATTTGTTTTTGGTTGTACGGCATGTAGCTTAAGAAAAACTGCCAATTTACAAGCTCACAACGTGTTGCGCTGCGACGAGTTGTGAGCTTGTAGATCAGCTTGTCCTTGTGTGACACGGTGCTCCCTTTGCTTCATCAAAGAGAGTTCATTGAGCCTTATAATAATCGCATTATTTGGTGCGTCACTCGTACTAGTGTCTGTTTTAATAATGCGTAATAACATGAGCTGTCACCTTTTTTACTGTTTGCATGCCTGCGTTTAGTACTTCACGCACAAACTATTCCCGGTGCCCAGTCGACTTTGGTGCTCAGAAATACCAGGTGCCCAGTGTTCCCGGGGCCCAGTCATTTTTGGAGCCCAGAAATACCAGGTGCCCACTGTTCTGAGGTAGCTGCATTTGCGAGGTGCCCAGAAGGTTTAGGTGCCAACTGGACCTATATCCGGTTTCACCTATTAAAATGATATGACATTTGACCAGAGCACAGATTAGAAAAATGTGAATTATTCGGTACTAGCGGCGACAAAGTAACAGCCTACAAGTCATTATCAATGGAAGCAAGCGACATGATACCCCAAACCTATCAGATGTGCAAAAGCAGGCCCGGACCGCTGGCCTTGCAGTCCGGGCACCTACACTCATAAGTAGCCTGACAGCACACCGCGGGTTCGAGTCCCGTTCCCGACGGTCTTTGCTGCATGTCTCTCCCCATCTCTCTCCCCTGTTTCTTGTCCATCTATACTACAAACTATAACTAAAGGCAGAAAAAGGCCCAAAAATATATCTTACCAAAAAAAAAAGATGTGCAAAAGCAGCAGGTTTACCTGAATTCAGCTGTGTTGACACTATTCCACAATGCTAAGTACTAAAGCAATAAATTGGGCGTAAACAATGTCAACAGCTGTCAAACAGCTGTCAACATGTGTACCTGCTGTCCTGATGAAGAAACGGACTGTATGGGAAGTAGCACGTTTTGAACTCAAAGATTTAAACTGATTGATGGGAAATGAATCAATATTGATTGACTCAATGACTATATGACCATTTATCAGCAAAAAGTAATACATTGTTCACAACCAAGCTGTGAATGACGTGCAACGTGTCCATCCGTATTTCTCTGCCCTAACTCCGCTGCTGTCTGGGCAGAGAGCAGCTGGTGTGTCGTTCAGATCACCTGCCTGAAACGGCCCATGATTGTGTATGTTTAGTTGTCTATCAATCTACAACTGGTAGTTCAACTTTAATATTCTCTTATGTGCATACATAAGTCTGTTTCTGTTGAAAGCAGTGTTGGGCATTAAGTAAAATTAACACGCTACTGTAATAATACGGTTTCCACTTTCCAGTAAAGAGTAACATAACAAATTACTGGGTTAGGGTTAATAATATCAGTTACATTTTCCACGAGCCTTGGTGGAATTGCAGGTCGAGACCTAGTGCATGTAGTGTGATTTGCGGGTTGTCATGATTTAGATTTTGTCTTGAGTTATGCTGCGATGCAATGATGGGCAAAAGGCCTTAAGGCAACAGTGGAGTGAGTTAGACTCGTCTAACTCTCCCCTCCCCAAGGAATAAGGAGTTACAATGTTCATAAAATGAATAAATATGACAAGACTGTTCAATCTCTGTACCCACAAGCCACAACAACATATGTGTGTTCTCCCTCCGCCTGATTTGTTCCATTTTCATGCCACTGCATATTTCATATGCCTGATTTATACTTGGTTGCATGCCTTGTCGTGCACCGAACATAGCTGATATACTACTACAAGCTCACAACACATGATTGTGCTGCGACACGTGAGCTTGTAGATCGGCTGCTTTTTGTAAATCAGTCACACTCACTGAAAACCACTTGATACAAGAATTTAGCAGTCCAAATGTAGTAGACAGTCCATCTAAATTCTTTTTACAGCTCACCTTAAAGGTTTCATGACGTTCAGTTTTACCACACATTAAAATTCTTTGTCATGGTCCTTCAAACGTGTATAAAAAGTTTTAACAAAAAATTCCACTCCATTTGATCCATGGCAGGTGTTTTTCTCTCACATTTCTAAAGCCTTTTCAACTGCAATGAAAAAAGAAATCTTTGCCTGTGGGTGTCGCTGTTGAAGGATTTTGCCTGTCAATCATCGCCTCTGCTCCGCCCCACCCCCCCAAAGGAAAGGATAGGGGAGGGGAGGGGCGAGGAGGAGAGTGGGCGGGATTAATGGCCTGTGACTTCACTGCCGAAGGGCCAAGCTCAGATTACTTTTCAGCCTAATTATTCAGAAAACCCCAGACCACAGAAAATCCACAGAATGTTCAAAGTTCAGATTTTTTGGGTGTAATTGAGGTCATAAAACCCCCAAAAAAACATTAAAAAAAAAAAAGTGAAAATGAATGTCATAGAACCTTTAATGAAAGTGTTGCCTATTCCTTGTCTAGGTAGCTTGCAAATGATTTTATTTTTTACCCAGGCGTCATATTGTTGAATACACTAAAATCCCTACTAGTGTTAATTATCTCTGATGCATGTATAAATGTAACCAAATGGACCTTTTCCAACTTCCAACAAGATTTGACAGTGTGTGCAGAAAAAAGGGGGTTGTAACGAAAAAGGAACAAGCAGCGTAACTAGTCACTGTTAGCAGGGAGTAATAAGTAAAGTAATAATTTTTCTTGAAAGGAGTAATGTATAATGTATTACTTTTCTTTAACGGGCCCAACACTGGTTGCAAGTTGAAGTGGTGTTGAGTGATGTGTTTCTAGTCCACGGCCAGCGAGACCCAGGGTACTGCAGTGATCAGTGGCCAGCTGCACACAGTATCAAAGCACACAGACACAGGCAGGAGAAATGTGGACACTAGAATCTCACCTCCCATGGCTTGTTTGTACGATTAATATATTTTACACATTAAATATGTATGCCAGGTAGTTGCCCAATCTTCATTGCTTTCACATGCACAGCTACTAGTTTAAAACTTTGATATAAAAAGTAGCAACCTTTTTATAAGGCAGTGCAGCACCTGTGGAAAGCAAAGTACCTGTAGAAAGCCTGCTGTCAAAATGACACCAGTGATCTTCATAATCTATTATCTTTTATATCTATTAATTCACAAAATATGTGTCTGTGTGTCCCGCAGCACGGGTGCCGCCCAACCAAATGGCCTCAAATGGCGTGTGTGTCCCACATGACCGGCGGTGTGCTCTGTACAGTGCCGAGTGGCAATTTGATCGGACGAACAGTTCCCGAGAACCGAAAAAACACAAATATCTGTCTGACCGTGGGTGTGTGGAGGACGCACCGATACGATACTGCAGAGGACGCACAGAATTGCCGTGTGTTTGGGGTGTGTGTATATCGGCTTCCCTGATTGGCCAACCTGGCCCCGTCGGCTTCATAGATTGGTGAAGCTTCGTGTAAGCCATGGCTGAGCTTCGCTTCCTTTGTGCCTAGTCGCCAATTTAAGTGGCAGCGTGTGCAATGGAACAGGAAGTACGAGAGCTGTGGTCATGGTGAAGGGAGCGATCGAAAGCAGCGGCCGTGAAGCAAAATGCCATGCGCGTGGAACTGACAACGGGTACGAGTACGTCAGAAAACGGGAGTATTGCACAATGGCTGACCTGCATGGCCCAGGGTAGTCTTATAATAAATATAAGCATCTTAATAAATAAGCATAAGCAAACTGCTTCGCAAGAACAACGTTGGATGACCAGTATTGCTGGATTTTTCGTGCAGTGCGGTCCATTCTCTGACTGACGGAGGGAAACATTTCCTGTCCAAGAGTGCTACTGCAATATACAGGGAAAACCTGCATTAACAATAATTCTGCAGCTTTAGGTTGGGTAGAACAGATGCAATAGCTGCATTAGGTGCAACTGCACAAGTGTGCCATTTCCCCCAAAATAGATTTTGGCATTTGATAATGCATACCAAGCAAACAGAAATAGGGCCTACCCTTAGCACTTGACTCTGTGCTTTCTGTCAATATCGAACTTTGGACTTTGAGTGGATTTCTCAACACAGTGGCAGAGTACCAACAAGGAAAGAAGGGGTGTGCATGGCTGCATGCTTTATGAAACGTGCTATAGCTGTGCACCAGTGTCATGTGGCAGGTCTCAGAGCAGTGGCAATAACCCTGACAGTGTTTGAAGAGCAGATAGCAGCAAGATGTGTGTCATGTTCCCCCCGGTTCTAGAGGGCTGCATAACCAGACTATCAATGACAAACATAAGGCTCCACAAGCTCTTATCTGGGCCTGCCATGAGCAGCTAGCTAACTCCCCCCTGCAATGCAGTGTTTAAGAAATGGAGGAGGGAGACACATTTGAATCCTGACAGACTATTTCATTGGCTCTTGCACCAGCTCCTTGTTTTACTCTCCTCCCATCTGTGTTTGATTGCCAGATTATCTTTAACCTAGGATATATTTAGACATGGATGGATATCCATGGAGATATTACGGATGCTAATATATAAGTCTCAAAGTGACCTGTTGATAATTATATGACCACCATACGTATATTTTCTTAGCTGGATTTTTTTATATGAATAATTCTGAAATGTAATTAAACTTACGTGTAATGCTAATGTACGTGGAACTCGAAAGCATACATAACCTAGGTATATGTACATGTATTTGTCTCCATTTTACTATTCATAATGTGTTGATTTAACATTTTCAGGCAACTCCTGTGACTTTTGACAGTGGAAATGGAAGGGTTGTTTTGGATGAATGGGACCTCACCCACCACCTGCCAAACAGTCAAATATAGCCTACGCTGTGAGAGCCAGCCGCCACCGTAAGCCTGGCCAATCAGAGAGGAAACTGACAAGTCCCTGCCTGCTTTTCACTTTTTCCATACAGGTGTTAATAATACTCGAGGCGAGGGCCACAGAGCCTAATATGCTGTTTAAGACACACAAGATCTTTTGAAGAAGCCTCAGTATGTTTTGATTATTCTAAGGGCATTAGCTAATAATAAGCACAGGGGAATGCTCTGACTAAGAATTGACATCGTTTTGCTAATAAAGCTTTCATGCAAATGTTTTGTTTGGCTTCGTTGTCATGGAGTTTAGGTCGATGATACCGCCGTAGTGGGCGAGACCGCTGGGTTTGGGTGGTTCTGATTACTGAGTTGAGTCAGGCTGGACCAGGCTGGGGTTGAGCAGCGTGAGCCAGACATGGAAAACCTTCCTTT
The DNA here is from genome assembly GCF_963280865.1 of Gymnoscopelus braueri. Lineage (NCBI taxonomy): Eukaryota > Metazoa > Chordata > Actinopteri > Myctophiformes > Myctophidae > Gymnoscopelus > Gymnoscopelus braueri. Next base: position 16,906,882 of record NC_137619.1, on the reverse strand, counting down.
TAAGACATTTGTGGGCCAGGATCCGGTGCTTGTGCTTTTGTGCTTGGGAACCTCCAGTTTTCCCACAGTCACGTGACCGCTGCTGAGTGAAAGGAGCCTTTGTGGAGTGGCTTAGGCCCTTCTTAAAGAACGGGAGCTCTGACTTGTGAGACGATTAGAAAGTAGCTATGCTGTCACACTCATCTTTATACACAATGCCAATCACACAGTTACTGGCCATTCTGTTTGAGCCCCCATGTATCTCATCATGATGTAATTTGTGCACTTTTCCTCTGAGGTCAAACGTGCTGCTAGAGCAGAATTGAAGCGGACTTGGTGGCCCACATTGTGGGGGGATTTTAGATACCTTATAATCCCATGGGGATTCACCCAGCTGATGGCTACTATGATGAGCACTCTGGGGGGGGAGCAGTTAGGGGTTATGTGTTTTCTCAGGGACACTTTGACACATAGGCCGAGGCCGGGAGGCGAACCGGTGGCCTTCTTATTACCAGTAGGCCTCTCTACACACTAAGCTACGGCTTCCCCAAATGTTATGGGCCTCTTGTGATTTGGATACTCTTATGTTTCCTCACTGCTTTGGTGCAGGGCTTGGGGTGACCCAATAGCTTAATGGTTAGGGCACATACCACATGGGCTCTAATGCCTGAAAGCGAGTCCCCAGTTCGGTTCCCGCGCAGACGGACCACACATTGTACACCTTTTAAATAAAGGCTGAGAAAAAGTCCCAAAAATACCTTTAAGCCTTTCAGGGCAGAAAAGTTAATAAAAAATAATGTACGACATATTTTGCTGCCCTTGGAGTTTCAAAGTGAAGTCGCTTTAGCATTGGGTGAATTAGAACTCATTGTGGAAACAAGGCTGTATACTGTATGTAAAGAAGTCGTTGCTAGCTCCAGTGGCCGGCAGTTAACCTCATGTTCAAGTAATTTCAGTAGAAACCTGGATTTTATAGCAGCACCTTCTAGCATTTTGATTCAGATTGATATAGATTTTTCATATTGCATTTCGCTTCCGCCTTCCAAAGTTTGTGGGAAGGCCTATTTTACAAAGAATGCCAAAAATCATGACTGCAGCGTCCGATCTATCTAAGTCAAAAGCGATTTAACTTACACAGATGTCACTTTGTTGCAGAAACATGTTTTCTTCTTGCCAAAAATATAGTGAAAATTACCGTCAAACGGGGTATGGTTATTAGAGCCCGACCGCAAGAAGACACCATAACTTATTTGTAGATCATGTGCATAGTAGACCAGATTGTTGATTGCGCCTGATAACTGAGTTTGTAATGATTGGTGAAATCTATCAAAATGTTGGAAACATGAATTCCCCACAGTTTTTCCAGTTACTGCCACTTTGATAAATATTTGTTCTTGTTTTGAATGTGTAGGCCAGGCCTAGATCTTATTTTGGGTGACACACCATCACGGATTCTGTGAATCGTGTGGACACCGTTTTGTAGCATGCGGCTCCAGCCTTATCAGTTTGAGTGTTCTGTTTAGCATGGCCAAGGCGACGTGGTAGAGCTGGAGAAGAGATTAAGGTTTCGCATGGAGGATAGCGTTTCGATTCCGTTGTATTGGGCCCTGTCAAGCAACAGGGCTGGGTTACTGCAACAGGAGCCAGTGAATCTACCGGAGCACCCCCTTGTTTTTGTTCTCCACTGCCGTGCTCCCGCTGAGACTCTGTCCACTTTTAGTTCCAATCAGCACCTCGGCCTTCCATTTCACTCCTCTGCGTCTGTCTCTCTGGTACCTCTTGTCTCAGCTCGGTCAATACCATCAGCCCCTCGACAAGGCTGTGTATATTACAGACTTGCTTGGTATTAGATGTGCTCTGGTACACTATAACAGAAGAAATGTTCTCGGGTGTAAAATAATTGCAAATTTATCATTTTGCTTTAAAGTTTCTGACCCTGAGAGGTTGTTCAACTTAACCTTCCCCATAGTACCTGATGTAGCCTAACCATTATCCGTGGTAATGGAAGTACATGTATATTGTGTCAAGCATCATCGCAAACAGAACAGGGTTCACACAAGATGAGATAAGGAGAGAAAACAGCACGTAGTAGCGGGAGGATGCGGTTGGTGCGAGGGCAGTAGATGGGAGAAAAGGGGGGTTTAAGTTTCCATATAAAGACTCGAGTTCACCACGTAGGTCTGCCCTGAGGCCCTACACTGGCCGTGTCACCTGAGCACTTCGACCCCTAGGCTCCTCTCCTGCATCGTCATGTTTTATTCAGTGCCAGAGGAGGATTGGAAAATCAGCCACCGCAGGCTGGGCAGGGCAACCTGAGCAAACAATCCAAGCCAAATGTCTGCACCCCTTCCTGGAGGGTCCTGTCGACTCCCCTGCAGTAGTGCCAGTGATGGAGCACACCTAGACAGAAGGCCAGAGATTTGACATCCATTATTTAGATGTGGAAGCGTGCAGGATGAATTATGCATGTTATATTATGAGGGACTTGTCTTGCTCTTCTCAATCCTGCTCACATATTCTGCTGTGGTTGATGATAGTAGGAGGACCCAGGACATCAAGAAAATGAGTGAAAGTGGATTTGGAAAGTTGATATGGCCAATTCTTCTAGTTTACCAATGTAAACTAGAAGAAAAAGGCCTGCAGTGTTCCTCCATTCAGAGCATAGCTATTGTTTGTTTAAAGGCAGGAAATTGAACTGTTGGCTGCGGATAAGCTTTTTTTTTGGTACAATAAACACATTCCAAAACATTTCTCATTCTTAGACATAGGGTGTACAGCTCTATTGATACATCAGAGCCTTGACTGGAGTCTGGACCAAGTCTTAAACTAACCTGTAGCATACTTTTGATTGGCGAATCCTGGATAGACACACTGACACAAGGTTAAATGTGGGTTAATGTCCTCACAAAAGCTGTGATGGAAGTGATCTTTCTTAATGAGGCAGACCGGTACTAAAGTGAGGTCAGTGTGTGAGTGTGTGTATGCGCGGTTTCCTAGATGATATTGCCTATAATCTTGACAGGATTATTTTTTCAGGTTTATCAACATGAACATCAAATAATGAAATTGTAACCAATATCCAAAATACACATAATTGCAGTGTGGGAGAACCCCCCAACCTCTGCCACTATCATGCCTGGCTTTATTGAGTTTATGCCAAGGGGTTTAGGGGAGGTGTGTAGATTAATCATTGCTTCATTCAGCTATTGAAATGCCAACTGTTCAAGGTTCAGTGTAATTATGAAAATAAGAATGTAAATGTCACACGTGGATAGCCAGGCTCAAAGTGATGTGAAAGCAGTAGTCCCAGAAATAACAGATCACCTAGCAACAGGCCAGTGGTAAGGCATATCATTCTGAATGAGAATAGAGCTTAAAGCGTGATATCTTGACATTTTAGATTTTAGATGGGGATTTTCACTTAACAGACCTTGTCACATTCACACCGACTGTCGTTCGCCGAAAATTACTGATCTACAAGCTCACAATGTGTTGTCACAGCGTGTTGTGAGCGTGTAGATCTGAGTATAAATTAAACATTAGTCTAATTTAAACCAATAGGGCACAGCTAGCGACAATCTTAGAAGCAAAATGAAAATAACCTACTAAAATGTCAAGGTGTCCCTTTAAGCAACGAAAGTCCCAAGACATTGAGCGAGAGTCTTAGTCATCAATATAGCCCCTCAGCTTCTGCCTTTTATCAATTATTCAGGACTTAACCTATGAATATATTTTTTAGTTATCGGCATGTAGCAGCTTTCATTAGAAATATCGCTGGTTCCAGAGTATTGAGCTCCGCCACGTACAGTGAGACATGGGTGGTGATCTGTCCAGCCAATCCCGTGCTGGCTATTAATTATGGAACAGTAATATAATGTCACAGTCGGAGACATACTGCAGGTAGGTCAGGGTACTAGGGATATCTAATATCCTCCCAAGATGTTGGGATGGACATGGAGGAATTGGTTTTCATTTGTCGCTGTGTGTTTGTGAAGGGGATGCGCTTAACTTTAGGGTAGGGATAGAGGTGCTCTGATCAACCTGCCAACGATTTAAATTGGTCTTTTATGACTGAGCTGCACCGTTTAAGTGGTATAAAGTCAATCAAATATATAATACAATATTACTTCACAGCTAACCGGTAGGAGACTCAATAGTCTTCAACTGACCGATGACCCGGTCATCAAATTATTGGCTTAGGAATGCGACAAAAACAAAAGATCTCCATGAATTCAAGGCTTCCTGGGGTGTGTAATTGCTAGAAAATAAGTAATTGTTTGGGTGAACTACTCCTTTAATGAGGGCTAGATTCTACAGGTGTGGCACATTGGCATAAATAATAGGTCCTGGAATGCTAAAGGTTAAAGATAGAGCAAAGATAGAAACTCTTATGAACTTTTTTTTACATTTATTGAACAGAGATGATTTTTTTCCAGAGGACTAAAGGGATATTTCACTTTCAAACCCTCCTAATACAGAGGGGGCTTTTTCGATTATCTTATTATTATTATAATTCTTTTTTCTTTTATTGTATTTTTTTTTTTCAATTTCCCAAAAGAAATATTGAAAAAACACGGCCCCTCACGTATTAGGAGGGCAGTATGAGTCACCAGAACCAAGAACGGCTGTTTTCGATGAATCTAATTCAAATGGAGTTTGAAGTTACAATGTGTTTGTATAGGAAGGGGGCGTGTCTGATAAAATTAATATCATAAATACTATCTAAATACTGAATCAAGCAACTGTCTGGGGTCCTCACACGCCTGACGTAGACGTTAAAATGACCCCAAACATGTTTGAAAGTGAAATATCACTTTAAACCACACCATGGGATGTGTAAAATGGGTCTTCAATAGTTAATGTTTTATTATGAACAATTGAACATGCGATAACATTTGACATTTTTCATTCAATACATTTTACAGTTTGTATGCTGTCAAGTATGGCCAAAAAGTGCTATTGGCAAGACAGACTTTTTAGACAGAAAAAATTTAGCACCTCTATAGCATACCTTCTCTTTTTATTTGTGTATGAGTGAGCAAGCAAGCTTTCATTCAGCAGGGAGGGAGATATTAAAATATGTCTTGGCTTTGTTCCAGGATAACACATCAGTTCAGAGACTTTGTCCCATCGGTCTGATGAGGTAGACTCTCTACATCCACTGCATAGTCTAGCAGTGGTCTGACACTATTACACTATCACTCCCTCAAGGCACAGAGGTGAACTGTTGAATTTTCAGTTGGAGAAACTGCAATGTCATTTATAATAACTTAAGGCAATGTCAGGCAAACATAGCTCTCAAGTCCTAAGCAGTATAGTGAGAGACTAGCCAAAAAAGAGTTGAACAAAATGAGTCAATATACTGACAGGTTGACCTACATTCGCTTTGTTTAATCAGTCACTAGGCTGATGAATATAGAGCCAGTCAGATCAATGTATCGGTCTGGCTGATATATCTACCATTATTTGACTGCATGTGACCTGCAGTAAAAGCTCTTAGACATTCTTTGCTTGCTATCCAGATGGCCACTGGACTGTTTGTTTGAGCTTGTCTGTTTGTGTCGAGCAGTTCCTGCGGCGCTCTCAGATGTGCTCGACAAAGCATTCAGCATTACTGCTTGTTTGCCTATAGAGTTTTCATATTGATCTAGACAGATTGTTAAATAATTTTTATGCAGAGTCATTGGCCTACAGTTCTGCTGCATGTGTTCCATCTAGGCCATTCAGTGAACAGTTATTCAAATGACTTTGATCATTACCACCACTATTATCATTCCATCAAATATTACAAATTGGTCTATCCAATGCTTTCCTCTTAAGAAAGTACTCCACCTAAGTCAGGTCTAAGCCTAGGCCTTTAACTTGTGTTTTTGAAAAGCTGACTTTGTTTTGATGACTGCCTGCTGTTTACCCCTAGGGGGACAAGTAAGATCTCTTCTCTTCTCTTCTCTTCTCTTCTCTTCTCTTCTCTTCTCTTCTCTTCTCTTCTCTTCTCTTCTCTTCTCTTCTCTTCTCTTCTCTTCTCTTCTCCCCCAATTGCTATAGACAATACAGATGTTCCATCTTCTTTAAGATTTAAGGGAGATTTAAGTATGTATACTTCATTTCCTCCTAAACCCTATTTGAAACTATGGTCATGTTGTGTGGAAGGCTGTGTTCTTTGTAAACCCCTACCTAGTCTGTCTGTCTCTGGTCCAAGGAGAGGCTTTCTCTCCTGTCTGCCAGCACCAGAGCTTAGGGTATTTATCACTTCACTCTGCATTTAGAAAAGCAGAGGCGCTCTCTCTAATCTCACCAGTCCCCTTTTGTTGTTGTTGTTTTCCTTTCCTGATAACGCTTCATTTTCAAGTATTCAGGTGTTGGTTCACTGTGGAAAGCTAATGTTCTCCTTCTCCAAATTAATATAAAGTACTGAGATTTTAATGGGTTTCACACATGACGGTTGGTGTTATCGGTGTTATCCTTTCACAAATGTAGCATGCAACAGGAGAATGTCCATTTCAGATGCATTCATACGTGAAGGTAAATAATCTGTTTGATAAGGTGAGGGGTGGTGTCTGGGTAGTAGACTTACTACTCTACTCCAGCTTAAATAAAACAGCATGAGGGAGATGCAAGGAGGATCAAACGCAATCTTTTTTTAATTTATTTTCTTCCACAGAACATGACAGATGAATTGAATTGCTCGGCAAGCGGTCTCCCATTGTTGCACCCATGCAAAACACAAAGGACACATCTTTCCTACCATAGTAGGCCTAATGTAGACAATTAGCTACAACCTACTTTTCATCTAAACCAGGGGTTTTCAACTGATTTTGACCCAGGGACCACCATCCTGAGTAAGAGCAACCTGGGGACCACCACTATTGTGCGTGGTGGGTCCATCATAGACCCACCCCACACAATAGTGGTGGGGGGTTCATGCACCATAAGGAGCTGGAGAAAATAGCTAAGACGCGCGAACGCTGGAAGCGAACGCAGCCCTATTTAATTTTTTTGTCTTTTTGAAATTGTTATGTTTTGTATTTACGGACTTCCGTGTTAATAATCCGTGTTATTTCACCGTGATGGGGAGAGCGTCGAGAGAAAGTGACGTGACTGCCTCCGCCTCGTATTGAAGTTAATGGGGGGGATTTGGTTCTCCTATGCACGGAGTTTCTGAGTTCCTACTCATCTATGCACGGCTCCACTCTGACAGCAGTAGGAAAGAGTCGTTTGTTTGTTTCACTTATGTTTTCACTTATGAGCCATTTATTTTATCAGTGACTTTTCTTTTTTTTTCCCATTTATTTTTGTATTGAATTTTTCAGAACATGAAAACAAACATACAAATACAAACATATAAGGGGAGGAAACTGTCTCTACTTGGTCATTGACTATTATGCATACGTATAACCCATACACTTGGTCACATCTTAAAAACCGGTGAACAAGAAGTCCATTAATGGGACAGATTCAACATACACCTCATTCAATATGGCCAATCAAAGAAAATAAAGGAAATTCAATTAAAATAACTGAATTCAAATAAAATCTGGTCATAAGGTAGAGACATGAGTAAGCCATTTAAACCAGTTGTCCATGAAGACTTCAGTTTGACCTCTAAAGCTAAATGTAATTCTCTCCATAATAAATATACTATAGATTAAATCAATCCACTCATTTATAGTTGGTATAACGTTCGTAAGCCATTTTTTAGTTAAGGCCTTTTTGGATGCTACTAGTAATACCCTTAGCAAATATTGATCCTGCTTTGTACACTGAAGTTCTTCTAGATCAGCAATATCAGTGACTTTTCAACTCGACACGAATAAAAAGCTGAATGAATGAACTGGATTTCAGTTATCTTCTCTCTCTCTCCAAACACTGTGGACATCAATCACTTATCAATGTCACTCACCTCGGGAGTAGGGGAGGCTCCTCGACAATAGCGTCATCAACACGGCCACTCGCTCAATGTAAATTCATCGGACTATGACCGCGTCCATTCACACATTGAGCTGTTTCGGGCTCAATCGGATATTACACAGACTTAACTCAAGGGAGCTGTCAGCTACTGAGTCGGACATTCATGCATACAGCCCCACCGTTTAAAGTCTGGGAAAGTTCCATGTTACAGTGCATGTGTGAATGAGGCTTTTGATAGACCCTAACAAATCAAAGATATAGTAATAACGTGGATTCATTGACTGCCAATCACGTAGATCTACGCGAACCGCTTTAAAGCCGCCACGTGCCAATCGCGTAGATCTACGTTTTTTTTTTTAGTGTTTTTTTTTTTCCAATTTCACCCAAAGACCAAGGAGATATGATTAGTTGAAGATCTAGACTCCTATCCACTTCCTTGTTAACTTAAAACTTAAAAATGCTGTATTTCGGCTCCTGAGTACTTTTTTTTTTCCAATGAAAAACTCTGGCACTGGCTAAAAAAATATGAAAATAATTCTGGCAGTTAATGTGTTAAGAAGCCAGACACAAAACTGAAACCAGTCCTTGTGTGTTTGCGAGCGCACACACAATCCTTAGTGTTTGTATCCATTTGTAAGTGTGTCACAAATGCATTTTTACTCACTTTGTACACTCTTAGAGTTAAAGTATTAACACTGCAAATTTTACTGTGTTTGGTGAGTTCAGGAGCTGCTGGGTGTGCTTTGCCACAGACGAGGATGACCGCACGGCAGAGTGGGTACGTCCCTGCCGCTGTCGTGGCTCCACCAAGTGGGTCCACCAGACGTGCCTACAGCGCTGGGTGGACGAGAAGCAGCGTGGCAACAGTACGGCACGAGTGGCCTGCCCACAGTGCAATGCAGAGTACCTCATCGTCTTCCCCAAACTGGGTAGGTTACATCTCACAACATGGACTGGGGCAGGTGCACGGGAAGCAGACTTAAAGACCAGCTGAAATGAGGGGCGGGGGGGTCTGAGGAAGAGCCCCCCGGCTCAAAACGTAACCGCCATTAAAGAAAAAACCTGGTGGCTTTCTGGTGTGCAGATTTTATTATTTCATGTTGAGTTTTTGATCCAGCACCCATCCCAGCAGGACAGGATGTGCGTGTCTTTTGTCAATTTGTGACACCTTTTCCACAGAAACAAACATCCCATTTGTCTTGGCTATTATGTTACACTTGTTTGGTTTTAATTGGCATACTTGATGTCAGATGCGCTCAAATTGTATTATTCTTTACTCAGATCCACTGAGTACAGAAGACACAATTGTTCATCGATTTTGCTTTAAAGAACTGATGTCTATTCAAGCCAGTAAGGTAATAGCTGTGATGTGATGACAAGTATACTGGTTTTCCCTCGACGGTATGGGAAATCAGAGAAACTCTATGGTGGACGGCTGGTCTAGACAGCCCTTTCAAAATGTCATGACAGCCCTCAATTCTCCATCTGTTGCTGTCACAGTAGCAGCATTATGAACCAATTTTCCCTGTTAAGTGGGAGTGTGGAGGCAGTCCGTTGAGGGCACTGTCAATAGGCACTCCCTGTAACTGTACCACAATCTCCAAGAACCATTCAGTTTGTTTTGCCTGAGTGCATGTTTATTTATTTCCAGAGCCAGCATAGGTTCTGTGGTGATCTGGGTAAATACTCCTTTTCAGCCTGACGAAGAGCAGAAAGGCCCCCTGCTTATTATTCCACCGCCGGGCTCAAGGCTGATTGACAAAACAGCAGTTTAGAGAAGTTCCTGCTCTCATTATCCCCGACACGTCATTGGGACTCGAGGCTCCAATTGTTCCCAGGCACCAGCGCTGAGTCATCCGGTAAACACAACATCCGCAGCAACGCTCATATTGGCAAGGACACCGTTTCACACTGTGTCACATTCCTCTTCTCCCTCCCTATAGACGCTGTTACTTATTTTTTGTGGTGAAAAATAAATAAAATTATAATTATGTATTTTGATATTATAATTACTGCTTGTTGTACGTACCATCAAAGTGTGATATCACACCTTTTTGATCTTCAGATTGTTGGTTTAGCGGGTAGCCATACTTACTAATCGATTGAATATATATTTCGCAGTTTTCCCCTAAAGTCAACAGTTATTCATTTGACAGCCCTATAGCAGTTGCTAAAATATGTCATCATACTGCATAGAAGCAGAATCCACAGAAACGAGAGCTAGTGTCTTTAGCAATTCCTGTCAGTGATTACAGATAGTAAGCCCTGTGACCCATAGTAGTCCAGTGACTCTGAATTTCACTTCTGCATAACAATGACATAAGAGCCAATCCTTGTGCAACTGGGTTGGACTAGGGATGCACAACTAATCCAGAGTAGAGGTGCAACAGTTAATCGAATTAAACGATTTAATCAAGTATTTAAAACAAATATTTTAATAAAATAATAGATAAAAAAAAATACTGAAAATAGCAGATGTAAGCTCACAACGCATAGCGTTGCGAAAGGTTTTGAGCTTGTAGATAGGCTATTTTAAATTAGGGCTTAAGTGGTTAATTAAATCAATCAACTTATTCGAGTATAATTTTTTTTTAAATGTTAATATATTAACTCATTGAGTGCCAATAACGTGTTTCACGTGTTTTACCGCTATGGTGCAACGTGCCATTAACGTGTTTCACGTGTTTTTGAAAATAAATAAATAAAATTTTTTTTTAAAAAAATATATATTCAAAACCCAAGATATCATTATCTGAAGATTTGCAGCTCCATCCACTCCTTGTTTAACTTATAACTGAAAAAGGCTGTATCTCGCTTCCTAAGCACTTTTTTTTTACTTTGAAAAAAAAAAAGAAATCAAAATCGTACTGGCCAGAAATAGCCAGAAATAATTCTGGCACTCAGTGAGTTAAAAAAAGATTTAAACAAAAAATCACTGTTCTCGCTATAGATACTCGATATTTGCAGCCCTAATCAAAAATAATTGAAAAATTGTGAATGTGATTTTATATTTAACAATATAAAATCATAAACACCTTATTTGGCAGTTGCTGCACCTTGCCCGTGTCTCCTCTCCAGTACACAACAGTTAATAAGCAGATTACATTGTACAACCCGTCTCCCCATCCCTCAGGCTCAAAAAAAAAATCACAGAGGTCATTATAATAAACCACACACAACCAGCCCAATGAGCAGCAAAGATGTTAAGAAAATGTTAGAAATGTATTTTCCCACCAAAAATGTTCATCCCCAATAATTGTGATTAATAATAGTCATTACAATATTAAGCAATATAAATCAGGATTATACATTTTGACATAATTGTGCAGCCCTAGTTTGAGAGAGAGGAGAATGTGCAATTTGAGAGTGGGAGCTGGCTCTTTGACAATGTCGGGGTTCGCAGGAGTTCTGGCTCGGCAAGTAAACAGGTTGGCGTGTATTTATAGTGACCCGGGCAGTGCTGTCAGTCACCTCACTTGCTATAAGCAGCAGATTCAGTTATGCCTTGAAGGTGCCAGTGAGTGAGTGATGCTGCTGGCATCAGTGATTTGCTCCCTACAAAATTAAGGTCAATAATATGGTGTCACAAGCAATCCAGATCGTGGATGACCTTCTCCACCCAGCTCACCATCTTTTTCAGCGTATCCCCTCTGACAGAAGGTACAGGTCTCTAGGAGGCAGGACAGAACGGCTTAACCAGAGCTGCTTCCACAAAGCCATACACAGTAAAATCCTTGGGGTTAATTTAACTCTGAGCGTGTACAAATGGAAGAAAATGGACAATTACGGGTCCATTTGGTTCCAGTTGTACTGTTAAAAATGGATAAATTAACCCATTTTTGTTTGATAAATACACAAAAGTATGTCCAATTGTATGTTATGTGGCATTGTGTACAGTATGTTTTTTCCCTATGGTCCTCTATGTTTGCACTGGTTTTGTGTGCACGTGGTGTATGGTTACAGCCTTTCCGTCTGAACAGAGATTAATTCCACCAGCCTAGCCGTGTAGTAATAAAATAGATCATGAAAACTTTGAGAGACTTTGGAGGTAATGGACAGAATGGACTCTATTCACAGCGGGTGTTTTGACATGTCATAGAGTGGGTAATCACAGCTGAAGGTAATGACGTTAATTCAGGGTCTGTTTCATTTACCTGTGTTTTCAGTTGTCCATGCTGGTGGTACGCATCTAAATGAAACATGCCCTGAATTAATGTCACTAGTGCAGTGCCAGTTGGTTGAACATGGCCGTTGGGAGTACATGGCTATTGCGATATTAAGTATGTTCTCATTAAGACTACAGATATGCTCTAAAAGTCTGAAAAACATGCATTTCATTTCATTAGGTCTTTAACTTGCGTAAATCCTTGTTTTGTCTTGGAGACAGGTTCTCTGAATGTCATCAGTGGTAACTCTGCACCTCCATGGAGTCTTTGATTGGTGAATTTGAATTACATTTCCTCCTTCCTCTTTCCTTGCTGGTTGGATACATTTTTGGGCTGATATTGTTACCCATTATGCAAAAGGTGGGCAGTTAGTCTTAACTGCAGTAACCTTTTTTTTTTGTTCAAGGTTTTTTTATTTTATATTTTCACATACAGGTCTATAATAATGAGTATACAAAAAACAGTGAATGTATGTTAACCCTCCCACCCCCCCAAAGTTCCCGCTCCGAAAGAGCCACAACCCTGGTTTCTCCTTGTACCATTAAAACAAAAGACAATACAGAAAAATAAGACACAATTGCAATGAAAAATGAAAACAAGTCAGAAAATAAATAAAATGTACACAGTAGAATATATATATTATTAAAGAAGGATTTTAAATGAAGTTAAAAAAGAAATATATATATATACACAAAAAATATAATACAAAAACAAATTCAGTGGGGTCAATTTATGGGTCATTAATGTCAGCAGCTTTCAGTCTCTCTATATATGTTAAAAAAGGTTGCCAGATGGTGTAAAATTTCAGAGCACACCCCCTTGTGGAGTAGCGAATTTTCTCCAAAGTCAAATGATGCATAACATCATTAACCCATGATTTGAAAGTTTAATTGTGCAATTTTAACCAGATATTCCCATTTCATTGTTTTAGCCTATGGCAATACAAATTTAAAGGAAAATAATAAATGAAAATCAAGTATTGCTTAAACAATGTTCCGTTATGGAAATATTATGCACTAAAACTGATCCATAATTTATCGCGTTCCAGTATGCCCTAGATTCTAGCATCATCATTTACATCCTGCAAACGTGAGTAATTCTTCAGTAGATTGCTTATATAATATCCTTCCATGTTTTATTAGCCTATTATTTGGTCCTGTGACGTTAAACATAAATTCTTTCTAATTATTTAGCTAGACATGAGAGCAATATTTCATTCACGTTCAGTGGATCCATCGCACGAGGGACTCGCTTGCCAAATACACTGATCTACAAGTTGTCAAAGCTTGCAGATCTGTTCATTTTGAGAAGCGAAGCTGTTGAACCTGTACTATGGCGTTCTCAGCACAGTGAGGTTCGTTTCACGTTGTATATTTCCAGTTGCCTTTTATGATGTCAAATGTAGTGTGGAACGATGCAAATGGGGTGCACGTGAATGAGCTTTTTAATTACGAACTGGTGGGATTCATCATCTGATACCTGTGATCTGCACAAATGAAGGCTTTACATAGCCTTCGTGAATTGCACGTCGGTCTTTACTTAAAGAAATCTACACTAAATTATAGTAGGAAGTTTAGGAACTTTACGAAGAGCTTTGTGAATGAGGCCCAATGCTTCTGTGCTTTTCCACCGTCCGCCACATCATTTCTTTTTCTTTTCTTTTTTTTCTCCATCATTTCTATGAGGTGAGCTATTCTTGGCTGCGTTCTTTGCATCACGAGTCGAGAACCAAGAATTGTGGCCCAGAAGGTTAAACTGTTTATTTTCAAACTCATCAGCTCTCTCTTCTTCCACAGTGCAGCCTACTCTGTTTTTTTGCGTTGCTTCCTTGTGTCTTTTAATGCTCTGCCGGTTTGGCCGACAGCTATAGGGAGGATTGTGTGATGGATGAGTCAATGGTTTGTTTGGAAAGGGAACCTCCTCTCAGCTGTGGCCGTTTGGCTGACTGATGGCATCCTCAGAAAGTGGTGTAGTGGGCTTACGCCACCATCACTCATCATTTACAGAGGCACTTCTATAAGGGCTTGTGTTACATTTGTGATTTGGCCGCAGGGGAAATGTCTTTCATGGCCCTTCACTTTTATACAACAGAAAGATTGAGAAAATTGTGTGGAAATAGGCTCCACGTCAAGATGCTTAAGCTTCAAGTGAAGTTTTTCTCAGTGATATGAGGTCTGGCAAGGTTCAGAACAATCTTCTAGTAATCATTCAGAGGTCTAGACTCTAGAGAGAGGGGTGGGAAGTGTGATGGGTTATTAGATTTGGGGAAAGGGGGCATCCGCTTATCCCTCAGAAATTGGTATTTCTCTGGCCGTGTCCACTAAGAGAAATTGGGCAACAGATGACTAGAAATGGGAAGAGAGGGAGGTAGAGCCAAAGGGCACGAATGAGCTCGAATGAGGAACAAGAGGGGCTGAGCTCTGTAGAGAGACTGTCAGATAGATACACCACCCCACGATACACAATGAATGATGCTACCTTTGGGCCATCTGTTCCACATCCTGTTCATACTTTGAAAAGGACGTTGAAAACGTTTTAATCGGTATTGTGATTTTAAAAAAAAATCCCAACATCATCAAACACCTCTTCTGTTATAATGCTGGGGCAAATCTTTTAAAGGATATGACATCATTTAATGCCCATGGTCTGTATCTGGACAGGAAGTAGAAGAGCAAGGTGGTTAGAGCGCTCCGTGCCGAGCCTAGACCTATTGAGTTCACCTACGTTAACTCTCCTCCCAAATCCCATTTGCTACTACTACAGTATGTAAATTCCCACTGTGTATTGTGTAATATCCATTTTTGGCAACAACTCCAGTAGTGCCGTTGTCTGTTAGAACAGCGATTCCTAGAATTCAGTTTGAAACAAAAACACTGATGTAATAATGCGCAGGGCTCTAGCTCATAGCTCAATGGTAACGCTGGTCAGTACTGTAGAAAAGAAATTGCAATATATCGCCTTGCATACAATATTGCAATATTTTGCAATCTATCGTATCGTGACCCCTGTATTCTGATCACTGATACATATCGTATCGCCAGATCCATGGCAATACACGGCCCTATTTCCGGTACATTGCCAATGCCTGCTTCATTTTGGTGCGAGTGTCAGCCTGTTGGGGGCAAACACTAAAAATAGTGTTTAGAGAAGTTGTCAAATACACATTTGGGTTGATTGGTTTTTGTGAAAAATTGCAAGGTGCAAGATTATATCAAATAGAGCTTTGATATAATCAAAATATAATATTTAAATGGAAAAAGTTACACAGTATGACTTTAAACTAGACAGAGGTTGAGCCGGAAGAGTTGGGGGGAAATTAGGCTGTGGGTGCACTGTGCAGTCGAGGGGAGCAGCTTATCAAAGAGTGACGAAGCACAGGAGATGACTGAAGCAGATGAGTGTGTGTCTCATTTCTGCTGCAGGTGCTCTGTTGATGTTGACTTAAAAATAGCCCTGAGTGGTCATGTCGCCTCAGACTGCAGCAGACCAATCACAGAGCAGTGACGCTGGCACCTGGATGGGTTGTGTCTGTCCGTCTGGCTAGTGATCGAACCCCCCCCCCCCCCCCACCACCTTGTCCACCCACCCATGCACCCTTAGGTGTCTCCCTGTTACATTGACGCAACGTCTACTACTGTGCATCATTTGCAACTCAGTCTGATGATGATGATGATGATGCTTCAAGATTATAGAGACCATAATGTTTCTGCCATTCTCTTTTCAACTGAGTACAGCTTTGGTAACTAGATACTGTAAGAAGGATTGAGTGCTAAGCAGCATTTGGAAATATCTGTTATGGATTGTTTTAGCCTACTAGTGATAATAGCATATGGGTGGGGGGTCAGGAAAGTTGTGCAAATTGACTTGGAAATTGAAATAAAATATTTAATGAAAAAAGTACAGGTAATGTCTAAAATAGTACAAGTAAGGGATAATCTATGATGAGTCATGCATTTATCCCAAAATAATGCACAACGTGGAGGCTAGTTTAAATTACCTCTATGGAGTGCAATTATATTTTTTGACAACCGTAAGGCTTGTCACGGACTATTTGTTACATAAGTAGTATTTGCAAATGGAGTTTAACCTTGGTAGGAGTTTGACATTTCAACGACAAGGAAATTCAATGTGCTTAACATAAAACATTAAGCAAAGGAAGCGTATACCTTAAGCTGCTAACATGGTGTTTTAGGTGTAGTATGAAAGAGGTGGTATGTAGTGGCTTTAACTAATAAAGATGGAAGACCATATCACAGCACATCTCTTTTGGGATTTGTACCCTTTTTAGGTGTAGCAAGCAATCTGAAGATGCAGGCTAGACATGAGCATTTGTTCTGCTTTAGTGCACTTTTGAAGAGGGTAGAGGGAGTAGCACTGTCTATTTTGCTGCATCATTGCTGCAGTCTTTTGCCTTTATTGTATTGTTGCTCTGCAATCTGTATTATGGTTCATGCAGATGCAAGGGTATAATATTTATGTGTATGATTTACATAGTACACAGTGAGCCAACTGCTTCCGTTTCACAACATATATGGTTTTGGAAAATTCTTCAAATTCTATTCCGGTCAACGGAACTTCAATAGTTTTACATTGTGTGGTATTTTGTGAGACTTTTTTTAAATTAGTCTTCACACTCATGTCAGTGTTGCTGCTTGGCGGCACACCGGGACGACAGCTCAGCTTTCAATCTGGGTAATACAGAGGCAAGACTGTGGACGGGCCTCTGACACGGTTGTCCTCTGTGCTGCTGTTGAGGCTTGCTGATTTTTTTATGAGCCTGATGAATGCGTCAACTAGTGGATGGGCGGGGGCATTTCTATTAACCTGTGTTTCAGTTGTGTTGATTGATTGGTAACGCAGGAGAAAGAGAGGGAGGCTAGCTACACTGCTAATCTATGCAGAGAGCAGGGTGGCTAGTACAATGTATGCTGCGTTGGTTCTCTTGCCATCAGCAGCTGCTATGGAGCTAGAGCCAGCGTATCGCGCTAATGTGGCCAGCAGTATAAATTCGAGGTTGGTGTGTCCTTGCCGCTACTCTTCCCCTCTGCTCTGGCTTGAGAGAGTTAATAAGCCAGCTGGAACGGAGTACCAACCTGCATGCGCACTATGGAGGATTTGGGATGCAATTGCACTTTTCCCCCCTGGTCTCTGCCCCCACACACCTCCCCTCCCTCCTTTTTAATTATCTTAATTATGGAATCTGCTGCCAGTGGCTGAAATGAATTGCTCAGCTCTATGCCCTGCCAGTGGCCATTAAGGGCGACCTAGTTCCCCTCCGTCTGCAGTGGTGTAATGCTTAGGCAGGGAGAAAGTGGAAGGGAGTGAGTGACACCCACAGCCACAACACCAGAGGGAGCGACCACGATCTGGTTCTCCCCAAATTTAGAACAAACATGGGAAACTTCTCATTCTACTACTCTGCCACCACAATGTGGAATGCCCTGGCACCATCCATTAAAGGATGTGTATCACTGGTTTCTTTCAAAATTGGCCAGAAAAAACATCTATCAGACGGTCACAAAGGGAGCTAGTTTTATTTCCCTTCGAAAAGAGGTGTCTTACACTATCGGCGTTTTCCTTTTCCCTTTTTCTCCTTTGTATATTTGTTGATGACATGTGTTAATGAGTAACATTTGATGCTCAGTTGATTAATTGAATACATAGGACCACAATGGAAAGAAGTCCCCAGGACTTGACGTTTTTGTGTTATCGTGTTAGCTTGAATGTCCCACCGTGCTGTTTACATTTCTGTCTAATAACCTATTCAATCAATCGATTCCAACGCTGTCATCAGGATATGCCAGATTAATGTGCTCAAGCGCACAAGATCATTCTGGTTGGCAAACACCTGTGCACTTAAGTACAACCCTGGAAAGTAAGAGAAATTCTGGCAGTGCACAGGAGGGGCCACTATGTTCATGACTAACTTTACTTAGGAAATGAAAGTCTGACATTTTCCTGTCAGTAGTTCAAAAGTGCCAAATGGTCCCTGCTCCCTTTTTTGTCTCTGCCTTCTTCAACAGGTGGACTGGATCTCTTCTTTGGATACTGCCTCTAAAGGTCCCCACAAAAATGGCTTCTAAATTCCCGGCTTTTATTTAGTGCGCATTCACTTGATGAAATAGAAAGCGTGCCCAGCCACTAACATTAACCCTAACCCAAACAACGAAATTAAACCATGCTCATTTACAAACTATTTACAAACTGTACTGTCTGTGCCTGCCTTTAACCCCAGAATACCCAGTGGGTCCAAGAAAACTTGAAATAAAATGTGGGTATATTATTCTCTACTACTATTCTCTATTATCTACTCTTTTCACTCAAGTGGCAAATGTGGGAACTGGAGTAGTTATAGCTATGAAAATTGTATTTTCTACTTGAACCCCTGACAAACCACAAAATGGTTAGGTGGTATTCATGTATAGAATCTCAATCTACAGATCTTAAATAAACAGTTACGGGACTTCGCTGTCGGAAATGCCATGACATAAGTGAGCCAATGTGGGAAATGCCACGAAGCCAACTTTAGTAGAGAAAGATTACTTGTATCCTTAACCATCACTGTTGTAAACGATACAACTTGATAATTCCAATTTGTTCTCTACAGACTATTGTATTATAGAGGGACCAATCAGACCATGTATGATGAACATGAGGTTGCAAAAATAATTTGCCTTTGAACCCCTATCTTTCATAATTATACTAGAAATTATTAAGTGCTGGCATAATATCTAGTTAAGGCTACTCCAGTCTAGGTTTTTAACCAAATGTGGGTCAAAAGTATTTACATTGGCAACTACAGATGGGTGATAAGTAAAAGGAAAAAACTGTGTGTGTGTGTGTGAGTGAGTGTGTGACACTGTTGGAGGACTGTGCTGGTGAGGGTAGAGAGTGCTGCCTAACACATCAGTCCAAAATCTCCCATTGGTGTTCAATTGGGTTGAGATCTCGTGACTGTGAAGGTCATAGCACAATATTCCCCATGCCCTGTAGATGGGGGCATTGTCATCGTGGAATAAACCACTCCCATCAGGATAGAAGTATTAATCATAACCTTGTATTGATCTGCAGTGACCCTTCCCTCCAATGACTCTTTTCCACTGCATGGTGCTGGCTCAACTTGACTGTACTAGTCTTTTTTGGTTTTCCGTCTGCCAAAAGTTGTGGATATTTTTTGAGGTATCACCTCCGTCAAGGTTCCTAGCGAGCTGAGGTGATACCAAAAGGTGATGTGAAAACACTGCAGACTACTGATTGTCAGAGAATCATCACTAGCCTTGTGCTGTCATGACAGACTCCCCTATACTAAGTGCATGGAAGCTCCCAAAGATTAAAAAAATATGTACAGTATATTGTTTTAAACTTGCTGTTGTAAATGTGCAGTGAAATATTGAGCGACTACATGTCTATTTCAGACCTGTACTGTTCTCTTGGTATACACCACTCGGCCCCTTGTTGAGAAATGAGAATATGGTGAAGGATGACTCATCTGACCATATAACCCTTTTCCACATCTCTGTTCCTATGGGTTTTTTGTTTTTTTGCATCACTGAACTCTCAATTGTGCATTCATCTTTGTAATGAGGGGTTTATGCACAGCAACCCTACAATAATATCCCTCTTATTTACTTGTCGAGGGGCTGTTCTTGCCTGGCATCTGATGTGCACAGTGGGACTTCGGTCGGACCAGCCCGTTGGGAACGGTACCGTTGGGAACACATGCACCCTCCTCATGTACACGTTGTTCCTGTTAGAGTACTCATTGTTCCTTAGTGCAGTACCCATTATTATAGTACCAGTCTATGTATGAAGGCCAGTCTATGTATGAAAAACAAAACCGCATTTGATTAAGCCTTAAAGTGATGTACAATCTACTGTGTTTCAGATTCAGTGGCCAAGAGTAGGACATTTCACATTTGGTATGTTGGCCATAGGTTGTCCTACTGTCACCTCTTCATGCTAGTCCCTCTGGTGGCGTATCTTCCCCCTGACTCCTGGGCCAGTTATTAATAGGTCCTGGATAGGGCCCGTCTGAGTTAGGGAAATCTGGTTGCCTATCCCACAAATAACGGATGATTTCTCTGGAGAAGCCCTGGAATGCTAGAGGGGAGGAAGCAAATAGAATCAGCTTTTTCCCTTTTTTTTTTAAAGGTTCCTAGTAGTTGTGATGGTGGTTTGAAGCCATGGTGTTTTTGTAGTTTTTTTTATCTTTTGAGTACAGTATGTCCACACATAGACTAGTATTTTTTAAATACTAGTCTATGTGTGTGTATGTCCCTATACACAGCCCGGTCTGTCTTTAGATACAGTACCTCAATACAATTATACAATGTGATAAGAGAGAGAGATCAGAGAACAATGTGTAGGCTATTATGTCTTCTTTTATTTTCTGCTTGTCCATCCGGCTCTCATTGAATTCAATGCATTCCGTCTGGACTTTTCTTTTTGTCTACAAAATTCAAATGTGAAATGAATAAATATTTCTCACCTAAAATGTCATCAGAAGCTGTTTCTGGTTAGGTGAAATATAGATAATTAACAGAGAAACAGTCATTTTGGTCTTCTAGGCCAGTGGTTCTCAAACTTTTTCATGTCAAGGACCCCCAAATTGACACTTATTAGCCCGCGGACCCCCATTTGAAAAGATAAGCCAGGGACCCCCATAAGAGAAGATTTGTACAGCTCTAGCAGTGATTCTCAACCATTTTAATTTCAAGGACCCCCAGTTTGACATGCATTAGGCTAAGGACCCCCATTTAATGGCATTTATATCTCTGGGATCCCAATTTATATTGTAAAATCAATGTCAATGTAACTCTGAGAGTGTACAATTGGAACCAAATGGACCCGTTAGAGAGAGAGAGAGAGAGAGAACATCTCAACCTATTGCCATTAACAGGGATCGACCTATTGCCATTAACAGGAATCGAACCCTCAACCATCGGACTGACAGGCTGAGACACTACCTGTAGTGCTATAGCTTCGTCCAGGCAGATGTTGTCTGTTGAAGATCATAAACTTTTGCCTTCTGTCATGAACCAAGCCCCTGGCTGAAACTGGTGAAAGTAGCTGATCTACAAGCTCAGAAACACGTTGCTATCTGAAAAGTTGTGAGATTGTAGATTTTCACAATGAAATATGTCATACATTGAAAAAACACACTCTCAAATAAGCATTTCATGTTATATTTAACTATTGCACATGTATTCATTGATACAGTCTTGTTGTTTGCAATGCACTTTAAATGAAATCTGCACCAAGTGAGGCTTGAACCGGCAACCTTGAGGTTGTGAGGCATTCATTTAAGCGGGAAGCCATTGGACCAACAGACCTGATCTATTGAAAACGGAGGTCAGACAGATGATACCATTTCACGCAAATAGCTGGAAAATCTTGGGTTTAAGTGTTTTTCAAACTGCTCAAAATTGCGGACAATCTAAGGGCGGAGCTTACTGGTCAAAGCGATAGATGTGTTCCTCATGAGTCGAGGCACAAGTGTAAGCAAGTTTCACGACTTTCGGCCAAACGAGGCATGACTTTTGCTTTAAAAAAAAAAATGCTATAGCGCCCCCCTTTGGCCAATTGGAGTGAGATTGGTTTCAGTGATATTTGGAATGACCCTCAACCTTTCTGCAAAGTTTCAAAGAAATGTGAGTCTGCATGTATGTGCTAGGGGCAGATGAATAATTTTCATAAAACTGCAATAGTTAAAATCTATCTCCTCCTGGGATTTTTGAGCAATCTGCACAAAAATGAACTTTGGACCTCTGCCGACATAACGATGGGAGCGGATTTTTTCTAAGTGAAAAAATGCAGAAGTTATGAGCCAATGACTGTGTTCATATAATTCAGAATGGTGGGAGATCTAAAGGTCAGAGGTCAAAAGTCAGAGGGTGAAAGTTGTTCAGCATGAGGAGACGCATATGTGTATCCAAGTTTCATGGCTCTAGGTCAAACAGGGCATGAGTTGTACCTGTTCAAAGTTGGCATTTTCAATTGAGTGCTATAGCGCCACCTTTGGACAAAAGATTGTGAGAATTATTTCTTGATAGTTTTTCATGACCATCTACCATATGGTAAATATCGTAAAAAGCGACAGCACGGTTCAGCCAGAACTGCGAAAAGTGGCAGACTCGGAAGAATACAGGGAACATTAAGACGGGTCCAGAGCTGAGCTCTGATCTATTGAAGACCATATTGAAGACCATGCTTATAATTCGAAAAGACATTATTAGTATCTCCGTCCACACAGTGATGCAAAAACAGATTTTTTTTAGGACTAAGGAGGGAAAAACGCATAACAAAAAAAATCTTGTTTTATTATGAACATTCATAATCAACAATTCACGATTTTTGTAATGAACTTTTAAATGAAACAATACAAATAATGCATACAAATAAAATACTAACAAGCAACTAGTAAAAGTTTAACAAAATCATCATGTTTAAAAGGCTGATACATAAGCTCAATAAACACGTAATTGCGACTTAATTAATCATGATGGACAAGGAACTTTGCTGTCTTTCTCCTTCAATATCACTCATAAACTAACACACACACCAGTGTTTGTGTGGAGGGACACACATAGTCACAGGAAATGTGTCTTTGGTATATGAGCAGACATTACATAATAGGCTGCACGACACTCAAAATGCAAATGTTAAACCATGTTACGTTATGTAGAATAGAATTTCAACACTTTGGACGCTCAGTACACATTGGGACATGGTCAAACTCTTGTGTATTTGCCCAACTTTGTCATGTTGATTAGCGTCATATCTCAACTGTCAACTACCAGTAGAGTGGTTTAGGCTAAACATCACCTGATCATGATTGCCAAAAAGAACAGATCTATAAATCAGTAATACATCGCGATACGTGACATCAACAGTAGAATGTGAATGAAGCCATGAATACAGTGTTCTTATCATCAAGCATCAACTGTTTTTTTTATTTATGATTTTTTATTTTATTTTTAATCTCGACGTATTGATGCCAACTGGGCATCACAGTTCTTTCTCCTGTCACTCGACCTGCCCCACATTCCAAGCCAAAAGGTTTCCAGCACAACCCCATACCTGGCGTGCTCGGAGTGGCGTGGTATGCCGGAAAGGAAGCAAGTTCATGTTTCAGTGTTTCCGCATTGTTGAGGTCACCTTCCTTATTGCAGCTGAGGGGAGTGACTGGAGAAAGCTGTTTGCTTTGTGTGAGTTTCCTTGTCCCCAAAGTCACCTTTGTCTCACTGTACGTAGCACAATGACTTCAATGCCAGTACACACTGCATGTTAGGGAAGGAAGCTGACCTTTCTGACTGAAGGCCACAAATCCCCACATTGACCAACCTACAGTACTATCACTGTTTCAACAGCCTCGTATATTTTGAGAAAAGAATAGTCTTGTTTCCTGCCTAAGCAACTGATACAGTAGGCCTGTTGCTGCTGTTGATTTTCCATCATGCTTATGGGACAAGGGGTAGACTAGGTGTGTTTGCACACTGTGTGTGTGTGTGCACCACCACCCCAACCCAGTACTGATTTATATTCGCAGCAGAGCAGCCATCTCATGACCCCTGCTGGACACATGCCGTTCAATGGCAGATGTCCAACCTTGCAGGCCCTCTTAACACTTGGGTTCAATAGTGTATCATAATAAAACCACAGGAATGTAGAAATGGCCATTTTTAACCCATTACTCATTTACTGCCAATAACGCATATATGCATTCTATTGAATCCATCACTTGCCTGCCAATAACGCATAAATGCGTTCTATTGAAGAAAAACATTTTTTTTTTTAAATTTGACCCAAAGACCAAGGAGATATGATTTTTTCGAAGATCTAGACTCCTATCCACTTCCTTGTTAACTTAAAACTTAAAAATTCTGTATCTCGGTTCCTGAGTACTTTTTGTTTTTCAATTAAAAATCTCTGGCAGCCAACAGCTAAAAATCTGAAATAACTCTGGCAGCTGGTGAGTTAAGACCTGAGGCCGATTCTACAAAATGTCTTCTAATTCCTAATGTTGCTATAGTATCAGCGGTGCTCAAACTTTTTCATGTCAAGGAACCCCAAAATGATGTGTATTTGGCCACGGACCCCCATCTAAAAATATTTTGTTCCAGGGACCCCCAGAAGCAAAGATTTGAGTTTCAAATGTTCTCTTTAAAAATATATATATTCAAAGATTTGCACAAACATTCAAAAATAGCAGATCTACAAGCTCTACAAGCAAGTATATCTGCTGTTTTTGAATAGCTAAAGAAATCTAAAATGACACAGATGGGTTCTCGGTCTTAATGGGTTAAGTGGAATGCCCCAATTGACAGTATATGCAGTTGTGATTGAAATACTAATTGTATTTGAGTTACAGGACGCTATTGATCTTAAATGTACTTGACATTTGCGGTCATTAACTCACACTACAGTAATGTGGTAGGTGTTAACACATCCAACTGAGCTTTTTCTCCGTTCTCTCTCTCTCTCTCAGGTCCTGTGGTGTATGTCCTGGACCTGGCTGACCGACTCGTCTCCAAGGCGGGCCCGTTCGCTGCCGCCGGCATCATGGTGGGGTCCATCTACTGGACTGCTGTCACTTATGGAGCTGTCACCGTAATGCAGGTGATAATAGCGTTTCAGTGTTGGAGAATTCATTTTTTGATTTGCGCAATTTTGTATTGGCTTATTTGTCGTGTGTTTAACATTTTGCCTGACTTGAGCAGGGGGAAAGTGAATTATTACAGTTGACTTCCTTCATCTCTCATTTTCATTTCTTATCATCATTAATCTCCTTAGAGTCTCCTCAGACCTTGTTTTTCCTGTGGGGGTGGAAAAAGTTCCTGATGGGGGTTGGTGGGAGGCAGGCGGTAAGCAATTAAGGGTCAAGTGTCTTGCTCAGTGACACTTCGACATGTATTACTTGGCAGGCCGGAAGGGTAAGCAGTGACCTTCTGATTACCAAGCGTCCTCTCTACCCACTAAGCTACGGCCGCCCTATAGTAATGATTTATGTGCTGTGTCATATTTATTTGACAATATTCTGTCCCTTTCCTTGCCTTTCTAGGTGGTGGGCCACAAGGAGGGCTTGGATGTAATGGAGCGTGCCGACCCCTTGTTCCTGCTCATTGGCCTGCCCACCATCCCCGTCATGCTGATTCTAGGGAAGATGATTCGCTGGGAAGACTATGTGCTTCGGCTATGGAGGAAGTACTCCAACAAGCTGCAGATCCTCAATAGCATCTTCCCAGGTCTTTATGCTTCATCATACAAAGGTGCCGCTCGCTGAAAATGGCTCATGTACAAACTCACAACACGTCACATGTATATTTTGGGTTATTTGGCTACTCAGCTATTTTGTGCAAGCGACACCATTGTTTGATGTTATACTCTATGTCATCAAAACTAGGCCATATACTGAAAACTATGTCAATAATAAGTCATACTATGTTGTCCAATATACTACATATTATGTATTATATCTTCACAAATTCACCACACTGTGCTATGTCATCAGCAATACCACATTCTATGTCGTTGATCAGTTGATGGTACTTGAAAAATCTAAGCTTATTCTGCTTTTAGATTCAGAGTTGGTCTAAATAAGCATAAGAATGCTGTAAATGTTTAATGGTCTCTACAGTTTCACAGCATTTACACGGCAGTGATGAGAGACTCTCAGCCCTGTTTTCTTATAAAATATTGAAGAATGCTTCTTCCAAAAGCAAGTTCAATTAAAACTAAATTTATAATGAGTATGGAACATCAAACCAGACTGAGAAATATCACATTTAAAGGAAACATTGAAAACGGAGTGGTGGTAACTTGCTGACAGTGAATTCATTTTGTATCATATTTTATAACCATATAAGCACTGGAGAAAATTTAAATTAAAATGTTTGTGAACACAAACCGCATGTGCATGTACAGTATACACACTGGCACACGCATACATATACACATGAAGAGGCAAATGCCAGGCACCCTGCTCTGCTGGTACTGTCGGCGTCCTGAGGCAGATCACTGCAGGCAGATTTCTCCACTCATTAATCTCTTGTCAGAATTTAATAAAGAAATGCAAATCTGTCGCTAATATCTAGGCTACGCTTAAGCTCAATTCATACTTCATTGCATGACAGTGTCACATACCAAAAATAACAGATCTACAAGCTGACAACACATTGATCGGTTCTTTTTGGCAAACGACACCAAATATGAATTGGGTTTTATGTCATCCAACCAACCCCACTTCCTCTGGCTGCGCAGGGCTTGGCTGTCCAGTTCCTCGCATCCCAGCAGAGGCCAGCCCTCTGGCAGACCACGTGTCGGCTACAAGAATCCTGTGCGGCGCGCTTGTGTTTCCCACCATTGCCACCATCGTGGGCAAGCTCATGTTCAGCAGTGTCAACTCCAACCTGCAGAGGACCATCCTGGTGGGTACAGACAGACCTGCGGTCACTTCATTTAGCTAATGTAGGGTTGCAGCTATCGATTACCTTCTTAGTGATTGTTCTATCGATTACTGTTTTGATTAATCTAATCTAGCACATTTTTTAATTAAAAAAAAAATGTTATTTAACGAATGAACACAAAATCGATCTTTTATAATAGATTGATTAACCAATAACCACTTAGGCTCTATTTTATTCTTAGAAGTTTACTACAAGCTCACAACGTGTTGCATTGTGACGTGTTGTGCACTTGTAGATCAGCTATTTTCAGCATTTTGATTATCGATTTATATATCGTTGTTGTCCGGCAGAAACCAGCTAACTCCATTTTGACGCTTTTGCATTTTTTTCCATAAATCAGTGCTATTAAACACACTTTACGTCAAAAAAATATTGAACCAATGGAAAGTATTAAAAAGCGCTTCTGACAAAACAAGCTAACTCCATTGGAACCTCAAACTCTCTGCTAAACCAGATAACTCCACCAAAGGGGGTGGAGTTAGCTGGTTTTGCTGACTCCAGGCTCCACCCCCTTTTGACCTCCAACCTCATTGTGAGCTTGGAGGTCCATTTAGCTGTTCTTATCAATGATGAACAAAACCTCCTAACTCCACTTTTTGTTTTGTTTTTGGAGTTGGCTGGTTCCTGCCGGACAGCAGAGATATATTATAATTGATTAAATCGATTAGTTCGATTATCGGTTGCACCCCTAAATTAATGTAAAGGGCCTTATCTACAAATATCCATAGTAAAATAGCCTTTTCTCCCCTCATCTCCGGGGAGAAAAGCCTTGGTACAACCTAATGCAGAGCGTGTCTATAGGGTGGGACTTCCGTCGTATGTACGTCTTTTTCAACCAGTCACAACACCGGTTTCATGTGCAGGGAATGTAGACAGATCTGTAAAGCCTCAAAATAACTTCCTTGGGCGGTACTTCCGCCCAAGGAATTCCAGTACTTCCGTTTAGACGCTCATCCGGCTAGGGTCCCCGCCCAGCGTGGTAAAACATTGACGCACAGGGTGCACAGACCCCAGGATCGCGCAGTGCAAGGGGGGAAAAGCGTAACATATACGATACTAGACAGTAATGCCATACATATATCGCTTTACAAACATTACTTCTACCAGTGGGCCCAACCACATGCTGTGCATTCATGCTAGTGAATGAATAAGTGGCAGTATGAGCCATGTATTAACTATGCAACCGCTTATGTCAGTCACACACAAGACAAACACACAGCCCTTCTCAGTGCTTCACTGAGTGAATGTGGACAGCAAGGGTAACCAGAGTGGCAGGCGTTGTGTGTGTCATAAGAGCTGCTCTGAACATGATGTTCTTCTCCACTGCCTGCTCAGAGAGAGAGACATACAGTATGTGGGCATTCATTCAGGTTCCATTTGACCGCATGTAGCTGTGTTGCGAACCAGTGTCTATATTATACTCCATGGTATTAGTATTGAAAGTGCACTTAAAGCTACAATACAGAACTTGTTTTAAAGAATAAAACATGATTTTAACCAATCTGTATGGTAGAGTATGTTCTTACAACTTGCACATCTGTAGTGGTTGGAGGTGGTCTCCCTTCTCTCCAGTTGAGAAATTGTAATCCTGACGTCTGTTAGGACATGGCTGATTGACAATTAATTTGCAGGTCAATTGAGTCTCCTACCGGAGAGTCCACCGGTAATAAAATAATTGACTTAGGAATGCGACAAAAACAGAAATCTCTTTACTGGAAAAAATAGCAGAAAGCAGAAAAGGTTTCAGAAAAGTCGTCAGCGCACCGGATTGGACACTAGCTGTGCCACCATCTTTGTTGTAGTTTGGACAACATTGCAATTACAACTCTCAGTCGGGAGAAAACATAAAACTTGGATTGTAGCTTTAACTCTGTAACGTCAAGCAGTGGTCTCTTGCTCTTCCTTTAAGCTCCTCCCCTCCCCTTGTGTGCTTTACCTACAGGGAGGCATCGCCTTTGTGGCCATAAAGGGTGCATTTAAGGTGTACTTCAAGCAGCAGCAGTACCAGAGGCAAGCCCACCGCAGGATCCTCAACTTCTCTGAGCCGGAGGAGGCATGAAAGAAGAAGGCCCCTCCGGATGGGACAGGGACGTCTCTCACTCACACTTATTCCTGGTGGGGCGGGGCAGAGGATAACCCCATTGGACACACTGACTCCAAGCAGGAACTCTGGTGAAACTGGTGCCCGCCCCCCCCCCCCCCCCTCTCCCCACAGCCATTGTACTACTGCTGGCATTGACACTAGGATTATCACCACCACGCATTGTTTTTAATCTCTTAATGCTTTCGTAAGGGTGAGACGGATAAGACCTTGGACATTTAAACTTATGACACAAAGCATGCGTGGTTAAATCATATAGACACACACACACACACTGATAAAACACAGGAGTTTTTCTTTATCCCCCCCCCCCCCTCAGGCTTGTGACATGTTGCAGTAGCCAGGATGGATGTGTCTGAACAATCACATAACCATTACTTGTTGTATACTTAATGTATTTTAAGAGGATAAAGAGGAATATATATATATATATATATATGTATGTATGTATACATATGGGGGCAAGTGTAATTATAAAGTTTTATAATAAATGATTGTTTTATGTTTATTTTGCCGATTTGAAATGTCCCCTTTGCCAATGTGAGAGAGTGGTGGGGTTTCTATTCAGTGAGGAACATTCTTTGTATGGAATGTATTAGCGCTGATATATAATAATTTATGGATGATTAAGTAGAGTAAATAACTCCAACCACAAAGCTTTCAGCAACAAGAAATGTCATTTTATGATTTATCTTATTAGCTCCCATGAGGCATGAGTGCCAATCATCATCCTGTCTCCCGCAACTTGTCTGTGTGTACTATATATCCAATCACTAAAGCCTATATAGCACAAAATAAATCATTTATTTAACAAGATGACTTCAGAATAAGGATGAGAAGCTACAAGTAGGCCAATTAGCTGTGTTTGAGACCTCAAGTTACATGAGGGTCTGTTTTTTTTGGTTATTTTTTAAAAACACAATTGCCTTGTAAGTATTCACTTTATGTCTGTAGCTTTATCTCTTCCTTGGTCCAAATGTTCCTCTTGTGATTAGTTTGAAACTTTTGTTGCTTATGGATCACCACACCTGTTTCTTTTGTGACGCCCCCCCAGACCAGGTCTTTGTTGCAGATGTTGACAGTTGAAAAGTTGGGCGGGCAGCATGATGTTTGAGTTATTTATAAGCTGTTTGATGATGGGATCTTTCCAATGAAGAGCTTTTTGTATGTTTTCTTGGGTTTCACATGAGCCACACACTTCACTAAAGCCTAACAGAACCTTTTAACAGGACTGTAAACTGGTTGAAAGTGGAAGGCCATCTTCAGAGTGATATTGATGAGTGGCCTAGAGACGGGTTTTCTCTTAAGTAGTTCTCCTCCGGTTTGATTTTTGAAGAAGTTGACTTTTTTTATGTTCTATTCACATGAGTCCTTCATGGAGAGTACTCGATGGTCTAGGTGAGACTGGAGTGCATGACTTTGGTGATCTGTTCATCTGGTAAGCAAAATACCACACCATTTAGCCACTTATAAAATTAAAAGGTGTTATGTTCTTAATTCAATATAAATTAACTGCTTTGTTTTTATGGTTAATTAACTTTCCCCTGTATTTACTAATGTGTGGCAAACACCGGAGAACCAAACCATGCATTCAGTTGCGCTCTTTCCAGTTGAATACTTTCAGGCCATGGGACCATCTGAATGTCAGCTATCATAGCATCTAGCTTACACCTAATTCATAGTTCAAGTATAATTAGCCATTAGTTACGCGCCTCTAGAAACCTTAAAAATAGTACCAGTCAACCGTATATGACTTGTGAAAAGGCATGCCATAAAACTGACCACTTGAATATTAATGTGTACATCTCTTAACTGTGCCTGCCTGACGGGTGTCCTACGATCTGAAAATGTCTCTACTCGGCTTCTGTAAAAAGAAACAATAATCCATCTCCTGTATGCCAAAAGATGTATGTTGAAGTTGTGTAAATGTGTTGTACAGACATTTGCTTTTGAATTTATAGTTTCATGGCCAAGTCTGTGAATAAATGTATTTTTCCAAAATCTTGATGTGAGTGGGGTGGGTTGCATGATGAAGTAAATAGACAAGAGTTCCATTCATCAGCTACGCTGAGGTCTCTCTTATTCTTTCTTTCTGCTATCTAACCAGGAAATATGACTAACCAGCCTGAAAAAAGCACAACTTTGCACACAAATCCTTCCTCAACTGCTATTGTGGGCCAATAGGCCTGGAGGCTCTACAGCAACTGTCCAAAATTTCAAACTGGAAAATTTACAAATTAAGTCGTATGAATGTGCTTCACTTTGCAACTTTCGCCAAAATGTAGGCCCAAGTGAGCAGAAATGTTCATAACGCTTTGAGTTTGTAGGAATTATTAAGTCCATCACTGTCTTTTTGTCCATCTATCCATCTTCAACCACTTATCCGGAATCGGGTCGCGGGGCAGCAGTTCCAGCAGAGAGCTGCAGACTTCCCTTTCCCTAGCAACATTAGCCACTTTCTGCTGAGGGATCCCAAGGTATTCCAAGGCAAGTGCGGAGATATAATACCCCATCTGGTCCTTGGTCTGCCAGGGGGTCTCCCGCCAGTAGGACGTGCAGCGAGGACTTCCCTAGGGAGATGCTCGGGAGGCGACCGTACTAGGTTCGATTCTAGCTAAATAAACCTCCAATGTGCATGAAAAACGATACATTTTAATGACATTACTTGGGCTCTGTTTGCTTTCGTGCAAATCTGGGTGCAGGGTAAAAATAATTCTAACGGATGGTTTTAAAGATGAACCTAAATCTCAGTTGTGTCATAATGAACCCTGGTGTATCTGTAGATTCTGTCATTCTGTCAGGGGGAGAGATGTTTGCTGTGAATTTTCATCTTTTGACCTGTCACCTTTTCCTTCAACCTCAAATATGACCTCAAACATCTAATAAGTGTGAAAAGCCTGGTGAAGCAAGAGAAAAGCTGAGGCTGCACAAATTTAGGGTTGTGTGGGTTGGAACCTTGGTCCTGGTAAAACTTTATTTTCGGTCTATGTAGGCATAGAGCGCATGGAGACAGCCAACCTCCCTCCTCACTCTCTTTAAGCTTCGGTAGGAGCTTAAGAAATGTACATATTAAGCAAAGTAATCTGTTATTTATTTAAGCATTTTTATTTATAAAAGCACAGAAGATGCAAGTGAGAACAAACTACTTAGGTTACAGAAGCTGTCACTTTGATCATCAACTTCATGTTCAAATGTGTTTACCTGTAGTCTACAGGTAAACACATGATCTACAGGCTGTAGATCATATGTCACACTACACAAAAATGGTGCTAAATAGTGCTAAAAGTGGTTCTTTGAATCGTGATTATGTTCTACTAGACTCAGGTTCTTCACACCTACGTGGCACCGCCGATCCAACCAATATGTCTGAGTCTGTGCTAAGGAATGTGTCAAAAACTAAAAAAATCTCCATGAATTCAAGGCTTCATGGAGTGTGTAATTGATAGAAAATAAGTAATTTTTGGAGGAACTATTCTTTTAAGTGTCCTGTTCAGGGACACTTTGACATATTGCTGAGGCCTGGGTTCGAACCTGGGATTTATGGCTTGCCAACCATTCAGCTATGGCCACATCATCAGCAGAGATTCTAACGCAGTTCTACTCTGTAACAGTAAAGGGGTTTCAGGGGAAACCAGCAAAATGAGGAATAATATAATAAAAGACTGTCTTGCTAATAATGAGTCATCTCTCTCATTTTTGTGCGGTGTAGCCGCCCCTATAAGTGGGGTTGGGACACCTCATTAGTATTAGTTTCCTAAGTGAATCACCCATTGTGGACCAACCATTGTTTATTTATTGTTTATTGTTAATAAATAGCACCACCCACTTCAGAAATATTACTTTTCTTTAAGTGAACTTCCATCACTGTGATGACCACTGTGACCACACCGCCCACTTCACACTGGGTGTGATTTTTGGGCGGTCAAAGGTTTGGACATCGACATTCGCTGCACTGTGATTGGCCACCATTGTACCCCCCCCCCCACCTATTGTACCCCCCCAACCCTGAGCTGTGATTGGCCACCATTGTACCCCCCTAACCCTGCACCGTGATTGGCCACCATTGTACACTATGGTGGCCAATTCAGGACTATTCAGGACTGTGATTGGCTAGTGAACACATGACACATGTGCATAGCCCTATAAATAGGACTATGCACTTAAAAAAACACATTTATTTTTAAGTCAGGGGTGTACAATGGTTCCACAATATTACTTTTCTTTAAGTGAACTTCCATCACTGTGATGACCACACCGCCCACTTCACACTGGGTGTGATTTTTGGGCGGTGAAACCGCCCCTATAAGTGAGATTTGGAAAAATGTACATTTTCCTGCGCTGTGATCTGGGCCCAGGAAATTAGTAGAATTATCCTGCGCTGTGATTGGCCAATCACAGCCTATTCAGGACTGTGATTGGCCAGTGTCACATGACACATGTGCATAGCCCTATATAAGCAACCATAACTTGAAAAAAACCAAAATTTGGTTTTTTTCAAGTTATGGTTTTGTCCATCATAAAGAGTGTTTCAATAAATGTATTTATCCTTTGTACATGATTGATCGACTCCATTCAGTATTGTGATTAGCTAGCAAGACACCGCCCACTTCACACAGGGTGTGATTTTTTACAATGTATTTGATATTACCTTTATATTATTTAATAAATTATGCATTTCATCCTCTATATATTGTCCAGCAACCTTTATGATAAAGGCGAAAAAAGATAGTAGACCCGTGGGAGCCAGATTGCTCAGATGCCAAGATTCCAGAGCTGGGATTCAATCTCATGACCTCGTGGTCTGAAGTCAAGAGCTCTTCCACTGAGCTATGGATAGAGCAGGCATACTAAGAAGAAGTCACAGTTTCAACTACCACCCTCGCCAGGGTCAAAAACTTCATATTTGAAATCCGAACGTTTATGTAGGTGAATGAACAGGTCAAAAATGGAGAAAGTGCTAACACCAGGTTGAAGTTCATCCATGAGGTCATGACAGATCCAAACTGCACTAGCGATTTGTTTACATTCGACCGCATGGCTCATTTGCATAAGAATCAGAATCAGAATCAGAATCAGAATCAGTTTTATTGTCACATCACAGGTTTACAAGGTAAAAAAGTGGGTGAAATTCTTTTTTGTACATCGTTCCCATCGCAACGTTAGTTTCCATAGAAAGAAGAGGGGGGGGGGAGAAGAAGAGGGTGGGGGGCAGGTGGGAAGGAGATCAAAACAAGAGAGCAACAGAAGGCCAGACAAGTTATCTACATATTTACAAATTACCTGAGATAATAAAAAACTAAACTAAGGTGCCTGAGCATAGCAGCAATGTATTGTATACTGTGCATGTTATACTTATACTGTGCATGATAGACAATGGACGTTAAGGTGCTTAGAGGAAAAGGAGCACAATAAAAAAAGACCCAAAAAAAAAGTCAGTGCGTTATACAAGGGATTAAGGTGCAAAAGGTCAGTGCGTGTCCACCTAGAGTGGACTGACCCTAGTATAATCCGCATGTAGCTCCATGAGGGAGTGCAACAAAAAGTCATTTGTACCTGGTGTAGTCCACAGGTGTGTCCGAGGGGGGGCTAAAGTCCAAGTCATTGTCCCTGGTATAATCCACAGGTGTGTTCAGGAAGAGCCAGAAAAGTCTGCGCCGCCTGCTGTCAGGCTGCTGAACTCATCCAGGCTTATGCCCCATTCAGCATTCTGACAGCGGCTGGGTTGAAACTACACCAAAACCTGGTGGTGGAACTCTTGATACTGCGGTAGAGCCCCTTGCCCGGTCGCGGTCGTTGTAGGGGGTTGAACAGTCTGTGACTTGGGTGGTGCTTGTCCTTGATGATGCGCTTGGCTTTGACCACGCACCGCTTTTTGTACAGTTCCTGGAGCGCTGGGAGCTCGATTCCCATTATCCGCTCTGCCGATCGCACTACTCGTTGTAGGCTGACCTTTTCTCGGGCAGTGCAGTTCCCGTACCAGGCCGTGACACAGCCTGTTAGGATGCCTTCAACAGAACTGTTGTAGTACAGCCTCAGGATGCGACGTCCTACTCCGAGCTTCTTCAGGCGGCGGAGCCAGTACAGTCGCTGCTGAGCCTTTTTCCTCACGTGTGTGGAGTGCGTCTCCCATTTGAGGTCCTCCTCGATGTGTACTCCGAGGAACTTGAACTCGCTGACCCTTTCCACTGCAGCACCGTCGATGAGGATGGGCGCATGGTCTCTCCGCGGCCTCCTGAAGTCCACGATCAGTTCTTTGGTCTTGTCGACGTTAAGAGAGAGGTTGTTCTCGCGGCACCAGTGTGCCAGTGATTTGATCTCCTCTCTGTAGTCAGACTCGTCGTTGTTGACGATTCGGCCTATCACTGTCGTGTCGTCCGCGTACTTTATGATGGTGTTGGAGACATGTGTGGCTATGCAGTCATACGTATACAGGGAGTAGAGGAGAGGGCTCAGCACGCATCCCTGGGGTGCTCCGGTGTTGAGGGTCAGGGGGTCGGATGTGATGCTGCCCATTCTCACCACCTGATGTCGGTTGGACAAGAAGTCCTGTATCCAGTCGCACATGCTTGGGTGTAGCCCTAGGTGTCTGAGCTTTTTGTCAAGTATTGCTGGGACAATGGTGTTGAATGCTGAGCTGTAGTCCACGAACAGCATACGTACATATTTGTCCTTCAGCAGCTTGTTGTCCATGTGCGAGAGGACGGTGTGGAGAGCCATGGCAATAGCGTCGTCGGTGGATCTGTTTTTGCGGTATGCATACTGCCACGGATCCAGCGAGGCAGGTAGCGTGGAGCTGATGTATTCCCTCACCAGTTTCTCGAAACACTTGCTGACGATCGGGGTGAGAGCAACAGGTCTCCAGTCGTTCACTTTGGCCTTTTTGGGAATGGGCACAATGGTTGACATTTTGAACCCTGCAGGGACCACAGCCAGGGAGAGGGAGAGGTTAAAGATGTCAGCGAAGACACCCGCCAGCTCCTGATGTCGCCATTGCTGAGTTTGTCTTGCATCTTTTTTGTGTAGGCCTTTTTCGCCTTCCTGATGGCGCTGTTTAGGGCCGCGCGCGTCGTGTTGCGCGTTTCCACGTCGCCAGATTTGAAACCAGCATCCCGTTCATGCAGGTGTGCACGTACTCCGCTGTCCATCCATGGTTTCTGATTGGGATAGATCCGAACTGTCTTTTTTGGGACTATGTCATCTATGCACTTGCTGATAAAGCCAGTGACTGAGTCTGAGAGTTCGTTGATGTTATTCCCAGCGGCGTTCTTAAACATCCCCCAGTCAGTCTGGTAGAAGCAGGATTGTAGCATAGCGT
Organism: Gymnoscopelus braueri; assembly: GCF_963280865.1. Taxonomy (NCBI): domain Eukaryota; kingdom Metazoa; phylum Chordata; class Actinopteri; order Myctophiformes; family Myctophidae; genus Gymnoscopelus; species Gymnoscopelus braueri. The sequence continues at coordinate 16,870,948 of NC_137619.1, read as the reverse complement.
CTGTGTCCTCAGACCAGATTCGGATTTCCTTCTCAACGACCGGCTCCCTTTTTAGCCTCTGTTTGTAGGCAGGTAGCAGCTGGATGGCGTCGTGGTCAGAGCTTCCTAGCGGTGGGCGTCGGAGAGCTTTGTATCCATCCTTGAAGGGCGTGTAGCAGTGGTCAAGAATATTGTCACCACGGGTGCTGCAGGCGACATGCTGGTGGAATTTGGGAAAGACCTTTTTTAGGTCTGTCCGGTTGAAGTCGCCTAGGCAGATGACTGCGCAGTCCGGGTGGCGATTTTCTTGTGCACTGATCGCCTGGTGTAATTCCCTCATAGCTGTGTCCTTATTAGCTCCAGGATGAATGTAAACAACGGCTACAATCACGATGCTGAAGTCGCGTGGTAGGTAGAAAGGACGGCAGGCTATGATTAAATATGGTAAGATATGGTAAGACGTTACCATATTGATTTCATCCCACTGTTGGGGGTTAGGGTTATGTTTTATATATTTTGTTTAAGACTTACAGTAGGCTGCCTTGCCCCACTGGAATACAGTGACTGATATGAATTAATAATATACTGGACCATTCGTAAAATGAAGAATACTTTGTGATGTCAGTGACATTTTATTACAAATGAAAATAAAAATAAGAAACAGTGCAGTAACAATACGTTTTCGTATAGCAGCAATGTTGCATATACAATATAAATATTAATATATTGTCTGTCGGGCGGAAACCTCATTATGGCCAAAACTGTTACTTTTCAGCATAAACATTCTAAAATAGCTAAAACAGCAGATCGACAAAAAAAAAACAAGACTCGCGCAACATAATTTGGCAAGACACACCTATGAGACACACCATCTCCGGTTTACTTCCTGTATCTGCATAGTCTCGCATCTCGCGTAGCTATCTGCGTGAAGTGGGTGGACGCCAACCTGCTTCCAGTCTCCTAAAAAGGCGTCCGCCCATTTCACGCAGATAGCTACACGAGACGCGAGACTATGCAGATACGGGAAGTAAACCGGAGATGGTGTGTCTTGACGATTTTTGTTGTGTGAGTCTTGTTTAGTTTTTTTCAGGACTTTCAAAAAGCGTTAAGCATTGGTTCTCAAAGTGGGGTCCGGGGACCCCCAGGGGTCCTTGGGGGAGTTCCAGGGGGTCCCCAGCAAAATGTTATTATTAGTTATGGCTCTTTAATTGCTACTTTTAACTTTTTAATGGATCCTATCCTATGTAAGTAAAGCCTGATAAAAGTGTCAAACTCTGAATACTGGAAATTACATCTACTGTTAAAAAAAATCCTGGGGGGGGGGACCCCCAGCGTGGTCAAGAGCCTCACCCCCCCTGGGAAAAAAATCTCCTGTTATCGGACATCTGAAGTTGGCAGGTATGCTATACCCTAGCCATGGTTCACATGACGCTTGTATCATGTTTCAGGGCTAGCTATACCCTTGTAGAATTTACCCAGTAGAGATCAGGGCTTTAATAGTTCAATGAACATTTTGATCCAGAAGTTCTGCTGATTCACCCTTCCGCATTTCTCATTTGTCTTTCTCCTCTTGCTATTTTCCATCCTTCTCTGTTTCAGCCCAGGCAGCTATAATTAGTTTTTTGGTTTGTTTTTAGGTAGCCAAGTTTGTGTAGGATGTGAAACTTGTAACTACTACTAATAAAAACTGCCGATTGAATTAACTATTTTATCTTCCATGACCACAAATTTTATCTTTAATTGGGACACTTTCACAATTTATTAGACCGGTGACAAGATCACAGATGGGGGAAGTGATCCTCTCGGTAAAATGTATAAAGCATTACCCTCCAGCCATTCATCAATCGACTTTTAAAATAAACACGTTTACAGTACACGTGTATGTATGCTAAGAGGCAGGGTTCCTCCAAAATGTTAGATTTTAGGTCTTTCTTATTTGGTGACCTAAAGGATAATAAGAACACCTCTTCAGGACATTGTGGTTGCAATTTCCCTCAACACCGTCAGGGCTGTTTAAGAAAAAAGAACAATGTAAATTCCATGACATTTCCTCATTTCCTAATGACTGTACAGTAGGAGCCGTTCATCCCAGCTCATATTTTCTATTAGTAGGACCACGTTGAAGACGCTCATCTGCATTCAGAGTGAATTCTCAGCCGACAAAGCAAGAAAAGACTGCTTCTGTGATTGACACAGATACTGCAACATATTATGTAACATTACATTTGCATTAGGCTCATTTTGTATGGGGCCCATGAAAAGCTCTTCTGCTGCAGGGAGATAATATGCCAATTCTTGTCACTGGTCATGTCTCCTTGGCCCTTTATCCCCTTGAAACAGGCAGGCTGTGATACAACCTGTCATTATTGCAGTTGATATGCTGCGAGCGTGCCCATGTCAGTGTCACCTCCACGGCTATGAATAGAAGTAGGATGCTGAGGAGAAGGAGACACGATTGGGGGACTGCGTTTGAAAATTAGCTGACATTGTTTAAAGGCAGACCCAGGGCCAGACAAGCTGAACCAACATGTATGCATGCTGGGTGCTGAGAACCGGATTTGACCACCTTATTTACATGTACACATATGTGTACAGAATGTCAATTTGAGTGTGCAGTGTCAAAGTAGACAAAAAAAGAGGCTATGTTAGAACGCTGCACCATAACGGTGAAGTAGGTTGTGCTTCAGATAAGACACTTACTTCGATGTTATCTGAAACTTTATCACTTTTAAATGACATTTTTGCCCAAAAACCCAAGGGAGAAGCATTTGAAAATAGGTTTATTTTGAATATAGAAAATATATGTGCATCTCTAACTGTGTAGACTACTCTGTATTAAAGAAAGCCAAGACACTCACTCATCTGTGCAAAAGTTAAAAAGCCTTCGTGTATGTATTTGGTTGCCATTTCATTTATGTCTTCCCTCTTGACCATGAAAAAAAGAATATCCCTGACTTTCTTTTCTGTAAAGACATGTTACCCTTGAAGCACCTTTTACTTGCACAAAACTTTAAAAATAGTTTCTGAACAACAAAGCAGGGATGTACCGGTACATCATGTACTTCATCTCAACTCACTGAACTAAAAGTGTCTTCTACCTAAGAGCAACCTTCTCCACCAGACGCCCCATAGAGCACTGACTGTAGACTGTGTCTGAGTCTTGACTAATGACTTGCACTGTATGTTTTCCCTGTGACCTTGAGGTTGGCTGTGTACACTGCCATCAGTGTCCCAACTCTCTGTCCTCCAGCAATGAGCAGTAGAATATGGTATCAGTAACCAACACCTCTCCCTCAGCAGATGCTTAAATGTGCAAATGCTCAGTGCTTTAGGCAGATTACCGGTGAATAAGGCACATTACGATCCATAATGGCACTCAGGAGAGTGCTCTGCAGATTATTCTGGGCCTTGAATCAACGCTAATTTGTGCAGCTCGGAACAACCAATTCTGGATTTCCCCCAGACTGTTCTATGGGGAGAAGTAATTTGTTAATAGTATTAACCTTGACAAACACATGGGTTCTAATTTTTGTACATACGTACATTTGTACACCATTTTGCCTGAAGTGTGTCGAGTAACAATTTCCTGTGGTGCAATGGTGTTTCTTTCATGGCCTGCATGCGTTATTGCAATATTTTGAACACAGGAATGCTGTTCGAGGAAGCACCTTAGAAGACATAAGCACCATAGGAAGCACCATAGATGACAGGAAAGCACCATAGGAAGCACCATAGGAAGCAGTATAGATCACAGGGAAGCACCATAGGAAGCACCATAGATGACAGGGAAGCACCATAGGAAGTGCCATAGAAGACAAGGAAGCACCATAGGAAGCACCATAGGAAGCAGTATAGATCACAAGGAAGCACCATAGGAAGCACCATAGATGACAGGGAAGCACCATAGGAAGTGCCATAGAAGACAAGGAAGCACCATAGGAAGCATCATAGATGACAGGGAAGCACCATAGGAAGTGCCATAGAAGACAAAGAAGCACCATAGGAAGTGCCATATAGAAGACAGGGAAGCACCATAGGAAGCATCATAGATGACAGGGAAGCACCATAGAAGGCAGCTGAGTGTTATGCCTTCTTGTTATAAGCGCATTATAATGCATTATAAATGTGCATATAATGCATTATAGACCCGACCTTTATATACAGTCTTAGACATTTCTCTCTACTTTGTACTTCTATTAACCTTGTTGTATGCTGACTAGAGTTCATGCTTATTCTGCTATTCAGATACTGCACTTGTAAGTGGCTCTGGATAAGAGGATCTGCAAAATGGCAAAATTGTAAATTGAAGACTTATCGTGCACCGAAGTGGGAGAAGAGGCATAGCAGGGTGTAGGGGTAATCCAACCGTGTGCTCCAAATTTTGTGTTATAAAGGGCCGCTGCCCACCTGCTCTGGTCTGTCAATACATCAGGGTGTTTTCATTAGTGTGTGTTTCACCCCAGGAAGACCGTTCAGGACCCAAGGAAGACTAGAGGCTCATTCATCTGTCTCTAATGGGGATCATTTAATAAACATAAACAGAGGTGCACCCATATAGACATCTCCAAATTCACACATGTATGTTATGCTTGTCTGTTTCACTTTGATATGAAGCTCTCAAGCTGCACATGTTAGTACAGTCATACATTTAGCCTGTTTTCTAGGCTATGGTAGGCTAGTCATAGCCTAGGCCTAAATGTTGAGCAAATAGGCTACTGTTTGCTGTTCAAACCGGTGGCTGCAGTGTGCGTTCCCACTTCTGGAAACAAGAGCTGCAGCAGCATCTGAAACTAGAAAGTTGCACTCTGCAGAGCACAAATCTCCACCAGGTGGCATGCCCTACCTCCCGCCATCTTCCAGACTGTCACGTGTGTATGGCAATTAGGTAATGCAATAACAGGCTCAATTGTTAGACAGATGACAGCCAAGATTTTGGGACAAAAGCCTACTTTATTTCCATGTGACACACACTCTGCTCGCCGTGCCTTTGGAGTAATGGTGCCATATACTGTGTAGCCACAAGGAAACATAAAAAGGCAGATACCAAAATCTGTCTGACAGAGCCTGTCTCTCTCCCTGCTTAGTTTGAATCAGACCAGCTGTGACTGCTTAAATCAGCCATCCCACAGGCCTTTTTTTTGTCTCTACAGGAGGCTAGCTGTGTATTAGAGGGTCTGTGTGCGTATGTGTGTTAGTGCAATTAAACTGTCTCTATTCCACACAGCACAATGTCTGAGTAGGCTTTAGCATTTTCTATTCCACATCACCCACGGCTCACAGACCGTCTCTCAACCTTAAGACACCAAAACGTGAATTAAAGCTGAGATTGTAGTGTTCTAATCAGGATACTGGCTTTGATCACGTTGGACAATGGTTAGGTTGCTCTAGGAAAATGTCCAGAACAAGGTCTCCATTTAATCTATACATTTGTTTACATTGTGGTCCATTGTACTCACAATTAGAGATGGACGAAAATACATCAAAACTTATTTTGATACAAATGAGTAATTACAAATACTGGATCAAAAATGTATCACAATAGAAATACAAAATACTGGTCTGAGAAATGTAATGCATAAGGAAATGTCAACCTAGCTTCATTCATTAGTTGAGGCAAGGTGATATGAAGTCTGTCTCAAGACCCGTCCTACTCTGCCTCTCATTTGTGGTTGAATTTAATTCTGAGGGTGGGTAAGCCAATCAGAGGCGGAGTAGAAGTAGAAGTACCACCTGAGAATTAATTAAATCCCCCAAAGTTCAAATGTGCCGAATACATTACTAAAAGTGTCCTAATATTCCAGAATCTCCACCACCAGTGGCAACCCTGAAGAGCCTTTCCTGAGTATTAAGCATTGAGTTAAAAATAAGGTATTAAGCCTTAAAGGAAAAACTATTCCATGTATATGCATTTTTAGTAGAGTAGGAGAGTTCAAACTGAGGTCAGTAATGACACTCTCATAAGGTATTAAGCCTTAAAGGAAAAACTATTCCATGTATATGCATGTTTTAGTAGAGTAGTAGAGTTCAAACTGAGGTCAGTAATGACACTCTCCAGAATGGTGGAGACAGCCTGCCTTAATGCAAACATCATCCTGTTTCACTGAATGTCTCCAAAATGGACGATGGATGTGCTTGCCTATAACTTTCTTCTTCTTTTTGTTGTTTTTTTTTACACAGGAATATGGGCTCAACGCCAGCTTGAAGCAAATTCCCTTTGAATGCAGGCAACTCGGGTTTATTTGGGCCCGCTGTCAGTAAAGCAGACTTTGAATTGGGAGGGCAGTATTTTAGGTGGGTAAATGTTGGTGTATATGCTGACTGTGCACTCCGATTCTGCCATCAGGAACTTTCAAAATTTCAACATCTTTTCTTGCATTCAATATGTCTTTTAAAAAAAAGAAAAGAAACTGCAACACACATTATGGGCAACCTCAGCTTAACTTTGCAGATAATTAGTTTCATTTTTATGCTCAGCATCAATTTAGCTTCATCTGCATTCGTAGTGAACAATACAAGCCAGCTCTGCATGAATAAACAAATGAAAGATTCATAATGCACTCAAGAAAGTATAAACAGTCACAGATTAATGCGCAACACCTGCTCGGGTGCGTTTCTGCTGGGGGAACTATGAAATGCTACGTATCACCAACAGAATCGGTCAGCCAGTCAAGTCATTTGGCAAGAAAATATCATGTTTACATCTTTCACTCCGTCTCCCTGCACTCCTGTTCTCCGTCTCGGTGTCAGGCTGGAAACGGGCCCGGAAAATCCCTCAGCGGCACACAGGATGTCTCCAGATGGCCTGTGATGGCTCTGCTTTTCCTCACCACAACGCTCGAGTTTCCTAAAGTGATCAAGAGGGCAGCACAGGTGCTTTGCTCTATGTGTGTGTGTGTGTGTGTGTGTGTGTGTGTGTGTGTGTGTGTGTGTGTGTGTGTGTGTGTGTGTGTGTGTGTGTGTGTGTGTGTGTGTGTGTGTGTGTGTGTGTGTGCGTGTGTTTGATATGTGTGTGTGAAACGGAGAAGGGGAAAGTGTGTCTGCGTCTTGTCCAGTGACGTACGTTTCCCTACGCAGAGTGCCATGAATCCCAGCAGTCAATGCACAAACAACACACAGTCAATAATGACGCATTGCAGCGCACTGGAGGAGGAACCTTCCTGCTCCTGTGCCATGGGGATGGGCATGACTGGCGTATGTTCAGCGTACTTCAGAAGGAGTGTGTGTGTGTGTGTTTGTGTGTGTGTGTGTGGGGAGGTACAGGTTCCAGACAGTAGGTCAAGTGCCCTCATAGCACACCCCCCGTGTGCTATGAGGGCACTTGACCTACTGTCTGGAACCTGTACCTCCCTGTAGCCAATCAGCTGGCTAGGGGGGAGGGGTTTGGTGTGAGCATGCTGAATAAGAGTGTCCTCCAACATTTGCATCATGTCAAGAGCAGAGACTAGAGAGGACAGAACGAAAAGAGAGAGGAGAAAAACATATCAAACACCGTCAAGTTATCCATCTGTATGGAGGGCATCATACTTCTATCACATAACTTGTGTGGTGACGAACCTTCTACACTATTCTATGTGGCTGGCCAAATGATTCATTCAATTATCTCTCTGCACCAGACTGTGATGGTGTCACACATGCACAGACTGTGGGGGCCTCATATGAAAGAGTGTGATTTGATCTTATCAGAGACTTTCCACATTTGCCCTCAGTGACACCCCTGGAATGACAGATAAAAAAAAGGGAGAAGGAGAGAGAGTGCTTACCAACACTTGAAATCTGGGAAGGAAAGTTAGACTTTCTAGTACATAGACAAACTGTGGTGTGAAAGCAGCACTATTGGGAAAATACAAATCTGTTGAGTCTGAGCAGTACACTGCTGTATAAAAAAAACCTCAAACAAACCTCCTTGGTGATGTTGCCATGGAGAAGGCCTTCAATATGTAACCGTGACAACAGCTGAGGTATGAAGGCCTTGAGACGTGGTAGGGTGACATCTGGAATACAGATCACAGACAACAGCAATCAATCACAGAGCCATTTCCCTGCCTGCAAATCAGGACAGGAATGTATCAAAAGGGGAAAAGTGTGTATGTGTGAGCCTGGTTAAAACACACACACATGTACAAATGCAGTCACACATACAGGCCCACACCAACTACAACCTAGCCAGTCTTAATGTAAGCTCACACACACACACACACACACACACACACACACACACACACACACACACACACACACACACACACACACACACACACACACACACACACACACACACACACACACACACACACACACACACACACACACACACACACACACACAGGATGGAGAGAGTGGCTAATGGCATTGATAAGTGCAACAGTGGGGGTTAACTGGAGACTCTAGTCTAGTGGGGTCCAGGGTCTGACCCTGTAAGTTGCAAATGAGCCTTATATGTGTGAACCCAGGAAAGGTCTGTGCAAACTGCAAGTTGAAATTATAACAAGGTAAGCTTCAGAATACAGACACTACAGGGAGGAGAGACTGCAGCGGGAGGTGTCTGCCAGAACACAAGCTTGGCATTCAAATGAGAACGAGATTGAGCCAGAGAAGAATGGCGAGGGCAGAGAGAACATAAAACCTTCTATACAGCACAGGCTAAAACCCCCAGAGACTTAAAGGCATACTAGGTAACGTTTTCAACAAAACTAAAGTTAAATTGTATATCTTTTGTGAGTGGCAAAAGTTTCACAACACCCACTCCATGAATTTCACCCCCGGAAGCCTTTTATTTATATATTTTATATTGAACGTGGACTGGGGGGACTTTCCCGGGGAAATGACGTCATCTGGCCGGAAAACGGAGGTGGAAATGCACTGGTTTCCTGTTTGGCCAGGAACTACCGCAACGGTTTACCGTTTGGCCAGGAACTATCGCGCTAATAACAAAAATGAACCTCACGCTGATTTTAAGAGAATGTAGGATTAGAAGATCGAAAAAGAACAGAAAAAGAAAGCACAGCTCATGGTAACTAATGCTCCACTGGCTAAGAGAAACGATCCGTAGATAGTATAAAACAATTAAAAGATCGCTTTTTGAAACGCTTCCGGCTTCCGGTGAAAACGAATGGAATTCTGGGTAATCGAGGATTACGGAAATTGTATGCAGTGACGGTAGTGACCAGCAGAGGTTGCTAAAAATCGTTAGTTGTGAATTTGCATTGTACAACTTTAGAGCCGGGTTTTAAAAAGGACCCCTAGAAACACTAGGGTAGACATAGCCCATTGCCCTGGCCACAATAGTTTACATTATGGTGCTACTCCCATTAATTCAATTGTTTATTTAGTTTCTATTGTCCTGACCCAGTTTCAGAATAAACCCCAAATAACCGGAACCAACGATGGCTAGATCAATGATTGATTAAACATGGTTTTAATGTCGGTGATCAAGTCTACTGACAATCAAGAGGCCCCCACTAAGAGTGAGTAGGTCCTAATTAAAAAGACAAATTATCATAAGAAAGTTTCTTTCTTTACAGAGAGAAACTTGTTTTGACAAAACAAAATACAAAACACACAATACATCAGCTGCCCATGCAATGGAGAGGTGCGGGTCTGTAGCACAGAGTCGGAGAAGGGTATCATAGTGTCGGGGGTTTAAGAAACGGACGGTATTGTTAGGATACAAACTGGATGGGTGGACAAATTGAGGGGGGTGTTTGTCTCACCATCCAGCAGGGTTATTATAGTTAACTAAAACTAACAAAATAACTAAAACTAGAATTGACAAAACATTATACCGATGGTTAACTGAGGCTGTACAATTTTTTTTTAACTAATTGAAAGTGTATTGTGCGATTACAAAACTAACCAATACTACCTACAATCATAGCGAAAAGGTCCTTAGTTTAAGTCTTTGTCCATTTTTCATTTTTTTTTTTTTTTTTTCAAAAGTCTTAAAAAATATTGAAAATAGCAGATATAAAAGATCCCAACACTTTGCATAGCGACACGTTGTGAGCTTGTTGCGCTATTTTCACAGTTTTTCTGAACTTTTTTAATACCCCATCAATCAATCAATCAATCAACTTTATTATCTCAACAGGTAAAAGTGAGGTGAAACTCTTGTTTATGCTTGCTGTTCAATGGAAAATAAAATGAGCACAAAATGCCTGAAAATAGCATGTTAAAATCATATCATGTAATTCAAAGAGGTCCCATTTAGATTTAAATCACACATAGTGCATGTCAGTATCATGTGGACTTAGAAGTCCTAAAGGAAGTACTAAAACACATGTGCCTCTGTAGACTAATAGTGCACATGAGAATAGAAAACTAACACTGAACCTAATAAAAAATTAACTAAACCTTTTAAAAAAACAACTAAACTAGCAAAACCACTTAAAAAAACTATCTAAACTAAACTGAAATTGAGTCAAAATAATAACGACGACAACCTCAGTCATTAGCAGGCGGAGGTAGTACATGGCATGCTGATGAGGCTGCTCTGCCCTGAAGTTATTCAGAGAGCGCATGTACTGGAGAAGAGAAGTTAAAGTCAGTTCACTGTTACTCATAATCAGGTAATAATCACACACCCCATCAATGTACCCACATGAGCCTCTGTAGGCCTATAACACAGGCAGTAACCTCCTCCTGTGTTTCTCCTAGGCTGCCTGCCTCTCTGCTACCCAACCATGTGTTTGCTGTCTCTTTAAAGTTCTGCAACAGAAGGAAGATAATAAAGATAACTGTCTGGGGGTTTAACATTTACCGTACAAGGCAGGCTGGTGCCTGCCATATCAAAATATGTCATCGATGAAGTGTCACTGTGAGATGCCATAAACATTGGCAGTTGAAAATTCACTTCTTCAGAAAGATGTGTTGCTTGTTGTTGTAGAAACCCTTCACGGACAGCTGCTAGTGAGGGTCATTACATCAAAAAGCATTATTTTTTTATTACAGTTCAATATAAACTTGATGGTGGTTGATAATATGGATGATATAGCTTAGGATGTGTTCCTCACAGAACAAATTGAAATGGGAAATTAAAATGAGTCTGCAGTTACTGAAAGTGTCAAGTAGGACTTTAAAAAATGTATTATGAATGATATATTTGGTACTTTCCCAAATGTTTGTGCAATTGACAAAACTCCCAAAGATTCCCAGACTTTCTGGAGGTCTCCTGCATTATACTAAATACAATAGTTATGCAAATGCCTACTCGAGGACCATGCAACCCGTTTATGCCACACCCGTTGTACGTCAAGAGTACCCAAAGCGTTACTCGCTACCGTAAGACTAAATATGGAGATACGGGTATCCCTGATGTCGTCAAAAACTGCTGACTGCTTTCGTTAATGTACATGGGCATACACAAATGAGGCCAATACGCAATGCTCGGCCAATCAGTTAAGCCGATTGGTTGGGTCGGCCAATCAGGGAGGCCGATGCCTACGCTATATGACTGACTGTATGCTCTGGCAGACAGCCAGGCTAAATGCTAATTCCTGTTGCAGAGGCCACAGAGTTCTATGCTATTGTAAATGCCTATGCTTCACTGTGTTGTTAAGGCCAGCAGGAATTTGCTGGCCTAACAACAGGTTGAAACGTCTGCATTAGAAGATTAACCTAAAAAGAACCCTCAAATTAGCACCTGCTTGCAATACAAACATATCTTACACGTCTAACCCCTCGATTCCACCGGGTGCGGGTCTATGACATCATGTCTGCAACGTGGTTTTGATGCAAATAAGTGCTTTAAAAATAGAAATGCACCGTCAAGGTTATTTGAAGGTTCATCTTTGCGATGTCATCCAAACCTTATAGCCAGTCATGATTCAGCAAATCCGGTGGCTACACTCAGGGAATTATGCAACCCCGCCACCCCCCTTTCACTCGGCCTCTGTGGTGTCACATATTAGCTGTGATCTCTTTCTAACAGCATTAACGTGACACGCATGCTGCTGACTCAAGTCAACCCCAACACCAGCCCTTCAAACATCATCATCGTCATGGTTCCAAGTGTGTGCAATGTGCAGACCTGCCATTTTCTGGGAGAATAGATGGCTACAGCTATAAGACAAAGTATACACAGGCTACTGGGTCTTGTGAGAATGGGTGCAGTCCTGCAGAAATGAAAAATAAACAATTCCTCAACTATTGTGTGGATTTCTGTGTTTTAATGCCAGTTATATTTACAGTAGAACTAGTTGTCTTGGGGTGCCTGGTGGCTCAGCCAGACCATTATGCTCCTTGTGAGCGCTCGAACCTGAGTTAAGATCTGACTCCCATATTGTCTTGCATGTCTGGGCTCTCTCTGCCTTTGGTTTCCTGTCTCTCTAAACTATCTGAAATAAAGCATACAATGCCAAAATAAATCTAAATTGGAAAAAGTGCTCCTCGGAGCGGAAGTGGAATCTGTAGGAGTTGAGGGATTAATGTTGATGAAGTTATTGCACAGTAAAAATCTTCCTGGTGGCGCTATAATAGGCCAATGTGAAAAGGGTGGCATTTCTTCCTCTGCCTTTCACGGCAATCGGACACTGCGTTCATGATTTGAGGCATTTTGTTCAAAGCTAACCACTCCTGCAAACTTTAGATGACAATCAGGATGGGATATGAAAAATCAAACAGATCCGTCTTGATCACATGACTAATATGTACCGATTTGCGTGACAGGAGCAAGCAGGCTTCAGGAAGGGAAGAGGATGTATGGACCAGATCTTTGCACTGCGAAACATAATAGAGCAGTGCCCTCTACATTAACTTTGTGGACTTCAGGAAGGCTTTCGACAGTGTCCACCGAAACTCTCTCTGGAAGATACTGCACTCCTATGGGATACCGACCGTCAAAGATAATTTCCATCATAAAAACATTCTATGAACAGTTTGAGTGTTGTGTCATCATGGGAAATAACCTCTCCGAGTGGTTTCCTGTGTAGTCCGGAGTGAGACAGGGGTGTATCATCTCTCCTCTTAGCCCATCAGGATGGAATATGAGGAATCGGACAGATCCGTCTTGATCACATGACTATAGAGATACTGTGTACCGATCTGTCTGTAGGAGTAATATCAAAAAATGTGTTCCTGGTGGTGCTATACCAGGCAGATGTGAAAAATGTGGGGCAGAGGTTCTGCTCTGGAATTCAGGGAGTGTGTGTGCAGTTTCACGTTGATCGGGCCAACGGTGGCGGAGATTATTACTCATAGCCATCAGGCCTTCTGGACACAATTCCATTTTTAACTTGCTTTCTGGACCCTTGCCTCGGCAAAGCTGTGGCTATAACTACGTCAGTGTAACAGCATCATTTGGCTTCATTCTTGTACCATAGGAAGAGAGACTTTTTCACCCACCACGTGGCTGACATTGAATGGCAGCGAAAGGAATTAAATGACTAAAATGTGTGAAATTATTCCATTTCCACTATTCCTCCTCTTCTGACCTCTAAACACTCTCTGGACACACTATCTGAACACATTAGCCTAGATGAGTTTTGAGAATCAATCAAATCAGCCAGCTGTTTTTGTCCTTGAGGACCTGGTTACGCACCTGAAGAACTCAATGTTCAAACAAACCTTGCTCATGGCAGTATCCTGAAGAGGAATTAAATAACCCCTCTCTCTCTCTCTGTACTCATTTGCATTTAAAAGTCTATTTTGTAGAAGATTTGCACAGGAGTCAGCAGCAATGCAAGTACAACACAGCAATATATGTGTGCTGGCTGGTTCTAATACATTTGGTTTAATTACTTTTATATCAGCAAATCATGTTATTACTGCTAGTATTTGTAGTCAGCAGGGTGTATAACACTAAAGAAAAAAGGAAAAAAGTTAAGTAGCAGGGTTTTTCTCCACAGTCATTCCTCTAGAGAGCAGAACATATAAGGCGTAGTTAATAACTTATCTGATCTCAGCAATGGCAGTGCCAGTGCTAAATTCAGGTCTCAATCCTGACACTGCCTTATTATCATATGAAAGAGGAAGAACAGAGACTCTCCGACCATAATATGCAGACAAGCTTTCAGGACTGTTTGCTGGAGTGAAGTAACGAGCAGAAACACTTGCCTTGATTAAGGTGGGGAAGGCTGGAGAGTCTTTCTCCAGAGGGTAGATCTCAAAGTTATTAGGGATGAACTCATTCTTCATAGGTAACTTCAAATTGCAATTGAGGGTTGGTGCCCATTTCTGAGAAAGCACATGCAGAAATGTACACACACACGCACATGCAGAAATGTACACACACACACACGCACATGCAGAAATGCACACACACACACACACACACACACACACACACACACACACACACACACACACACACACACACACACACACACACACACACACACACACACACACACACACACACACACACACAGAGCAGTGTTTTGTACAATCCAAGCATCAATTATTCATTCAAGTCTGAACTAGAAAAACTAAACTAAAGAATTGAGAAAGCTGAATAAAAGACCTAAGTATAAGTCCTTTGTTTGACAGCTACATAAAGTGTCAGTGTGTCTGAAAGCTAGGTTGACCTTAGTAGAACTTAAAGATACTTTTGTTTATTGTTACTACCTACAAGATATGTGAAAACTCTTGTCAATATCTGGTCAGCTGTGAGTGTACAACTTTAGGAAGGGGCAACTTAGGCAATTGCTCAGGGCACCCAAGTCCCTACTAGTGGCGTCAAAGGGTGCTGCACCACAAGTGAAATAGTTTTTATTTATTCTTGCGCTCTCTACCTAGCTACCCAAAATAGGCAGGAGTCAGGAAAGAAGACAACAAAACAGCCAAAATGAAAAAGCCTTTGAAATTAAGTGAGGGGTAAAATAGAGTGTGAGTGCGTGTCTGCCAGCACTATCCCCGGTACCCGCTGCTGAATGGAGCAGAAATAGAAAGAACAGTTCTAGATCAGTTCAGTCTTGCTTGGTTTTTGTGATTGTAACTTAAGTATAATTCTAATTATATATTTAACTTATCATAATTAGCAGCTTTCTGTGTGCAGTACATTTCTGATCCAAACAGCAATGTTCACCCAAATGTGCAAAGTGACCATGTGCAGATGTGCGAAGCAACAGGATCAATCAAATGTGCAAGTGTCACATATATATAGGCCTACATAGCATGAGCACATTGAGCAGCATTTCTCAAACAAGAACAAGTGATCAGGACCTACGCTCAGAGGACGGCCCTTTCCTGTTTGACTTCTATGTTTAGAAGCCGTGGCATTGCTGGTAAATCAATAGCCAGCACTGGGAAACCATGTTAAAACTGGGACCTTGGCATTGATCAATCGCAAAGTAGAGGCGTAGTGCTGAGAATAGTGAGCTCTCTTGCAAACATCCAGTCAATGGCTGTTAGTGGGGTCAATGTAAAATCTGATCGATGGCGTTTATTAGCAGCCAAACGTGGTTATTATTTTCAGTAAATTCAATAACGCAACCGTACTCCCTCCACATAACTGTCTGGCTCTATATTTCAACAATGTGTTGCGTCAACTGGAACGAGCAAATAATAGACCTAAGAGCATAAACCTTTGTTGTCAAATGACAAGGTCAGTACCTTGGCATAATACTTTATCAGTGTTTTTCAGTGTTTCAGTGTTCTACAAACATAACAGATCAGTTTAAGAATACATCACACTCCACTGATAGCCAAGGTGAAATCATATCAGGATGCCTGCAACTGCCGTCCAGTGAGAGCAAAACTGGATAAGGTGTCCACTGGGTATCTATCACAAAGTAGTAACAAATAGGCTTTTGAAGCTGGAGAGGAAATGTAATCTGCAGGCTACTGTGTAGTAGCGTTGCCTCACATTCACTTTGCAGAAAATGTAAAAACAAAATTTGATCTAAACATCACAGCAGGAAAAAAAGATTGATTTTGTTATCTCCTTAGGAAGACTGTAAAACAGGAATGACGAGAGCAAAGTGGATGACATTTCGGGGCTCCATAGCAAGTGATTCTTTGATGTTCGGGCCAAATATAGTATATGACCGGACGAATTTCAATAAACCTCAGCTGTTGTGAGAGGTACTGTGCTGAAGTGTGGCCTGTATGATTGAGATACAGGCCACACTTGAGATTGAGACTATAGCACAGCATTCAATACCATAATCCCCGTGGCCATGTTCAGTTCCAAGTACCAAGTGGTCAATACCATAATCCCCCTCAAACTAGACACCTAGTTTAAGAGTCTGGGTCTAAACCCAAGCCTTTGTAGCTGGATTCTCGACTTCCTGTCAGAACGACATCAGGTGGTTCAAATTCCTGAGGACCTAACCTGGGATGTGCAGACAGAGAGGGTGGTGAAGAAGGCACAACAGCACCTCTACTTTCTCAGACAACTGAAGAAAGCTGCCATGGGTCCCAAAGTCCTAAGAGCTTTCTATAGAGGCACCACCGAGACCATCCTGACTGGCTGCTTCACTGGCTGGTATGGCAACTGAACCGGACTCAAACGCAAGGCAATGCAAAGGTTTGTGCTTACAGCTGAACGCGTCAGTGGATGTGATCTCCCCCCCATCCAAGCCCTATACGACGAACGTTGTGTCAGCAAAGCTCGCGGAATCATCAAGGATCCAAGCCATCCTAACCACAGACTGTTTCAGATGATGCTGCATGGAAAGTGGGTACGCAGTCTCAGAGCCACTGGCACAGACTGCAAAAAAGCTTCTTTCCCCGTACAATCAGGCACATGAACAATCTGACAATAAAAATAAATCAGGACAAAATGAAACGCTAACACCCCCCCCCCCCCCCACACACACACACACAACTCTCTTTTTTCTTGCACTTTGATATGCTTGAACTGTTCCTACCTAAACTGCTGTATATAGAAGATACTGTGAAGTTATTTACATAAAGTCCTGTGGCATCTGCTGAAAAATGCTGTTGGTGTATATAATATACCAAGCTTGTGCACGCGTAACAGTACATACGCTGATGTTCTTTTTTTTTTGCACTCTCTCTGAAACGGAAGCCAAACAAAAATAAGTTTTACTCTTGTGTACCTGTACACAAGATGTAACAATAAAACACAACCTTGAACTGTAGAACAGAATATAAAGCCTGGAAGTAAGACAAACCTCAGTCTACTTATGTCATTGTCATATGTCATCTAGGAAATCCAATGCAGGGAAGGGCAATGGCTTGAGACAGGCTTTCAGATGCAAACAGTTTCATCGGTCGTTTCATCCTACGATGAACAACATTAGCTACCGGAACACATTTGAACATATTTCTAGTCGGTCTATTTGGGGTGTGCTTCTGCAAGGACTCCATCTTCTCTATAAGTAATGGATGTAGGCAGAGAGCACCAGCCTGATGACATCACTCGCAGACATAATGAGCTGCAGTGTGTTGCCCTGGAGACAAACTCTGCAGATGAAAGAGAGGACCTATACGTGCGTTAAACCAGCCACTGTGGAAGTGTAGCCGCGGGGTCGCTCTTTGTCCTTGAACCTGAAGGCCACATTGTTTAAATCCTGCAGGAAGAGCGAGAGCACACGTTGATCACTAGTAAAAAAGAAAGAAAAAAAAAGAACACAGCAGAACATTACATACAACTAAACTTAAATGCCCAATCCTTAAAACAGAAAAAGAAAATGGTAATTCCAGTTACCTTAAGATCCTCCATGTGCTGCTTTCATAGCCTGGTAAACCCTCCCTCCGGAAATCTCTATTCTATTTGATTCACTCCTGGAATCAAATAGAATAGAGATTTCCGGAGGGAGGGTTTACCAGGCTACTGCTTTCATGCTAATCATAGCTCAGCAAGAGCATGTTTTATCTGAGAAAAGTACTACTTCATATAATTAACTATCTGTTTAATATTTTTTGCCTAAACTGATATATAATGATAGTAGAGCTAAATTATCATTTCTTAACATGTAGTATTGTATTGTATTTTGCACTCAAAAGAGTGCTGATAAGTATTGGTGTGCTGATAAACAATATCAATAGCGGAATTGGTATTAATAAAATCCTAACCATACCTGTCCATAGCTGTAGATACTAAGTAAATAACTAACAGGTACAGTTCATGACATGACATGGCTTGCCATTGTACTCCTTTCTCTCTTATTTTAAGCACTTCATTCATGGTGACTTCTGTCTTGCTTGAGTCTGAATGCAGTGACTTGGGCCTAGTTTGAGACTTGCATGTTAAGTCTTGCTTGAAACTTGCACATGCATAGCTTAAGCCAGCCTCACACTGCAGGAATCCTAACCCATTTTAAAATTGGGTCACTTCACGCACTTAAGGAAAAACTTCTCACAGTTCTCTCTAATCTCAAACTTGCACACACTACAAGATTTGAAAAATAATGGCGCATCACTGAGCACACACCCTACAGAATATTACTGTCTGATTAGCATCAGACAGTTAAGGGGAGGGCAGATGGAGGAGGCAACATCTGACAAAGGTCATCATGAGCCACATACAAACCCTTAATTGGTTAGTAGTACACTGAATGACTGGAGGAACCACTGCAACACATTTAAATTTGAACTATATGGTCTAAATAACGAACACATAGTGATAAAGAATAGACATGGCATTTGATGATTAACATTTGTTTGCAAAATCTACTGTAATCCTCCGTAATTTGTGATAATGTCAATTAAATCAACACACACACTTTGACCAGCAGTTAAAGAAGATATTTACCGTTTCACTATGGTACTGGGTAGCACTACCATGGGACTAAAAAAACCATTAGCAATGAGGTCATGCTGTTGTAAACACATGCTGCCAAAATGTCTCTCTTTTCATTCCACCGAGGTGGACATGGTGTCACTAAATCCACTATTTCAGATAGTAATGAACACACCAGTGACAAGGGATTTCAATAGCGCGCTGGCCAGCTCCACTGTGACCCAGAGATGTGGACTGGAGAACACAAGCATCATTGAGAAATCACTCACTTGGGGGTTAATACGGGGGAGGAGTGTTAAATAAATAATGGTGGGGGAAAACAACTTCAAAAGTGGTAGTTGTATAAAGTTTTAGGCTGTGTATGTCTTAAGTGACTTACAGACTTTGCTGAATGTCCTCCGGCTAAGATACAGTACCCAGGGTTCAGTAGGTCTCTGGGGCGGTGCACAGCATGATGCCTGCAGGGCTCAGCTACTTTTAATAGAGGCTCTTTTCAGACAAGTTTTATACAGCCATTCCTTCACAATTTTACTTTTACCCTGAGGATTAAAGGACATTTAGAACATAGTTGAAAATGGCATGACCTTTCCTCATCCTTTATCATTTGTGTGCAACATGCCTGGATACACTCTAAATTTGGACTGCACAATGAATTGAAAACAATCGGAAAATTGGGATTTTGCTAATCCCAATTACGTAAGCATGAAGCGTGTTTCAACTTGACCTTGACAAGGGGTTGATGACCATAACATGGTTCAAGAAGTCATCTCTCCATCCATCAGGTTCAATCAAATTGGATACCATACCATTACATACCATAATAGTTAATAAAACATCAACTGATGCACAAACTTGGACACATCATCAGTGTCGTTACCTGGAGTCACTGGGTGTTTCGGGTCATGCAACAGACACCCTCCTCCAGGCGACCCGACAGAGGCTGATAAATAAAGTATATTAAGATACCCATAAACACTATCCCTGCAGGACCAACCAGAAATACTACACACTGTAGTAGTAGTACTACTGACATTAACAATATTTTTTAGATAATTTGATCAGAATCTCAGAATCCGAATCAGGAGAGCAGACAGATTGAAATCATTTCTCTCCGACTTTGGTCTCCCAACTGCGTCAATCGAACAGAAACTAAAACTTTAAGCCCCAATAACACAATTGGTCGAAATTATACAGACCCTACAAGACTCCCAGTCCAGATGGCTGATAACGGCCAAATTTGAAATACTTTGCTCTTGAACTTTCCCCCATTGATGATAGATGTGTACATGGGACTGTCAGGGGCACACTTCTGCTGACACTCTCTCAAGCTATAATTACTTAAGGCTGAAAAAGAGGATAACTGTGCTCTGTAGAGTATTGACATTTCTGGTGGGCTCCGCTCCTAGGCTAAAATCCTACAGTAGGTCCTAAAACAGCCTCATGCAAAAGTTGGTGGACGTAACATCCGGACTTGCTCCAGTCCGCACCAAACTTGCCACAAGCACTGTTCAGGGGTCTTTCATGAGAATGGTAACACCAGTCAGGGGCCCCAATCCATACCAAAATGGTACAAACACTTTATGGGGGTCTGGCATGCCGCATGAGTCAATAATAGTCACACTAAAAAACGAAATTGCACACATATGTGGCACAGCACTGCATTAGCATTAAAGCAGTGTCTAACACTTCAAATGGCCATATGGATCGGTGACCATTGCTCTGATCAACGTAATGTAGGACTAGATTTGAGTGAAAGTCTAGTCTAGTGCTAAAAAACAGCATTGGACTAAAGGTTTGTTCAGTGAATGCGAAATCAACTGCAGCTGAACCTAATAACGCATTCTCACACCCGTGGTGTCAAACAGGTAACAGGATTTGACCATTTGACGCTACGGGACTCCTCCTGCCGCAGCACGCAGTTTACATACATTATACACTCAAAGTACGGGACCGCAATGCAAATAAGCGCTCAAGCTTTGTTGTGTTTGATCGTTTTGACAGATGATTTGGCTTTGTACAAATATATGGCCATGCATGCTAGCCTATATAAAAACAGCAATATGCCAATGTGGCAGGAGACAAGCTGTAGCACTAGCAGCCTGTCTAATGTATTTTGTACCGATACCTCCCATCATGCAACATGTTGCAAAAGGAATTAATTACTCTTACCACAGTGGTTCCCAAACTTTTTAGCTCAAGACCTAGCCCTGGTTCAGAGCGTCAGTGAGTTCCCTCTAACTCTCTAACGCTCTGAACCAGGGCGACTCAAGACCCAAAAGAGAAATGTGGGCCCGGCCCGTGACCCAAAATAGTGCAAATAGCTCTGCTTGTTTAGCTTGTAGATCGGCTATTTTCACTATTTCTTAAACATTTGTTTTCAAATTTATAGAATTTCTTAGATTTTTGGCAGACATTTAAAAAAAAAATAAGAATTTGTTTTAAATTCATGAAAACAAGATTTAAATGTAGGAAATTAAAAATAAAATAAAGGGGATATTTACGACCCATAAAAATGGCCCCCACAGTTTGGGAACTACTGCTCTACCAAGTGTAACCACGAAAGATGAACCACTTGACTGACTCCTCTCACTCCAGCCCACTGCAAGCGACTTGATTGGACGCGTGCTTCGTTTGGTCTTAGTGATTTGGTCGGTGAAATTGAATATAGTGCGACATCTAGTGGCTGAATAGCACCTGAAAGTGCACGACAATAAAAATACTACTACCCTAAAAAACTACTACCCTAACTATAATATAAACAGTGGTGGAAAGTAACTCAGTACATGTACTCAAGTACTGTACTTAAGTACAGTTTTGGGATACTTTTACTTTACTGGCGTATTTCCAATTTCCAATGCTTTTACTTCTACTGCACTACATCTCAGAGACAAATATTGTAATTTTAATCCACTACGATTATTGGAAAACTTTAATTACTAGTTACTTTGTAGATTTTAATTTTTATAAAACATTAACCACTTCAGCCCCATTTAAACTTTGGCTATTTGAAAATAGCAGATCTACAAGCCCTTCATGTTACAAATAAATTATTATACTTTTTCAATGTCTGGTCAACTGCTACTTTTGTTAACTATTTGATACCATACTGTCAAACGTTGTAGCTGTGAATTATGTCACACATTAACATTTTATCAAGAAAATGACCACGAATTTCAGCATTTTAAGGAGAAAATTCAGTATGTAGACCATTAATTGCATTCTGTGAAATTTAATGCAAACATTTACTTTTCCCTCCCATTCTTTTAAGTGTTCCAGAATTATATAATCACCCAATTAATAAGAAATTAAATAAATGTTTCATTTTGTTTGCAAATGATATGTCATGTTACAGTGCATACAGTATGTGTAGAATACTGTATGTTATACATAATTTATACATTAGTTATATTGTTCTTGTAATTTGCACTGCCAATCTGGTGTGATTTTTGAAAAATAATTTATATTTTCTATGTTCTATTCAAATGAGTCCTTCTTGAAGATAGGTGAAACTGTAGTGCATAACTTGGTGATCTGTTCATCTAGCATGCATTTAGCCATTAGTAAGAAATGTTGGTGGGTTATTCATATTCTTTCTCAATTCAATTTATCTGCTTTGTTTTTATGTTCAATAAGCACCAGTACTTACTAATGTGTGTCGAACACTAGAGAACCAAACCATACATTGTTGCACTTGCTCTTTCCAGTTGAATATTAATGAGTAGGGTAAGGGATATCTTTACCCTACTCATTAAAACAAAACGTCTTTTGTTAAAAGGTTACGGTACTACATTCTGATAGTAATCATTGCTATATAGTGTTTGTTCAGTAACTGGAGTCTCCCCATCTATTCAATAAACAGAAAATACTTTTTCAGGTGGGTTGCAAAATGTCAGCCAATCAGGAGAGAGTACCCATTTATCAGCTTCATTTTAGTGTTCCAGTTCCAATTGTGTCTGCGCATTCCTTTGTCATCACTTTCAATTTCACTTGTTAAATCTGTATCCTGTCCAAGTTCTCCATCCTGATTGGTTAAAATTGGTATCCGGTCCTGAAAATGCATTTTCTGTTTAATAAAGGGCTGGAGACTGTTACTGAACAAACACTATATTATAGCAATGAGTACTATCAGAATATAGAGCTATTTAACACTTATTTTAACTAAGAAAATCACTTACCCTACCTTTAACTGTGCCTGCCTGACAGGTGCCCTATGATCAACAAACTGTCTCTACTCAAGCTTCTCTGATGCATTAACTGTATATTATATAAAAACAAATAATCTCCTTTATGCCAATATATATCGAAGTGGTGCAAATGTATTCTACAGACATTTGCTTCTGCATTTAGTCAATTATGTGAACACAATTATTTTCCCAAAACCTTGATCTATAAGTTATGAGAGTTCAGTAGGGCAGGAGTTGCATCATGTAGTAGCATAGACACAGGTTCCATTCAATCATTTATTAATTAGAAAGACTCAGGAGACGATAAAAAGAACAAACTCAACACATCAGCACTCTTGCATCACAGGGCCATGAACGTTGTATGAAACAACCTGACGCGAGTCAACCCATCACAATCTTCTGTCAGTTTACAAAGACGGTCTCTGAAACCACAAAATGTTTCTGTGAATCTAATGCCACTTATCTAAACCCACATACAGGCTGTCAACTTCAGGGAGTAAACCCAAGCCTAATATGTAATGCTTGCCTTCTACCATCTTCTGCATACTTGAAAAACTAGTTGGTCACCCCTACATGCTAGTATGGCCTGTTTGAGTGGATTTCTAGGAGAAAGTAAACTGCTGCTGGGTGTCTTTGAGTTTCCACCCAAAAAGAAAAGGAAAAAATAACGGCTAAATGCTTTTTAACACGAAGAAGATGGGAACCTTTTGGGATCTGACTTGAATTTAAAACCCATTACTAACGTTTTGCTCTGGTAGTTACTAGTTAGGCTGTAGTAAAATGCTGGAAAACGTTTAAGCTTTCTGTACTAAATCAAACACATTTATAATTTAACACATAATCCAAGAGATCATCAA
Organism: Gymnoscopelus braueri; assembly: GCF_963280865.1. NCBI lineage: Eukaryota > Metazoa > Chordata > Actinopteri > Myctophiformes > Myctophidae > Gymnoscopelus > Gymnoscopelus braueri. Next base: position 16,847,285 of record NC_137619.1, on the reverse strand, counting down.
AAGATTATATATATTTTTTATAATTACCTCATTTCACCCATCCTTCAAAACAATGCAGCATCACAGATGAATGAAGCAGGCCTGAGAAAAAGTATATGGGGTAAATGCGGAAACAAAGAAACGCATAAAGCTGAATTTTGGCTCTTTTAGCTGAGTGGTTGGCAGATGTGTTTTTGACTTGGAAAGGCTGGTAGGCACCTGAGAGAGCAGGCCATGATTATACACAGTAAACTCCTGAGTGTTAACTTAACTCCTAGTGTAAAAGTTTACCCGGAATTTGCTGCATACATGGCCCTGACATGACTAGTAGCCAAGCATTGCCAACCACTCAGAACAACTCCTCTCCATGGTCTAGGATGGAGGAAGGCTGAAGCCTGAGAACATTGGATACAGCTGCTGCACAGCATGCCACTGGGCAGAGCATACTTTTTGTTTTTTATTTACTCACACCGTTCCCAGGCCTGCATCATAATTTATTGCTTAGTAGTGAAAGAAGTGCATATATTCAAAAAACTATTTCACCAAGTCTGGAGAGCTTTCAAACCCTTAAGACACCAGGAAATGTTCACAAGATTCTTTGAGAAGGCTAGCTGCCGTTTTTAATGTCAGAACAGCCACATTCAGGCCTTTTTCTCTCTCTCAGGGTGCAGCATTTTTAGGAGATGAAAATTACCAGCATCTTGCTCCAAGTGTGACCCAGAGCAGTACAGTGCAAGCTGGCTCACATGGCAGACAACTCTAGAGAGGACAATACATTTTCTGAAAGCTCTCACTGTTTGATATAGCCCCAACTAGGCTGCCAGATACTAAATAAAGCCCAAAAGAAAGGCACAAGCTACTAAGTCTCAAATGCAGACGTACGAATGAGAGAATCTCCTGGCCTAGATCATACCATGAGAACAGCTTCAACTTCTTTTGAAGATTAGAGATACATCGTGACATCAGATCAAAGTATCAATACAAGGTACTGTATTTACTGCTCACTCATGACCAAACTAATAGTGTAAAGGATGTGGATCATTAAAAGGGTTTATTTTTTTTTCAAACAATAGAAGTTAAAAGCAAATAAACTTTGTGGTACCCCTGAGACGATGGTTGAATAATACGACTTGAAAAAGAAAGAAAAGAAAAAGAAAGATTCAGGGCATATTTTTCTTCACACAATTATCAATACACAATATCTCCTCAAAGGGTCCCAACGTTTTACAAGCAAATAAAAAGAACAAAATGACTCAAAACTAATGTCAGGATTAAAACCATATTTGTAAGGCAAATATATTTTTCCGAAATACATAAATTTGAATAAAATATTCTGTTGTACAGGTGTAATCTAAAAGTGTCTGTGTGACATTTCGGGGGCAGGTCATATTGCCTTGTTGCTGCCGGTCCAGCATGCGTCAGATCAAGGAATTCATTTTCATGGAGGTACCATGTAGTATAACCTCTACAACTTCCACTTCATTTAAAAAGCAGCATGTCTCTGTGGATAAATCAATTAAAAAAACAAAACAAAACAAAAAAAAACACTTCTATCATGAAGTATCTGAAGGATATTCAAACATGGCTGACAGGGATCTGGCCCTGGTCAGGTCTTTAAAGTCAGTACTAGGTTCCTCTAAAACAGCCTAACGCAGTATTGTGAATGCGTGTTTCCTCGTCTTTGAGAGATTATACATGAGGCGAGTCCGATGTCATGCGACCTCTAATCATGATCACAGTTATGCTGACAAACACAACTACGTTGGTGACACATACACTCATTCTAGTGGCTCCGCCCTGCCGCACATACACACAAGCGGTCACGCTTACCCAAGAGGGCGCACACACTCACACATGCGGGCTTTAACCGAGTGTGTTCCTGACTCCAAGTGACTGGTGGAGGGGGTATAGGGGTGGGGTTAAGAAAGCGGGGGAGGGGGCTGAGCCGTGTTCCCAAGTGGGCTTGCCCAGTATGCCCATGCTGCTCTGGGCCATCGGGGGCCAGCCACTCCCTTTTACAGTTTGGCAGCCATGAAGTTGATGTGTGGCTTGGCCAGGGGAAACAGAGGCAGACTCCTCTTGAACTCAGTCATGTCCTGCACTTGAGTAGGCTGTTGAGAGAGACAGTCAGTCAATAGGTGGACATATCAAATATAACCTGTGGTTAAGAGACATCATAGGACCATTATTACCTGCGGCAGGGATGGAGCTGGAGCCAGGTTGACATCATTCTGGGCAGGGAACTCGCCCACAATGGGACCTGGAGCGGAGAGGACAATGACATGTTAGTGCTCTGTCCCTCCATCTCCATTAGTAATGCCACTCTATACCATCATAGACTGAAAACACCTCCTTTCAACAAGCGCAGTAAAATTAACATGAAATATTCCTCTATTCACTCGAATATGCCCGTGAATTGATTCATACATCCAACAATTTTTTTTCCTATTCCAGGTCTCTGTGGCATAATTGGTACACTGTCTGTTTCTGACCCATCTAATCCTTGCTAATGGCTGCTTTTCATGTCCCTGCTGATCTAGGATGGTGAAGCTTATTCAACATTTGCACTTTATTATAAGCCGCTCTGGATAAGCACTTAAAATGAAAACAAGGTTCAATTCATTTTGACACGTAAAAAAACAACAACTTGACCAACAAGCCACTTTTCAGTCACACACAACCAACCCTAGCCCTTATAGTGCAATACTCACAAGAATCCATCTCCCTAGAGAGAACATGTACAGACACTTTGTGTCTCTTGGGTGCATCTATTGCCAGCAGTTCCTGCAAGGACAGAGAGAGGAAGTTAGAAAACATATGTTAACACATCCACCGCCAGAGGTTAATCTCATAATGTACTCACCAGTGCCAAGGTGTTTTTGTTGTTTTTTTGTTTTTTTCATGTCGCCATAGATCTTGTTAAAATCCTTAAGATTGAGCCGTGAACGGTCTGTTTACATCCGCGAGATCTCCCTGTATCTCCCAGTGAAAACCACGTGTCAAACGGGGCATCCATGTTTGAGTTAGAGCGGATTACGTTAAACAGTGAAATGCGAGGAGAAAAAACTACAGGAAGAGAATTGAGTTTCAGTTTCGTCTGTAGAATGGGAGCGGGCGTGATCGTCGAAACCGGATCCCAAATAATTCTATTTCCTGTCATCAAACCGGAAACGGAAGTGGATCAAAAAAATTCCGAAAGTGCACCCGGACCGCGCATGCGCGAAAAGACCGCAGCCCGTAGGACTACGGGCTCGGCGCTTAACCGTTGGATTTAACGGCCCGTAGAACTACGGGCCCGGCGGTAAAGGTGTTAAGCGGCAGATTGTTGCTAATGAAAAACCATGCCATTATCATGAACACCTGTGTTAAAATGTTAGATTTTGTTTCTGTTGAATGCATCATGTGTCTCCCAGGTCTTTACGGCAAAATTAATCAGTAAAGCACAGAAAAAGATTATAGGGACACATTATGGAAATTAATAATTTCCATAACATTGTCAGGTTTGTAAAAAAGAAATAAGTCAATGTCACTTCCTCATGTCTTCATGACTCTACATGTCAGCTAAGATTTTCTATAAGTATGATCACATTGAAGACACTCATCTGTATTCAGAGTGAATTCTCAGACCAAAAAGCAAGAAAAGTCTGCTTCTGTGATTGTCGCCGATACTGAAACAAACATTAGACTTGCATTAGGCTTATTCTGCATGGGGCCTCTGAAAAGCTCTTCTGCTATGGGGAGATATGCTAATTCTTGTCACTGGTCATGTCTCCTTGGCCCTTTATCCCCTTGAAACAGGCAGGCTGTGATACAACCTGTCATTATTGCAGTCGATATGCTACGAGCGTGCCCATGTCAGTGTCACCCCCACAGCTATGAATAGAAGTAGGATGCTGAGGAGAAGGAGACGATTGGGGGACTGCGTTTGAAAACGAGCAGCCATTATTTAGAGGCAGACCCAGGGCCAGACAGGCTGAAACAACATGTACGCATACTGGGTAGAGAACCGGGTTTGACCACCCCAGTCACATGTACACGTGTGTCCGGAATGATCAATGTCAATTTGAGTGCGGGCGTGGAGCAAGTGCAGTGTCAAAGGAGAAACACTGCACCATAACAGCAAACAAAGAAGGTTGTGCTACTCACTCTGTAGAACTGCATTACGTTTTCTTTTGTCAGAGTCTTCAGATAGGAAACTTCGATGTTATCTGAAAAACAACCACAACGAGCTTGGCATTCACTTCATCACTTTAAATTTATATTTGTGCACAAACTCAAGGGATGCATTTGAAAAGAGGTTTATTTTGTTTTTAGAAGTTTATAGAAACAAAATGTGCATAACTTTGTACTCTTATAAAAGAAAGCCAAGAAAAGTTAAAAAGGCTTTTTTATGTATGTATTTGTTGCCACTTCATTAGATGCATTTCCTTTTGGCCTTGAAAAGAATAACCTGACTTTCTTTTCTTTACATAAAGACACTTTACCTTGAAGCAGCTTTTTCACTTTAGAAACATTTTAAACATAGTTTCTGTAGAACAAAGCTGGAATGTACTCCATCTCAACTCACTGAACTAAAAGTGTCTTCTAACTAAGAGCAACCTTCTCCACCAGGCACTCCATTCTCCAGACATGCCATAGAGCATTGTGTGCGAGTCTTGACTAATGACTTGCACCGTTTCCCTATGACCTTGGGGTTGGCTGTGTTAGCTGCCAGTGTCCCGATTCTTTTTGCCTCCAGCAACTAATAAACACCTCTCCCTCAGTAGACATTTAAACACACTTTTGGCAGATTACAGATGAATCAGGCATCGCAATTGCTTATATGAAACTCTCAGCATATGAAGGAAGCATAATGGCAGAAAAGCTTATGAAAAAATGCTCCCAAAAAGATGCATCTGCTAGGTGAAGCACAATTAAGAATGATTGAGAGGCCTTACCTCTGTCGAAATTGTACTGCTGTGAGATAATCTCTCCCCAGTATTTCGCGCACTCTGCAGCCAGCTTCTTGGGCTTGTCCAGACGGCGGATGGCCAGAGCCTGGATGTGCTTCTGGAAAGCCTCATCGCTCATCTCCTCTACAGACTTCTCCATGGTGCGCAGGAAGGCCTCCACGCGGCTCTCTAGGTAGTGTGGAGCCTTCTCTGACTGGATGATGAAGCGGAGGCCCTGGACTCCATTGGCCCTGCGAGGCCCACTGAACACTATGTAGCCTGGAGAAACACAGTGTGAGAGCCATTTGATTAGTTTTTATTGTTAATTGTTTATTCTGTTGTCTGTAAAGCACCTTTAAACTGCGCTATACACATAAAGCTTAATAAATAAATAAAATTGCACATTTGTGGGCTCACCCAGCTGTTCTTTGGTGCGCAGTGTATTGAAGCATGGCTCAGAGATGATCTGGCAAAACAACTCCAGCAGCATGTTCTCATGAGTGGTCTGCATGTCCGTCTGGTAGTAGATCTCAATGCCACAGTTGTTGTGTACCTCATTCCTTTGCTGGTACACGTACCAGCCACCTGGCAGATGAAGGCGCATTTACAACTTTTAAAACACATTCTCACAAACCCATTTTTCAGTGTATTGCAGTGATAAAGTTTGAATGATTTTTCTACACACAATTATTAAGGACCATGGCTATTTTGTCATTCCTGTTTTAAGAGCATCTAAAAAGAAGAAAACAAGAGCTTTGCAATGATTCCTTCTCCAAAGTTCTCTGTGCCGAATATATTCCTTAAAGTGTCCAGAATCTCTTTTCTAAAGGAAAAACGACTCCATGTATAATAAATGCCCTGTAAAGAAATCTGCAAACCTGATGAGCTGGCTGAGCATGTTGGCTACAGGTATGCTTTAGTACAGTCGAGTAGAAGAGCTCTACAGGAAAACTTACATTTTAGTACAGTAAATTAAGAGCCCAGTTCACTGATGACACTCTCTGGAATGGTGGAAACAGCCTTCTTTAATGTAATCATCCCGTTTTGCTGAATGTCTCCAAAATGGACGATGGATGTGCTTGCAATATATATATATATTATAGATATATATAGGTAGTACCGTTTTAGGTGGGTAAATATTGGTGTATATGCTGACTTAGCACTCTGAATGCAAGAAAAGATGTTAAAAGTTCCTGATGGCAGTGTCTCTAAAAGAAAACCTTAAAAGACTGCAGACGCATATGGGCAACCTCAGTACTCAACTTTGCAGATTATACTTAGAGTTTAAAATAATTGCCCAGCATTCGTTTCCTCTGCATTCTTAGTGAATACGAGCCACCTCTGCATATGAACAAATAAATAAAAGACCCATAATGGCGAATGCACACGAGTTGAAACAGCTACCGATCGTCATGCTGCACCGTGTTGACTGGCGCAATGCATTTCTTTCAGTAATGAAGGTATAACAGCCACAGATTTATGCGCAACACCTGCTCGGGTGCCTTTCTGCTGCTGGAACTATGAAATGCTTTGTGTCACCAACAGAGTCGGTCAGCCAGTCAGTCATTTGGCAAGCAAATATCATGTTTACATCTTTCACTCCCTCTCCCTGCACTCCTGTTCTCCGTCTATGTGTCAGGCTGGAAACGGGCCCGGAAAATCCCTCAGCGGCACACAGGATGTCTCCAGGTGGCCTCTGACGGCTCTGCTTTTCCTCACTGCAATGCTCAAGTTTCCTAAAGTGATCACGAGGGCAGCATATGTGTGTGTGTTTCATAAGTGCGTAAAAGGAAGAAGGGGAAAGTGTGTCTGCCTCTTGCTCAGTGACGTCCGTTTCACTCAGCAGAGTGCCACTGCCATGTATACCCACAGTCATTACACAAACAGACAAGGATAATGCGGCTATAGCTGAGTGGTTAGTGAGGCCGCCTGGGAAGCCAGAGGCCCTGGTTGTCCCAGGTTCGATTCCAGGCCAGCTAATTGCCGATTCAGAGTGAATGGCTACTCATTGCTCCTAGTTGTTATAGCATGGGTAACTGCAGAAGACAGATTTCACGTATGTGCATATATACAGTATATACATATACAGTGACAAAAAACACCCCAAGGAGTGGGGACGATTCTATTCTATTGGACTAGGAACCTTTCCGCTCCTGTGCCATGGGGATGGGCATGACTGGTGTAATGTTCACAGTACTTCAAACAGAGTGTGTGGGTATGTTCAATGAGGGCACTTGACCTACCGTCCGGAACCTGCACCTCCCTGTAGCGAATCAGTTGGCTGGGGAGGAGGGGTTTGGTGTGAGCAGCCTCAATGAGAGTGTCCTCCAACATTTGCATCATGCCAAGAGCAGACTAGAGAGGACAGAATGAAAAGAGGAGAAAAACATTAAACACTATCATGTATCTATATGGAGGGCATAATACTTCTATCACATAACTTATGTTGTGACGAACCTTCTACACTATTCTATGTGGCTGGCCAAATGATTCATTCAATAATCTCTCTGCACCAGACTGTGATGGTGTCACACATGCACAGACTGTGGGGGCCTCATATGAAAGAGTTGAACTTTCTATTACTTGCTTACTTACTTATCCTCTTCGTCCCGGTTGGGACATAAGGCCGCAATCATACACTGCCAGTGAACCCTGTCTCGTGCTTTGGCCTGTGCTTCGTCCCAGGAAAGACCCATCTCTCCCATGAACTTTCTATTACATAGACAAAATGCCCCCCCAAGTAGTATATATAAAATCAAACAAACCTCCTTGGTGATGTTGCCATGGAGAAGGGCTTCAATATGTAACCGTGACAACAGCTGAGGTATGAAGGCCTTGAGACGTTGTAGGGTGACATCTGGAATACAAATCACAGACAACAGCAATCAATCACAGAGCCATTCCCCAGCCTGCAAATCCGGAGAAAAAGGCACACATTTTTGCGTGTGTGTGTGTTTTGTGTGTACTGCCATCAATGCAGTGCCAGCCTGGTTAAACACACATTAGGGATGTGATAAGAGACTTTCAACTCCATACTAAAAAAAATTACATTATTTTGTGTATTCAAAAATGTTCAAAAACTACACTGGTTTCCAAATATGCAACACAAAAAAAGATTTCAGACAGAACAAACTCCATAACTAAGTATTGGGAGGTTTATATACAGAGGTATGCAGTCATGGAGGATGCTTGGCTCTGATTCGTCGACTTACAAAAACACAAGTCAGTCACCATCACATCCCTAATACACAGACTTACAAATTCAGTCACATATTCAGGAATATACCAACTACAACTCGGCCATTCTTCATTTATCTTCGTCCACCTAATTTAAAAGCTTACTTAGTAAGGTAAAAGTGCTAAACCAAGCACTGTGGAGTTTGAATACAAAAGATGGTTACATGTACAATAGGACTGTTTGTCCATTCATTGTTTGCTTTTCATGCAGGGGCCCTAATGTATTAAAACACAATTAAAATCTGTCATTATGTCTGCGGTCTCCCTCATTAAAAAAAAAAGTTTGAGATTTGAATCCTGTAGTGTACACCCAGTTTAATGAGCACAAGGGAAGGCAGTTTCAGACAGAAAAGGGAAGGGTAGAGAGAGAAAGATGGAGAGAGGTGTGTTTGTCTCACCATCCAGAGCGTCTCTGAGCTCGTCTTTGGTCCAGGCAACCTCAGTCATTAGCAGGCGGAGGTAGTACATGGCATGCTGATGAGGCTGCTCTGCCCTGAAGTTATTCAGAGAGCGCATGTACTGGAGGAGAAGTCAAAGTCAGTTCACTGTTACTCATAATCAGGTAATAATCACACACCCCATCTCTGTACCCACAGCAGCCTCTGTAGGCCTATGCTATGACCCAGGCCCTCCTTCTGTGTTCTCCTATGCTGCCTGCCTCTCAGCTTTCAGTTCGCCACCAGATCACCATTAGCCAGAAATCCTAAGCCCCCCAAAAAGATCTCAGTATATCAGAACTACCGTCTCAATGATAACAGAAAGAGACACTGCCGTCTCTTTGAAGTTCTGCAATGGAACGAGAAATAAAGTAAAACGTTCCATCTGGAGGTTTAAATGGCAGGCTAGTGCCTGTCATATCAAATTATGTCATGGATGGACTTGTCACAGTGAGATGCCATAAACGGTGTAAGCCATTACCGCTTCCTTGATGATGTCAAATCGTTTCTCGTCTATCTCAAAAGCGGCCATCTTCTCAATTATCTTCTTCAGAAGGATGTCTTGCTTATCGTTGTAGCCCTTCACGGACAGCTGTGGCACACAGAAGATGATAAGGCAAGTGAGTGTCATTACATGAAAAAGTCTATTCATTGGATTCCAATTCAATGCAGGTTTTGCTGACGGTGGTTCATAATATGGACGTGAATATCATTCTATAGCTTAGGATGTGCTCCTCAAAAGAACAAATTGAAATGTGAAATAACATGGGTCTGCAATTACTGAAAATGTGTTAATTAGGACTTAACCCGCACCCCTCCCAAAAAAAAGAGCGGATTTTATTCTTTATTTTATTCTTTTTTTGACAAACCTACCAAAAAAAGTGTTAGTATTTTCTAGACTTTCTGGGGGTCTTCTACATTACTGTCCTGCATTAATACAGGATAATATTAACAGTATACCAGATAAAATGTCAATTAGCCTAAAATAGCTTAAACACCACATAACAAAAAGGCAAAAGGTATACAATGAAGAGTTTCAAATTAGCGAACAGAGGGAGATCAAACCATTATGTTATGTGCTTACTAAGATACACTTATGACTGACTGCTCTGGCAGACAGCCAGTCTAAATGCTAATTCCTGTTACAGAGGTCACAGAATTCTATGCCATTGTAAACATCCATGCTTCTAACTGTGTATTAACAGCAGGGTTTCATTCTAATTTCAGCCTGTTGTTAAGGCCAACAAACCAAATCATATGACAGTCTGCATTAGTAGATTATTAACCTGAAAAAGAACCCTCAAATTAGCACCTGCTGTAATACAAACACAAGTCTAAGCCCTGGATTCCACCGGGTGAGGGTCTATGACGTTGTGTCTGCAGCGTATTTTTATGTAAGTTACTCCTTTAAAAATAGAAATGCACGGCCAAGGTTATACGACTCATCTTTGCAACATCAACCAAATCTTATAGCTGTTCATGATTCAGCAAATCCGCTGGCTACGCTGTCAGAAATACGCAACCCCCACCCCCTTTTTCTCTCAGACTCTGAGGTGTCACACATTAGCGGTGATCTGTTGCTAACATCATTAACCTTGACGGGCATCCAGCCAGCCACCACCAGTGCTGCTGACTCAAGTCAACCCCAACACCAGCTCTTGGTTCCAAGTGTGTGCAAACCTGCCAATGTCTGGGAAAATAGATGACTACAACCATAAAATTGTCCTTAGTAATGACGACACAAAGCATACAGGAGGCTACAGAATACTTGTGAGAATGGGTGCAGAAAGAATTTGTGTTAAGTTAGAAGGCAGGTAAGAGGGAACACCGCATTACCACAGCAAACCACAGTTAGACAGAGACGTGTCGGTTAGAAGAGGCACATTGCTTTGAAAAACAGGGATGCCATTCTACTATCTTTGGATTTCTATGTTTTAAATGCCTATTATGTTTACAGTAGAAGTAGTTGTCTTGGGGTATCTAGTTGCTCAGCCTGTTAGTGCACAGACTATGTACAGTATATGCTACTTGAACCAGAGTCTGAATCAGACTCCCATCTTGCCTCTCATGTCTTCCTCTCTCTGCCCTTGGTTTCCTGTCTATGTGAATTCTGAAATAAAGCATATAACGCCTAAATTAAATCTAAATAAAGAATAGTTGCCTTGCTTTATTGTGTTAACGACATCATATCCATATTTATTTTACAATTAATACAATCAGATTAACATGCAGCAGACTGTCAGGCCCGCCCGGAATCGAACCAGGGGCCCTCTACCAGGAATTTGAACCCATGTGGAATGCGTCCTAACCACTTTGCTATCTGGTTGCTCAACTCCTCTTCCGACCTCTGGACACACCATCTGAATGCATTAGACATGACAAGCAGCTGGTATAGACAGAGGATACAAAGACAAGGTGACACTTAGGTGACCTACCCCTCCTTCTGAGTGGAACAAATCACGGCAAGACAAACATACGTACATCACACAAAACCCATACAAAAAAACATGTCAGCAAGTAGCCCAGTGGTAGAGCGTAGCAGTAGAAAGGAGCAAAAAAGAAGCAAAACCCAAGCTCGCCCTGCACACTCTTAAAGCCTCAAACAGGGTTCCCCTTCCTGGGTCCACCAGTGGCCTTGCAGGCCGCGGAAGGGAGACGACGTTACTTACGAGGATGGCATTATTCCCTGAGGCTACCCCATAGACCAGCCCAGCCAGGCGGGCTGCATATGTATACTCTTTTAAATCATCCTTCAACAACCTGAGCAACAGGTAGGTCATGTTGCAGTGCAGGGGATCTGTGTATAGGTAGCGACTAATGGAGGAGGAGAAACAAAACAATAGGGGAAAAATATATATAAGAGACATTTGTTGGGGAAGGAGAGATGCAAATCAAACCCAAAATAAAAGAAGTGTCAGACAAAGAAAAGATAAGAAGAATGATTATGAGTATGTATATGCAGCCTGGGGACCGGCTCCCTGTCCAGGACACTGACAGAGAAGGGTTTTAATATTACTGCTGGTGAAAGTGTCCGCTTCCTCTGCATCCACCTTCAGTTTAGAAATTCAACTATTAAGTCTGCTTTGATGCCTATCAAGTCTAAAAGGACAGGTGGGACCCTCGTTCTTTACCACCAACCCCACTGAGTGGTCGACTAGGTTTGCAAGGAGGCGGCTGAGGGAGGAGGGAAGATGAAAGAAAGATGAAGAGGCAAAGGATACCGACACAGAACAGAGGCTGGATTGAGACCAGACCTGAGTCGAATAGCACTTGCAGATTATACTTAGTTTGTTTTATTCTGCCCAGAGTACTGGATGGTTAGGGTTGCCACGTCAGCAGAATGGCATCGCGTGAAGTAGTTGATCACTGAACAGTAAACCGACTTCTAAAATCTGTATTGGTTGCTGTATAGTTTTTGGCTTGGCAAACCCCACCCCTCTGGGCACAGAAATAAGGCAAAAACAATCTATGACAAGTATTTGCAAATCCTACTCAGCCCAGGTCTGGCTTGGGATGCGGCGGCCCACGCTGGGATGACCCGAGGGAAGGTGATGTAAGGCTGAGGGCGATCGAGAGGGGTGTCTGAATACTTACATACATCCCATAGATGGTATTTTGGAGGTCATAGTTCAAGCCAGCTAGCTCGGCTGCATATGCATACTCGTTGAGGGAGTCCTTGAGGAGCTCCAGGTATAAATATGCCATGTTACAATGCAAGGGGTCCACATACGCAAACGGGCTGTAGAGGAAATGGCAGTGGTGAATCACACAGAACAAACACCACACAGGTAGAAACAGGTACCCCAAACCAAGATATGGGAATTCATCAAAAGGGCTTAATCTCCTTTAGATGTTTAGCTGTTTAGTGAATGTCAAATATATAGGAAGGGTTCCATTCCAAAAGTTGTACATAAAGGTTCCATTTAAAAACCAGTCAGACAATATTCTAAATGGACCCTTGATGGCAACAGTTCCCTGTAATGTGCTCTATATTAATACATGCAGTATACATATATATTCAAAAAACTTTTTATAATGAGTTATTTGTGGTGGATATTTCATTTTGGAATGAAACTTCATATATTATATATTAGTGATTGTTATTTCCTACTGTTATTTCCCACTGTCCCCTCAAAATGTGCAAAGACATGTGTTTGCATCCTTTGTCAACATGCACTGTGAACTTAAGCCGTCTATAGCCTATATATGCAACAAAAACCTATACATTTATTGCATACAGCAGCCGTGGGGTTTTGATTTAGATTCCACTAAAAGAGTGGGAAAGATTTGTAGCATAAAGCAGTAAGAAGCAAATTGAATTATTAATGGCCAAAGAGCAATGCATCACATCATACCGGTTGCATTAGCATGCCCAACAAGAGACATAGTTAGTTACGCACCTGAAGAACTCGAAGTTCAAACAAGCCTTGGGCAAGAAGAACTTGTCATCCTGTTTGAACCACACCTTGCTCATAGCAGTGTCCTGAGAGGGAGAAAAATAACTTCTCAAAACACATACACTTCTTATTTGCGTTCAAAAGTCTATTATGTAGATTCAGCAAAGTCAGCAAAGTACATCACAACAATCTGCCCGAAAGCCTTGTGTGCTTGCTCTAATAAATTTGATTTAATTATGTTAACAGAACATGTTACTGCCTTTGTACTCAGCAGGGTGTATAACACTAAAGAAAAAAGTTAAGTACCAAGGCTTTTCTCCAGTCCTTCCTCGAGAGAGCAGAACATGTAAGCTGCAGTTAATAACTTACCTCCTCTGATCTCAGTGATGGCAGTGCCAGTGCTAAATTCATGTCTCAATCCTGACACTGCCTTATCATCATATGAAAGAGGAAGAACAGAGACTCTCCGACCAAAATAAGCAGACAAGCTTTCATGACTGTCTGCTGGCGTGAAGTAACGAGCAGAAACACTTGCCTTGATTAAAGTGGGGAAGGCTGGAGAGTCTTTCTCCAGAGGGTAGATCTCAAATTTACTAGGGATGAACTCGTTCTTCATAGGTAACTTGAAATTGCCGTTGAGGTCGGCATTTCCCCATTTCTGAGAAAACACACACACACACACACACACACACACACACACGTGTTTTGCTAAATCCAAGAAGCAAAGCAATATTTATTCAAGTCTGAACAAGAAAAACAAAACGTATGTGAACAAGTGCAAAGAACTGAGAAAGAATGGGAAAAGCTGAAAGAAGAGCCTAAGGATAAGACATTTGTTTGACACCTTAACCACTTAAACCTATATGCTTTGTTGACCAAGGTCCCGAAGGCTCTGAACCAAATGTCATCGCCAAAAATAGCTGAGCTTGTAGATCTGTTATTTTAGCAGAATGTTCACCTTTAATGACATGCCTAGAATAAGGACACCAGGTTTCAAGTGTTTAATCATATTACAGATTGCTTGCACACAGCGCCAGCATCCTCCCATGGGAGCATCCCTGTGAGTGCAGTGACTCACCTGGAGCACGTCTTCAGCGATGGCCTCCTGTTTGTACTGTGTGCCATACCACTCTTCGGTTCTGTCCGTCTGCCCTTCAAACGACTTTGACACCACCGCGACTCTAAAGGGGGAAGAGGAGAGAACGTAACGAGGTCATGTTACAGTATATGTATTTAATTTGTATTTAACCCCTACCACTAAAAGCTTGTTAATGTATTCATTTTTTGTCTAATGTTTTTAAATCTGTACCACTAAAAGCTTCTTAAATGTACGCACTATATTATACTGGGCTCCAGTGTTCCAAACCTTGACATTAGATCCAAGCACCTTTCAAATCGTCTTAGTTTTCTATTAATAGGGTGACTGTGGTAGTAGCTAATGTATCTGTGTTTCGCCAACCTATTATTGACCATCTATGTTTAGAAGATGTGCCATCTCAATTGACAGCCAAATGTTAAACTGTGAACTCGGCATTGATCAATCGCAAAGTAGCGCTGAGAATAGAGCTCTCTTGCAAACATCCAGCCAATGACTATTAGTAGGACTAGGGTCAATGTAAAATCTGATCGCTGATTTTTATTAACAGCCAAGTGTGATTATTATTTTCAGACATTTCAATGAGTAAAAGGGGGTCACAGTACATTTGCACATAAGTGAAATTTGGCCTCTGCATTTAACCCATCCTAACTATTGCAGTGAGCACCATTAATACAGCGGGAAGCAGTTAGCGGCTAAGTGTCTTGCTCATGGACATTTCAACACACAGACCGGGGCTGGGGGGTGAACCGGAGACCTTCTGATTCCCAGAGAGCCCCTCTACCCATTATGGGCCGTTCCGCCACAACCGTATGCCCTTCACATGAGTTTCTGGTTCCAGAAAGTTGAGTCAACTGGGAAAAGCAAACAGACCTAAGTGCATATAAACCTATGCTATCAGATGACAGTCTCATTTGGCATAATACTTTATCAATGTTTTTCTGTGCATGGACAAACATAACACATCAGTTTAAGACAACATCACTAACAGCCAAGGTGAAATCCTATTAGGATGCCTGCGATTTCCGTCCACTGAGAGCAAAACTGGATAAGGTATCCACCGGGTATCTATCGCACAAAGTAACCAACATGCTTTTGAAGTTGGAGAGAAAATTGAATCTGTAGCGTTGCCTCACATTTACTTTCAAGGCAGATATTTTAAAAGCTAAATCTGATCTAAAGATCAAAGCAGGGCAACACTTTGTAAGTAGAAGGAAGTTATTTTGTTATCTCAAGACCGTAAAACGGGAATGGTGCGAGCAAAATGGCTGACAGTTCACTTCAGGCCTCCTTAGTAAGTGATTCTTTGATATCCTGGCCAATTACACTGTATATGACTGGACCAAGTTCAATACAACTCAGCTTTTGTGAGAGGTACTGTACCTTTCTCCTTGCTGAAATGTGGCCTTTATGTCACAAAGTACTGAATGCAGAGATGGAGTAAAATATAAACCCTGGAATTAAGACAGAACCCAAGAAAGTAAATACTTTCCAAACTATCCAAACCAAACAAGGGCAAACTTCGATGACATTTTACATAATAGTCTTATGCCATCTAGGAAATCCAATGCAGGGAAGTGCAATGGCTTGAGACAAGCTTTCAGATACAACCAGTCTCCTCCTATAGATGAGACTAGATCAAGTAATGTACGACAATGTGTTCAATAATTGACCATTTTGGAACCCTGAACTTTGAACACCAAATTGCATCATAATTACGAAATACTGAGTTAGAGATGTAATATATGAAGTTTCATGACATTGTCCACAATATCTCAATGCACTGTATCATAATTACACAGTGACTCGCATACATACAACAGAGATCTTTATTACAATATTTTCACAATCGCGAAAACAATAATCACCAGCAACTCTATGTTGTTGGTGTTCTCTATGTTGTACCTTTAACTTGAGGTTAGCCATGCCTGCCTTGAGATGAATTTAAAAAAGAACTTAACTGTTATGCCAACAGTGCTTAAAAGAGACTGCAAACATTGCCCAACATTGCGTCTCTGCTAGAGGGGGGTGATGTACTAGAACTGACCTGACATGCTCTGGTCTCAGCTTATCCAGCACCATCTGTATCAGATCTGGTCTGAACTCCTCCAGAAGGTACTCCGCTGCCAGGATCTCCTCCAGTGGGTAGTACTGAAACAGAAATCAAATTATCTTTAAAGTGGTTGGGAGTACTGACAACTTAACTTTGGGAAATCTCTTCCGTTTAATCGGGAAGTTCACATGTCGGGTTCAACTGCCACTTTATGTTGAGCACCAAATGCGATGAAAGTTGAAACTCTCTACTTCTCATGTAAAGCAACATTACAGGTGCAGTGACTTTAGTTTAGGTGAATATGTTTCAACACTGGCAAGGTAAGTGTTAGGAAACCTGCATGCATACCATCAAAACATGAGCATAATACCAAAAAGGTATGCTGTACGCCCCTCTCTTTTGTTTATTAGTGTGCAGATCTCCCATCAATTACTATTTCACATTATTTTAGTGTGCGAAACAGTATGCCAAAATTTGCAACAGAAACACAGAACATTTCAGCTGTGTGCACACAGAAATATACGTCCTATTATTAGTAGAGCAGGATTCTATGACAGCCATGTCATATATAGTAATCACACAGTCACAGTGTAGTAATACTGTGACAGTACAATGACTCCATCTTCTCTATAAGTCATGGATGTAGGCAGAAGCACCAGCCTGATGACATCACTCGCAGGCATAATGAACTGCAGTGTGTTGCCCTGGAGACAAACTCTGCAGATGAAAGAGAGGACCTACGTGCGTTAAACCAGCCACTTTGGAAGTGTAGCCACGGGGTCGCTCTTTGTCCTTGAACCTGAAGGCCACGTTGTTTAAATCCTGCAGGAAGAGAGAGCACACGTTGAACTCTAGTTAAAAAAAAAACAGCAGAATTTTACCTACTGTACGCCTAAACTAAAATGCCCAACAAAAAACTAAAAAGGGACAGTTACTTCAAGCTTTTCTACATCCTGCTTTCATGCTCATCCAAAAGTACAGGAGATGCTAAAACAAATTTATACCAAATGAATGCTGATGGACTGTGGCAGTTGTGGTAGAGTTCGCGAGGAGCCTGGCAGGGATCCAGACATGCGTAATTCAGAGGTCATTTTCTATTAAAATAAATCATCTCTGGCAGAGAGAGTGAAACTGAAAAGAACATTTTAGAATCCATCAGCCACTGTGGCCAGTGATTTGCCATAATACTGTCTCTCATAGCCAGAAATAAGAGCTGAATTTGTCCTTGTTTATCTCATTTAAGTCACAGCTTCGGACCAGTTAGCGCACAGACCATATGCCCCTTGTGAGCACAAGGATAAGCATTCAATGTCTGCATGGATCACCTTGCACTCCTGAAAGACCCACTCCTGAGGTCCCTCTGTGCGCAGTTTCTGGATGTACTGGAACATGTGGAAGATGATGTCCTCTACATGCACTGCAAAGGACAAGTACAAATGACGACCCAACGCACACAATTTAACTCCAACGAGTGTACCATTTGTTAAATTAACACTTTCTTAAAATGCTATACATTTGTACGTGTATATACCATAAAAACTGTAAAATAAAGTTGTAATTTTTTTTTTTTACACTTTCTACAATTTGACTGTGTACTTACAGAGCCCCTCCTCAGTCAAATCCACATTGATGATGAAGAACATGAATCCTCTCGCTCCTTCTTTTTGTCCTCCAACCAGTGTGTTCACCCAGCCTGAGTGGCATGAAAAAGACTATTAAGACACTATTAAGCGTGAAATTAGAAGCAAATTAAAAGATTGATTTGCAATGAGAATTTACCATAATTTTGTACTTTTCCGCCTTATTTGACTGATTAAATGGTCTGAGTATGGATTAATCGGTTAATTAAAAAAGTAATAGAAAGATGTATTGATTAGGAAAATAATTGGTAGTTGCAGCTCTACACAATTTTAGGAAGAATATTTTTCTTGACAAGCACTGCATAAGCACGAATCCTGGAACACTGTTTGAAGCTAAACAGTCTCCTTGGCTCCGAGAACCTACTGTACTTGCCCAACACACATTAAGTAATAGGTTTATTTTACATAATATTGCACAGTGCAAGTTCTTTAACGTCAGTTCATAAATACACCAATAGTGTTGAAAATTATGTGAGAAGAGATTGCATTCAAAACAAGAACCACTTCAGGCATTTTAAATTCATTAAACTGAGCAAACTCATTAGGCTCCTTTTTGACAAGTACTATAAGATTAATATTGAAAAACCACATATCTAACTTCATTATTTGTCAAACAAATATCACTGCATGTCTATTGTTAGCATCATGCAGCGTCATGCCCAACCTTTGGATTTGAGCTCAGACAACAGACTTCCTGGACCCTCGTGACCGATCAGATGTCCTAGATAGTGTCCTGGGTTAGACTTGTAGTACTTCTGCAGGTCTGGGATGGGGAAAGTCACATACAGGTTCCTGATGTCTTTGATAGGCACCACTTTGTAGAATTGCTGTAGTGGAGGGGGAAAAAAATAAAGTAAAAAACTGAATGAATGGTTCAGTTTACAATCGCAATTTAGGCTAGTACTAGTAACTAGGCTAATAATAGTAATTGGCCTTATTGTTAGTACAGTAAATTGATTTATTGTTCACACCGCTGGCTGTTTTATATTAAATTTCAACTAGAAGAGGATTCTGCAGGCAATACAGAAATAGCTCTCACTCTCTCTCTCACACACGCCCACCCACTTTGAGTAAGTATTCGCCAGAGCAGTAGAACACACTTAATTTTCCTCCGTTTTGTGCATCCCTAGTAAAATGTGAGACATATGGGACGATATGTCTGCGACTCACTCACCCTGAGATGTTCCTCCTGGAAGGGATGCTCAGGAAATTCTGGGATAGGCACGTTCTTGTTCTCCACCTCTCCAAACAGACTGACCACCATGGTGGTCAACTCGTCAAGTGTCTCTGAACATGAGGGCAGATAATACAGATGAGGGCAGAAGACAAACTACATCTCATTGGACATTAAAACTACTTAAGAGCATATTCTTCGTCGACCGGTGTTCCTCAGGGGTCAATACCAGGTCTGCTCCTTTTTCCCCCTCTATATCAAATATCTTTCCTAGAAATACCCAAACTACAAGCTCACATGCAGATCTACAAGCTCACACATTGTGACGCGTTGTGAGCTTGTAGATCTGCTATCTTTACTGAATGTTTGCCCCAGTATAGGGACGCCAGTGTTAATGTGGTTTACTTATTGTAAACTCACTATGTAATAGTGGATGTGATCTCACCTCTTCCTATCACACAGAGTCCCATTAGGTTGGAAGAGTAGAATGTGGAGTGAAATTTCAGGAGCTCCTGGCGGATGTCAATTCCTTCTTTAACAGGTCTTGTTTCAAGGGTCAATTTGTTACCTAAAAAAAACAATCAAGACTATAGAATTACAAAAACATATATTTTTTCTCCATAATTAAGGAGAAAACCATGTGCTGGTCAGGGTTTCCACTAGGCAATTTCAGGCATCCTTTTGGGTTGAATTGATCACCAGGGAGGGCCCTGTAGAAAATCATGAAATGTGTAAATTGGGTTATGTCTCCCTCAACATAACTAGATATCCAAGCAGCCAAGCCTGACATTAATGTCAGATAATTGGAGACAAAAGGAATAATTACAAAATGTCCCCTAAACCTTTTGATATGTTAATGTGTATTGACATCTTTGACAGGTCTTTTCTAGTCCAATTTTCAAAATCACATGACTCCATGACTGACTGTAGAGACTTTGGAAAAACAAATTAGCAATGATGCAGATTAACAATCACAATGACAGTCAACCACTTAAACCCCATACTGTAGAGCCCTATGGGACTCCGCTCTACCAAGTAGTGTATCTTCCGTTTTCACTCTACACTAAACATATTCGCAGAAAATAGCAGATCTGGTATTCTGGTTTTCCCCAGAATACGGATTCTGGGGTTTAAGTGGTTAAAGAACAAGTGCTATAGGGGAGTCAACAACAGCCTCTCTGACAGTAAACATCTGTGGCTATGTATTAAGATCAGGCTGACCTTTAGAATGACATAGCAGCACAAACATGAGTTATACATGATGTGTAATAGTCAGTTGTGTACAGTACTGTATGTGAAAAATGTTACAGCAAACTAGTCAAGTCAGTCAAGTTGCATTAAACAATTCTTAATAGATGGAAAATGAGCTACGTCTGTCTTTTTCATAACAAATCTGGAAGAACAGTATCATAATTCTGATGAATAGCATAATTTATATAGCTAAATTAAATTGTATATTTAATAATTTAAATGGAACATAGACTCAACATACAACATGCACACATGTCATGTTGAGTCGTATTAAACTGCCTTATTGACTCTAAAATTCATTCTTTATTATATATCCCCGCAAAAATAAATTGCAATGCAATTTTTTTGCAATTAACATCCCTACTGAGGAGTGACTTTATAATTGTCAAGCGTGGGGGGGTCACCTCCCTGATCAGAGTTGATCTCCAAAGTAAAGCCAACTCACTAGCATGCACTTGCTGCAGGTCTGCCCTGTTTACAAGATCTATTCCACTTACAACAGCCTACGTCATCTAGTCCTTCCTTCAAGGCAGAAAAGATATCTAGCCAATTGTTAATGACACCTTCAAAAGGCCACTACCATAAAATTACATCTACGCCACCTGGAGACAATTAGAACAAGCATTTCTACGAGAGTTTTGTGTTGCGTGTCCAAATCGTACTTGTATCATGTCCCTTTGACATAGCATCTGTTTCAGACCTGATCCAGTTCTATTCTTAGATGGATTAAAGCCTGTATAACTCAACACTGCCACCAGCTGGCTATTATGGGCTTAGAGCCTTTCTAAATCCACAGCAATCATCACATACTGTAGTGGAAGGTAAGCTCCCTACACATAATGGACTGGTTTCCCATGTAACATTTTGTGTTGCCAGTTGAATGAAATAGTCATTAATGATCAGTGTCGAAAGATGTTATTGGAATGTCAACCAACTAGGGAAAATATGCCATTTTGATTGGCAGATGTGTAATGCAGGAGCACAGTAATTCTCTATGAGACTACGAACGAGAACAGATGTGCAGAATTCCTTCATAGCTAATAAATATCAAATTGTACACCATACTGTACAATGTACTTCTAATTAATAGAAGCAGTCTGGTTCGTAATTAGCAACACCTGGGTGACAGATACGTTACTGATGCTTCATTGAATGAAATTGGAATACTTAATCTGTTCACAAATGAGCCACAAGTCTGATTTATACTTGGTTGCAAGCCAGTGTCACCCAGAGATAATAGCTGATCTACAAGCATTTTGAGCTTGTACTAGATATGCTAGTTTTATTATTTCTGACAATTTTGAAAATCTTCACCTATGACATTCCTAAAATGAGGTCGCCAGGGTAAATGTGTTTAATACCTGTTCCAAATTTACTGAAGGGGTGGTCGGGATTGCCAGTGGCCTTCTCCAACTGGAACAGCCTCCAGGCATCATTCATAAGGTTCTTCTCATGCTCTGAGTCCACAGCATTCACCTCACGGTCCTTACAGCTCTCATCAAACAGCGGGCACAAGAAGAACTGGGCAAACCTACAGAGGCATAGAACATAAAAACTGCTACAGACTGGATTCATCTCAGGGTTTTCCTCAACTCCAAGACATTTTCTTTAGAAATAGAAGTATTTTGGGCTGGTTATTAGTTTGCACAAAGAGCTAATAGACCTGGCACAAAGAGATGCAAAACCATTTGCATGTTTTAGTGTGATCAACTGCCATGCAAATAAATTGGCTAGACAGACAAAGTTGTAGTTACATCAATCCGACATCTGATCTGACCAAACATAGCCCTCTGTCCTATCAGCTAGTCGTTTAAGCCAACCGCATGTTCATGCTTGCTTATGCTTGTTAAGTATAAATAAAAGGCTCGATAGAAAAATGCAAATGTGTAATAATTAGGGCTCTAAAATCTGACATTGAGAGTTCTTTGCAAAGAAACAGGGCTATAATTGTTTCTCTTTTTGTCTCTTAGCACTCTGAACATTCATTAATCAAAGAGATATGTCATTCAAATAATTATAACATGACTATGCTTACTAGTAGCTTTGGAAACGGCTCTGACATAGACGTTCCCCTCACAACATAATGGTGTTCATTAGCGTTTTTCAAAAGGGAGCAAACTAAGTCATCAATATTTTAACAGTCTTGTGCACTGTCCTTTCCTTCCCTACAGTCCAGATGGTCCTCACAAGTCACAATTCGATGGCAACAACAACAATTAACCTATGACACAGAAACAGGTGCTGGCTGGACAATCATTCATTAATAAGTAGGTAATCCTATCCCATCAACAGTTGAAATTCTTCCACCCTAATGCCATGTTCTCTCAAGCAGCTGCGTTGACACACGAGAAGAAAGCTTGTGACACTGAAGACTCCGGTCTCACCCTATGCCTATGGTTTCAGGAAATGTTGCGAATTACACTGCCGATTACTCTGTAAAATGCTGTACAGGTCCATTTGTTACAATTGTACACTCAAGAGTTACAAATCGATCAATGAAAACTGAGGACTTTACGGTGTACTCTCGCCAGCCCAACAAGGCTAGCAGTAGTAATTGGAGCCAGATAAAGTTGTTGGACAAACATGCATTTGCATATTGATAAGTAAACAACTCCGATGAACATACGACATTGATCTTGATTCTTAAGTAGACCAAAGGTATATTGAAAAGGAAAAACAACATCACTACAGAATAACCATATCAGTATCACCATAAAAATGTAAAAGGAATAATGAATATTTACAGTCGTTCATCATACCTACTGGTATTTAAGTTCATAAAGTTAAGTATAACTAAATGCATTTGAAATTAAATAAGTTACTTTTCAGGATTCCAATAAAAAAAATTGCCGATCTACAAGCTCAAAACGCGGCGCACTGCGACACGTTTTGAGCTTGTAGATCGTAGTGCTGCACGATTCTTGCTCAAATGTGAATCACGATTTTCCTCCATAAGAATTGAGATCACGATTCTCACACAATTCTCTTGTAAATATAAAAATATAAGGAAAAAAAAAAAAGAAATAGTCATAATTTAAAATCGAGATCGCATAGGTGTCTGAATCGAGATCACGATCTTTTTTCGATTAATCGTGCAGCACTAGTAGATCGGCTATTTTTGCTACATATAATGGCGAAAAAAGTTCAAATACGGAGAGACAGTATAGGCAATGTGGCCCTCTGGAGTGAGTGTGGAAATATAGTGGCCCTCTCCATCATCAAAGTCGCCCACCCCTGACTTAAACCATATACTTAGATGACCAGATTCCCAAGGGCTCTATACCTTTCATGGTGAAAGGTTTTCTAGAGGTCTAAAGGTTTTAAGCTTTGACTGTGCATGCATTATGTCTATGAAATTTCACACAGAATAAAGAAAATAACAGGCGAGAGGTTAGAGAAGAATGTTATTGCAATTGGGTGCCACCAACTTACTACTGTAGCTTAAACCCTATTCACACGGCACTTGTATTGTCTGGACCTATCTAACTGATGAACTACCCTTTGACCTATGCATTTTTTGCAGATCATTCATATGGGATTATGTACAGTATGCAAGTCTGAAATGTGCTTTCATTTACCAGTGTCCAGTTGCATGAAGCAACTTCGATTAAGCTTTTCCTTAGAAATGTCTTGTTTTACATTAAATACATTAATACAATTTTAATCTCATATATAATTACAACATATGTAACTGCAGACAATATAACCTTAAGTAGAAAAACTAAGGAGTTCTCTGCTTTGTCAGAGCAGGGTAATATGTTGGGCCATAAGAGCAAGAAGACCAGAGGAAGCTTCAGAAATAGATTTTTACTTGACAAACTACCAAAATGGCAGAGTCGCACTATGGTCTCTGCTATTATTGCAGCGCGTGCCCCAGCCATTTGTACACTTTTAAGAAGCATGTAAAAGGTGCGTCACGAAGTGATGCATACTACATACATATTACACAAGATGGGCACACCCAAAATGACAAACAAAACCTGACACACTCTGTCTGAACATGACCAAACCTGCTTAAAAAAGGACATACCGAGAAGTCATAATCTGGCTAATTCCTTTCTGTGAAAGGCAATATCAATCAATCCAACCAACTAATTAGGACGTCACGTTACCTATCCAGGGCTCCCTGCAGGTGCTCATGGGACACATCAAAGTAGTAGTTGGTGTGTTCTCCGCTGGTGAAGGCATTGGAACTGCCTGCATGCTCGCTAAGGAACTGGCTGTATTCATTTTCCTTGGGGTACTTCTCGGTGCCAAGGAACAGCATGTGCTCACAAAAGTGGGCCAGGCCTGAGATGTTCGCTGGGTCCGACAATGAACCTGTGATAGAGCCACAGAAATCCAGTCAATCGTTTATCATATTTTATGGATCATAAGCCTTTTACATTAGATGCAAAGTCATATGCACTAACTGGTCTTACTAAAATAAAATAAGACTTCATTAAAGGACAACTTTGTTTTTTAACTTTTTTATTTACTGCTTTCTACAGTTTTAGCAATTTTCGCGATCTTTTTTACAGTGGGCGGGGGCATTCTGTCCAGTGGCTAAATATGTCTTTTTTTACACAATAACCCGCCGTTTTCTTTATTATTATTTACAGTAGCTCTTCTATATAACTCACATCTGGCCATCAAAGACCACAGGACCTTTTTTATTGTGTAAAAAAATACATATTTAGCCACCTGCCCGAATGCCCCCGCCCACTGTAAAAAAAAAAAAAAAAAAAAAAAAAAAAAAAAAAAAATCGCAAAAATTGTTAAAACTATAGAAAGCAGTAAATTAAAAAAATATAACACTCATCTTTTATTTACTTTAATTACAAGCTAAAATATAAACCTTGATGGTAAAAAAACAAAGTTGTCCTTTAAGCCCAAAGCACCTTGAAATTGTATTTTATACCCCGATTCATCAGTAATAGATTTACAGCTATAGGCAAAACATGCCTGATAGCTTGGTCATGCATGGCATGTAGACTCATTCAGAGGCAAGCACTTTGTCAAATTTCTCCATAATTTAAACCCTGAACTTTGTTGAAACCATTTACTGGCATTTCCAGAGTAAACTGTATAATGGAAAATCTAGTAAATCTAGGTTAATTGATCACAATAAATAATAAATTTTAAATGACACAGTAAAATTCTCCGTGTTAAGTAACGCAGTGTACAAATGGAACCCAATAGCTCCGCACGGGTACATTTTGTTCCATTTGTACTCGTCATAGTTAAAACTAACATTAACCCATTAAAACCAGGAAAGTATCTGTCATTTTAGATTTCAGCGTTGGCTATTCAAAAATAGCATGTATACAAGCTCACAGCGCGTCCCACGCTGCAAGTTTGTACATCTGCTATTTTTGCTAAAAATCTTGAAAGAACTACTGGTTTAGAAGGCATTTGTAGAATCGGCCTCAGGTCGTTGATTGATTGAATGCTTTATTAGTCAGAAATGTAAACAGCACTAGGTACAGTCAGACATAAAGGCTAAAAGGATAACACAAAAAAAGTCCTAGGAACATGTTTCCATTGTGGTCTTAATGGATTAAGGATTTTTAATATGCACACATCCAAGTGAAAGAGGTGAGATGGCATTACCTATCTGTACATCCAGTGCTGCTGATGATTTATCTGTGGTTGGGTCACTGATCAGCACAGCCTTTAATCCATTGGTGAACTCCAGGCCTCTGTATACACGCTTGTCCTCAGGAGAGCGAATGATGTCACTCACCACCCTATTTACAGCCGGGTCGGTCATTCTGAGGGGCAAGGACGACAGTAGCCTGCAGAGCAAAGGCACATTAATATCAACTCAAACCTACAGTAAAGAGACACCTGTTGCAGTGTGCTTAGCCAATATTGTCTCTCCAGGCCTGTTCACAATATGTTTTGATTAGTATTTCTAAGCCTATATTATTTGCACCCAGGGAAACACCTAAAAGTGACATCACTGTTCATTTGGGTGTAGAATTCGTTAAGGACAAAAGTTATAGGCGTTTTGTTTTTTCTATGAATATTAATAGACAGTCACTGACACATACAGATACATACACCAATACCAACTTTAGGCCCCAACTCATGGTAGAGCCCTCAATGAGAGAAGGTAACAGCAGAGTAGATCAACAGGACATTCAGCCCAACTCTGGACAAAGGCCATACACCTAACATGGCAACAAATGACTATTAGATCAATTCATTGCTATTAGGCTAATTTGCATGTCATTGCAATTTGCTGACTGTTCCAGCTCTACCTTTACAGCAGCTCTGAATACTGTCTGCTCACAAATATATCTAACCAACTAAAATTCATGTTCCCAATATTTATATATAGTTTCGCTCCGTTCCTAAAATGTTATGCGCCGAACCAAACTTTAAACATCCGTGTGGCTTGGAATCTACCATTTAGTTTTGGGATACGACGTATACAAAAGGGTAAACAGCGGAGCCTTGGCGGACGTCCACCCGATTCTGGAAGGTAACGACATAGAACCTCATCTCGGAGCTGTATAGCGGAGTGAGAGGTTCTTTATGGAGCTACACAACTGCCTGAGTATTCGCATGGATAGAACACCATATAATAACATACTTTGGAATGGGAATGCACAGGGATTCTTTTTAATACACGCTTCACATTCCATCTAAATCAAAAGTACTCGATCATCTTTCTCCGCTCAGTAGTTTGCCATCCATAGCTCATTTTCCTCAATTAGACTCAGCTACCAGTGCATGACCTGAGCAACACATAATATACATAATATTACAATTTAAATATATTTATTGCATTTGTATGTGACATTATATAGTAGTACAGCCTATTTTCAACATTTCAGTTATCAGCAGGTTTGAAACCCACCACCTAATCTTTACCCAGCTTTTAAAAGTGGTAAAAAATGTAAAAAAAGTAAAGTATACACATAATTTCTATTCCCATTAAATCAGATACAGGGTAACACTGTAATAGTAACTTTGGTGAGTAAAAAGTTGTTAAAAACAGCCAATAGTTAAGGCTTATAGAATAACAAAACCACACACATGACACTCGCATATAAAAGACCTTCTCACCTGTGCCAAAGGGACAGGGGGGCCTTCAACAACCAGTCAGTCAGTATAAGAGTCAAGACCTCTGAACCAGTTAGATAATGACATGATGAGCTAGGGTTTAAAGCCTGACACATACAGTACATGGTACAGTAGTAGTCATGCCATGTGTGCTCAAAAACCACTGACTCCAGGAAGGTCCAGTGGTCTTGGGCCACTGATGTCCCCTTTTTTAAAGTGTTTTTTCCCCTGTAAAGTTGCTTCTAAATATTGGTAGTTGCAGGTTGTTTATTTCTAGTGTTTAAAGAAATATTCCAAATATTTTGAAAATAGCAGATCTACAAGCTCTTCCAGAACTTCCAGATCTGCCATTTTCAATGTATACAGGTTTTAAGTGCTCATAATGGCCTAGTGCCCTAGTTTCTTCTTTTGGGCTTGTTTTCTTAGACCCGGTTGCTTATTTCTCTCACAAAATGTGACAACACGGTCTTGGCCACCCAGTCAGGACAGTAAAACCAAGTAGTTGGCCTTTCTTGTACGGAGGCAATTCTTGACACTTTTTGGGACCCTGTAGAAAATCCCATGAGGCCAACATATTCTGACTGACAGGGGCCCCTTACTGCACTGGCTCGGCTCCACTTGGCTATTTAGCCTGTTCATAAAATAAAACGTGCCTTTGTATGTATGTGGGGCCTTTTTAGTTCAGCTTCTGAAATTAAAAAAAGGTCAGGCTCACACACACATTTGGCTCAATTTTCTAGAGCAGTGGTTCCCTTACTTTTTAGCTCAAGACCCAAAAGAGAAATTAGATGTTTGTCCGGTACCCAAACTAGTGAAAATAGCAGATCTACAAGTTCACGTAGATAGGCTATTTTCACTACTTATTTGTTTTCTTATTTATCGAATGTCTTAAAAAAAAAAAAAAAACACAAAATTATTCATGAAATTATTTTGAAAAATTATAGATTTTGTTTTATTCATGCATTTCTTTTTCGTTTTTATGTTTGACATTTACTCGTGACCCATACCAATTGGCCCGCGACCCAGTGTTTGAGAACCAGAGTGTTGTAGAGGGCCCACACGCACCTGACTCTTGGGCCCCTGCGGTCCCGGCTCTGCATAAACACACCCTTTAAACTATTATAACAACAAACTACGCCATCCACTTGGGTTTCGACAGCTCTTCATTAGCCAACCGTTACTGTACTGTACTGTACCGTAACGTCAAGACTGACTAACGTTGTTACCCTGTGTAAAAAAAATAAAAAAGAAAGAAAAAAACCCCCAGAAAGAAGCAGTAGCTAACTAGCTTGAGAAATTGAGAAAGGACCAAAGCACGTCCCGATAGTCCTAATCTAGTTGTTCCGTGGAGTTCAGTTCTATGCAGCATTTATAGTGTGAACACATCATAAATGATATTAGTCTCAAAGCTAGTTTTGGTTCCAGCTAGCCTAGCATGTAGCCGGTATCCGGCCCTAACTAGATGAATAGCAACGGGCCGAGACAATACAATGGCCCACAATGAGCTTAAATTAGTACTATAAAAAGTTGTGGTATTTACCTGTCGAGGACCTACCTAAATTGTTGTTTAAAGTACAAACTATTCCCTGGCGATGCCTTCTTGAGATGCGTGGTAAACAACGGAGCTGTTCTGCTAATAATGCACTGCAGCATAACTTCATGAACAACAAATCCTACTCGCTTCAGCAGACCGCCATGTTTAAACAGACCGATGTAGTTGAGCCCAGAAGAACAAGCGTTGCCAGGTTTTGAGAGAGAAACAAGCCCAAGCGAAGCGAGCCCGTCGCATTTTAAAGGAGCGGTTCACCCCAAAAATATTATTTTCTATCAATTACACACCCCGTGAAGCCTTGAATGCATGGAGATTCAGTAGGAGACTCTTCGAGACTCTTTGAGACTCCGCCGGTAATCATTATTGGCTCAGGACAGGAATGCGACAAAAATAAAATAAAATCTCCATGAATTCAAGGCTTCATGGGGTATGTAATTAATAGAAAATAAGTAATTTTTAGGGTGAACGTGAACTACTCCTTTAAACATAATGTACATTGGCTGTTTGAAAATAGCCGATCTACAAGCTAACGCGTCGCGATGTGATGTGAGGCGTTGTGTTGTGAGCTTGTAGATCTGCTATTTACAAAAAAAATCCTGGATTTTGAAGGGGGGAAAGATTATTCTTTTTTTATGGAGGTCCCTGGCATAAACTATTTTCAGATGGGGGTCTGCAGACAAAAAACAAATACATATTGATTTGTGGGATCCTTGACATGAAAATGTCTGAGAACCACTGGTTTAAGCAACATTTAGTTAGCAAGCCTAAATAAGCAATTAAACTTGCCCCAAAAACCTCAACCAGCAATTACAAATATTTACAAGCAACTTAAAGGGATAGTTCACCCCCAAAATGACTTATTTTCAACCGATTAGTCCCCCCATGGAGACTTGAATTCATGGATATTTTTTAGTTTTTGTCACATTCCTAAGCCAATAATTTGATGATAATAATAAAGATGCTAATGTATTCGGTAGGAGACACAAAGGAGACTCTTTGTGTCTCCTACCGGAGAGACCGCTGGTTATCAAATTATTGGTTTAGGAATGCGATAAAAACAAAAAAATCTCCCTGAATTCAATGCTTCATGGGTTGTGTAATTGATAGAAAATAAGTAATTTTTGGGGTGAACTAGTCCTTTAACTGAACAATAAACCCACAGTCACTCATAATAAGCGGACATGGCAACACTGACTGTAGTCCAAAGGTACTGTTCGCTGCTGTTACAGTCTGTAATAATTTAATTATGAACAACACATTTCATACAAAATAAAACAAATGAACATCCGTTACGTGGGGTTATAGGGGCCAGTAATGACATTCAAACGACGATTAGCCAACGTTTACATTTTGTTTCATTATGTGAAAGAAGAGGTTGTTATTTTTCTAATATCGATTAACTATCCTGCGTGTGTTCTTTGACGTCATTCACCAAGGAGTACTAATTCACTCTATGACTAATACCAGTGGTGGAAGAAGTACTCAGATATTTTACTTAAGTAAAATTAGCAATGCCACACTGTAAAAATACTCTTTTACAAGTAAAAGGCTTGTGTTCAAAATGTTACTTGAGTAAAAGTACAGTATTGGCATCAAAATATTAAGTACTACCAAAAGTAAAAGTAAAATGTTTGAAAATATCTACAAGCTCACAACACGTCGCAATGCGACGTGCTGTGAGCTTGTAGATTGGCTGTTTTCCAATGGCAAGTGGTTAATGCATGTTTTATAATATAATCATTTATATCTGCAAAGTGACCAGTAACAAACGTTTTCAAATAATTGTAGTGGAGTAAAGGTACAATATTTGCCTCTGAGATGTAGTGGGGTAGAAGCAAAAGTATTGAAATGTGTAAATACTCCAGTAAAGTAAAACATACCTCAACATTTTACTTATATGATAAGTACAGTACTTGAGTAAATGTACTTAGTTAATTTACACCACTGACTACCTGACTAGAGCTATATTCGTACCCAAAACGTTTTGACATCAGTTACCTGGCAAAAAATATGATTGCGTCATAAAAACGTGATGAATATTGTACGTGTATGTCGCGTCATGCGTTTTATAAGGTGCATGTCATAACTCTATGGTGTATGTACAACTGTAGGGGCGCGTGTGTCCTTGGACTTGTTACCCTCAATACCCTCTCACGGCCACTAGATGGAAACAGACATCTGAAGTCGATAGTGGGTTGTTTCTAGTGGTCAGTGATGTTTCTGTTATAATGTGAGTGACCAATAGCTTTAACACAAAATTGTATGTGGTATTTAACTTAAGTAACTTAAGATGGATAGTTATTGCTTTAACAGACTTATTGGGCTTATGAAAGACGAACATGCGGGGTCATTGACATAAAGTTACTTACACAAGTCATTCAGTTCATTGATTGGTTTAGTTTATCTGCCAGTTTTGTTTACCTTTTAAAAAAGAACAAGAGACAGACCAATCACAACCGTCTATCTACTTGATGAGATCCACCCTGCCCTTCCTCCACAACTGTGGTACCATCGAGGCCATTTGTGAAGCACTTCGCCACGAACAGATCTTGCATGATAATTCCAGAGCATACCGAACACACAATGGACCAGCAAATCAAGTCAACCAAGAAAAAAGTGGTGGCTGTAGTAGGAGGTGGATTGGTAAGACGAAAATGAAAGAATTTCTATGTTGTTGTTGATTGACAGACACATGGCACTGTGCTATAGAAAGATTCTGTATGCTGTGTAAAATTCATTTTGTGGATAGGGTTGTGATGTTAGTTTCTTCACTGTAAATGTAAAGCACCCAACCACTCAGAACTAACTCAGATGTAAAAGTAAAATAATGCCACAATGTTGAAATACTGTTACAAGTAAAAGTCCAGAGTTCAGAATTTTTCTATGGGTACATTTTCATGCCAATACTTTTGTACAGTTATAACTGTACAAAAGTATTGGCATGAAAATGTACCCATTGCACAATCATATGGATTGTAATGAGTATTGCATTAATGTGTTCATCATCACTATGTCGCATCTGCCTGGGACTGATTATAATTGCTGCTGGGTAGCTTAACCTACAATCATAATTTATCAGTTAGTGTATGCTTTTTAAAATTAATGTCTAATTAAATCTAAATCTGCAAAGTAACTTGCTGTCAAATAATTGTAGTGGAGTATGAAGTATGATATTTGCCTGGGCTGTAGTGGAGTTGATTATAAAGTATTACAAAAAATAATTAAATACCCAAGTAAAGTAAAAGTACCTCAACATTTTTCGTACAGTACTTGAGTAAATGTACTTAGTTACATTCCACCTCTGGTCCTAACACCCTCTTTGCTTGGCTAAATCAATACAGAGCTGACCAGACTGGCAATGTAAGCAATGCAAAGCCTGCCTGTACCAGCGATAGTCTAATGTACTGTTGATAATATGAAGTTCCTGCATTGCCTGGTATCCAATGAAGCCTGCCTGGTATGATATGCACTCTGTGGTAATCTTTTCATAACTCTTACAGTATATTCATTCATCCACCCCATAGGTTGGTGCGTTGAATGCCTGCTACTTTGCCAAAAGAGGTTTTGAGGTTCAAGTCTTTGAATCTCGAGAAGGTATTTGATATTTGTGTTGTACTTGGAGAATAGGCTGGGAAAATATAACCAATATTCTATGCAATATACAGTGCACATGCAAAGGATTGAGAAAATATAGACATCCATCAATTGATTACAAGTACAGAGAAGTTATGATAGTTAATATTTTGTCTGATTCTGGACAGATATTCGCCAAGCCAAAATTGTAAAGGGAAGGAGCATCAACCTGGCTCTGTCCCATAGGGGACGGCAGGCTCTAAAGCAAGTGGGAATGGAAGAGACGGTATGTGTGTGTTTTTTATTGTACCAGTGAAAATATATACAAAAAATTAAGTCCTGCACACACTGTATCACCTCTGCTCTGCTTTGGCTTTTTAAAAGATCAATGTTTTGGTCACACAACTTTCCTCAAGATAACCTTTATCTTGAGGAAACGTTTATCTTTTTGAGTCGATGCAGAGGTGATCCAGTGTTTGCGGTACTTCTTTTGACTTTTTGGCTGTACTTTTGTGGCTTTGGATTCCCTGCATCACAGAAAGAGAGTAAAGCAGTTCGGCGTGTGTGTTGATCTGAACTTACTAGTGAAAATATACCCATACCCTTATGGGTCTATTTGGTACCATAATATCCTACACACTATTGTACTGCCAGTGTAATACAGTGTGTGCCCTTGTCTCAAACAACATAATGAGAAACTGGAGTGGAAGTAAGCAGATGGGCATCCTGTTTATGTTTAGCTGTATTCTTAATAATGAAATATACAAAGTGTGAAAATAAGCCTCAGGGAATCCATCCACGATGTACTCTTTGCTTTACAGTCCGTTCAGATGTTTAGTTCCGCTGTCTGAGGAGGGCAATTATGATCTTTTTGTGGGTCCACCACGTTTGGCGCACCATGTATGTTATGCACGCTTGGGAGCCCTCTGAGTCAGATGCTTGTTTTACACTTGCATGACTTTTCAGCATGACAGAACAGGGTTTGCTTTGTTGGCTTTTCAAATAAACTTTCAAGGGCGGCCATAATGGGAGATAAAAGATACTGTGTCCATGACCTAGGTCATGACGACGACCCTTCTTGCGAACAGAGCGTTTACTACTTTTACCAGTCGTCTGCGGTTGGAAATATACATTTATTTATTTATTGCAATATGTATTACAATTTTAACCATCTGTCTATAAAAAAAATATTCTGTTTTCCCCCTCAGATTGTCTCCAAGGGAATCCCCATGGATGCTAGAATGATTCATTCTGTGGGTGGGAAACTGTCAGAAATCCCTTATGGCAAGAAAGGCCAGGTAATTACAATTAGTTTACCAGCAGTATCAGTTAATTGCAAAAGAACAAGTGTACAATGACTCAGGTTATGATTACGTGAAGACATATGTGGAGACTTATGCTTCATTTATGCTCCATCATACAGCTCCTAAGCCGAAAGGATTGGACCCTTTTTTAACTGGAACAGACTGACTTGCTCGATAAAAGGTCCCAATGGTGACTGTACTCCTTTACTGAAAACTAAATCAAGAACTTGTATCACTGAAGCTCAATACTGCAACATAATAGAGAAATATGACATGCACCTCCATCAGTATCAGGACATTCAAAGGCAGTTTTATTCTGTTCGGAATGTAATAAACAATGCCAAGCCTTAGTAAATACCACATTTCTCATGAACAGGGTCACAAATATAGGTTGCTAATGACTTTGAACTAAACTCAACATATCATAAATAATTTTCTGAACCATGCTCAAACCGTGCACGTGGATGCAACAGTAACGTCCCTGTCATATAGCAGGATACATTGGCATCGGATAATTAACCACACACCTGCATAATTGCTCAGTCCCTGATGGAGAAACTGACTCCACAGACAAATTGTGACTAAGATTGGTCTTCAGTAAAGGTCTATTCGCTATTAAATGCATCTGTGTGCGTAACAAAAATAGCTGAAAAGGACTTACATTAGGAGACAGTAGCTGCACCTATGATACATAGACTGGAAGATGGAATGACACATGAATCTATCTACAACCGCAATCTCTGATCTTGAAAAAGAGGAGAATGAAACTCCATCGGATGCTATTCATTTGAGTATGGAATGAAAGTCAACTTACAGAGACTTGACATTAAGGCGTATAATGTTTTTTTTATAATATAGTCCTATTTTTTGTCAGAGTTATGTTATTGTTGGTGCCCTGGTGGATCACCACATTGAATAATGTTATCGTACTTCCCATGAATACAAGAACGGTCGCCCTGACCTTGGAACAGGGTTTGACAGTTATTTTGCGTAACTACTTCCTAACTTACTGTTATGGGCTGTAGTCTGTTCTCACCAAGCGGGGTGAGCGTTCCACATCGGCGGGGCGAGTGTTCCGGGCGACCTTTCCGCAGCGGCGGGGCGGGGTGAGTGGGCCACCGCTGGGGGCGAGTGGGCCGCGGAAAAAATGGGGCCGAGCGTGTTTTGGGGCGAGCGTTCCGGTTACCCTTCCCACAGCTGGGCCGGGTCCAAATCCAACCTGTGGCTCTGTCCCGCTCCCGCCTTTTCTGTATCTCTCTTCATTGTCTCTCAAGAAGAAACTCTGATTGTTGAGTTTTAAGCCTGAATTGAATTGAATAGTCTAGCCAAAAAATGTCCCTTGAGAAAAGATTGTTTGACTGATGAAATTCAAAACATCATGACTTCTTGTTTGCAATAGGTATATCAGCCTTTTAAAGTGGATTTATGAATAAAAAATATCTAAAGTGTGTGCGTGTAGGTATTATTCCTGCCTTACCACAGTGTCACAGCCTTGCTTGTGAAACTGCTATAATACAGCTATATGACTTTACTGAAACCTAACCGCTTGTTTTCATTACAGTACATCCTATCAGTAGACAGAGCCAACCTCAACAAAGAACTGCTAACAGGTAGGAACAGTAGTAGCATCTTTTTGTCATGTGGCTGGTGTAACATTGTCTGGTTTTGAAGGCTAACATTTTCCATTATTACCTCGGAGTAATAACAAGGAGATGTTTAATGTTGCTTTAATTAATATGTCAGTGTAAGACAGAATGACAGGAAGTTACTGAAATGTTCTTTAACTCTTAATTTCACATTTAAGTAGTACACTTTTAGGGGATTTTACATTACATACTACTCCAGCAGTGTCTTTTTCTGTCAAAGATTGCATAGATATTGATTAAATATATCGAAAACTCTCATTCTGGTGTAAAGAATGCCTTACAAATCGAAAGAATGAAGTCTGTATTCCTCCTCGCTGAATATTATGTGCAACTTTACTGCAGGCGCGTACGGTGGGTTCTAACGCGGACCGGGCAAGATTATTAATGACTCCCCCCTTCCCCCCGGCCCCCCACCCACTGCGTCGCTGGCATGTACGCGCGTGAAGCGTGCGCGATTTTTTTGCTTAATTAATTCATTAAATGACCATAAAACAACATTAACAACACTCTACCCATCCCTCAGTGTGTTCCATCCTCAAATGTTTTACTTAAGTAAAAGTATCAAGGGTTAGAAAACTTTTTTTTCACATTTGAAAACATGTGAAATGGGACCTTCTGCATAATGAGTAGCCTACTTTTACTTTTGGTACTTTAAATACATTTTGATACCAATACTTTTCTACTTTTACTCAAGTACATTTTGAATACCTTACTTTTACTTGTAACAGAGTATTTTTACATCGCAGAATTGATACTTTTGTTTAAGTAAAAAATTTGAGTACTTTTTCCACCACTGGTATTCAGTGCATGCAGTGACTGTTAGTGCACACAGGACGCGGGAGTCGGGACACAGCATAGCAACCCTTCATTTCAATAAGGGCAGACAGCAGAGCCAAAACCTGCAGAACATGTTTAGCACAGCCACAGACATCAGGACTTGTTTATTAGAGGCAATTAGCATGTCTGGCTGGGGCCGTTTTTTTTTTTTAAATATATATATATATATAAAAAAATAGGGGAGCAGAGTTTTCCAGACCGGGCCATGGCCCCATTGGCCTCTATGACGGTACGCCCTTGCTTTACTGTAGACTAGACCTTTCTCTACTGAGCTGAGCTTAATTTCCATTTCAGATTCCCCCATGGTTTACAGAATGCTGTCCAAGTCTTTAATGTCCACAAAGAGTTAGTTATTAAGGGAACGTGAGTTCGAGTGCTTTTGTCAGCGATAAATTAACAAGTTCTTAACTAGGCTTAACAGGTTCTTTTGTACAGAGGTTCTTTAAAGGTTCTCTACTGGTTCTTAAGCTTATTTTACAGATTTGCAGATTGTCAACAACAGTGTTTCTCTCTGTCACGAGCCACTTCACCATGCCACTCAGACAGTAGTGATGTAATCATCCAGATAAATATCAGACATGCTTGAAAATGATCGGGGTGGCAAATGGGGAGGCAAATGGGGAGGCTTAAGATTGGATCCTTGAACATCTCAAAGTAAACTAGAGGATAATCTTGTCAGACAATCGCTGATATTCGGTACGTTTCCGACCCCCGTTTCCGACCCCAAATCTCCCCGATTATCCGGTAGTACGGGCTGGGCTTACAAATTATATGGAAGGGGAGAACAGGTTTTGTCACCTATATGGAGTTTTCCTTTATTTTGCTGTCATAACAATCCTGTTGTTATATACCTGTGATATAAGGACAACAACATTAACAACACTCTACCCATCCCTCAGTGTGTTCCATCCTCAAATGTTTTACTTAAGTAAAAGTATCAAGGGTTAGAAAACTTTTTTTTCACATTTGAAAACATGTGAAATGGGACCTTCTGCATAATGAGTAGCCTACTTTTACTTTTGGTACTTTAAATACATTTTGATACCAATACTTTTCTACTTTTACTCAAGTACATTTTGAATACCTTACTTTTACTTGTAACAGAGTATTTTTACATCGCAGAATTGATACTTTTGTTTAAGTAAAAAATTTGAGTACTTTTTCCACCACTGGTATTCAGTGCATGCAGTGACTGTTAGTGCACACAGGACGCGGGAGTCGGGACACAGCATAGCAACCCTTCATTTCAATAAGGGCAGACAGCAGAGCCAAAACCTGCAGAACATGTTTAGCACAGCCACAGACATCAGGACTTGTTTATTAGAGGCAATTAGCATGTCTGGCTGGGGCCGTTTTTTTTTTTTAAATATATATATATATATAAAAAAATAGGGGAGCAGAGTTTTCCAGACCGGGCCATGGCCCCATTGGCCTCTATGACGGTACGCCCTTGCTTTACTGTAGACTAGACCTTTCTCTACTGAGCTGAGCTTAATTTCCATTTCAGATTCCCCCATGGTTTACAGAATGCTGTCCAAGTCTTTAATGTCCACAAAGAGTTAGTTATTAAGGGAACGTGAGTTCGAGTGCTTTTGTCAGCGATAAATTAACAAGTTCTTAACTAGGCTTAACAGGTTCTTTTGTACAGAGGTTCTTTAAAGGTTCTCTACTGGTTCTTAAGCTTATTTTACAGATTTGCAGATTGTCAACAACAGTGTTTCTCTCTGTCACGAGCCACTTCACCATGCCACTCAGACAGTAGTGATGTAATCATCCAGATAAATATCAGACATGCTTGAAAATGATCGGGGTGGCAAATGGGGAGGCAAATGGGGAGGCTTAAGATTGGATCCTTGAACATCTCAAAGTAAACTAGAGGATAATCTTGTCAGACAATCGCTGATATTCGGTACGTTTCCGACCCCCGTTTCCGACCCCAAATCTCCCCGATTATCCGGTAGTACGGGCTGGGCTTACAAATTATATGGAAGGGGAGAACAGGTTTTGTCACCTATATGGAGTTTTCCTTTATTTTGCTGTCATAACAATCCTGTTGTTATATACCTGTGATATAAGGATTTTTTGGTAACACTCTCCTCTCCTCCTTTAACCACAGCGGCAGAGATGTATCCCAATACAAAGTTGAACTTTGACTACAAACTGTTGGACTGGAGCGCTGAAACAGGGGCAATGACCTTTGCCGGGTAGATAACTGATTTTATACACATGAACTCAAGCAAACATATGCATGCGACACCTGCACACACAAACATGCACTCATGCGCACACACACACACCCCCACACCCGCACCCGCACACACACACACACACACACACACAGACACAGACACAGACACAGACACACACACACACACACACACACACACACACACACACGCACACACACACACACACACACACACACACACACACACACACACACACACACACACACACACACACACACACACACACACACACACACACACACACGTTAAGTGAAACAATGGGGGTAGGAGGCAGTTAGGAAATATAATTACGAGAGTAAACACTACATTATCCTGGGGGTAGGAGGCAGTTAGGAAATATAATTACGAGAGAAAACACTATAGTA
The DNA here is from genome assembly GCF_963280865.1 of Gymnoscopelus braueri. Classification (NCBI taxonomy): domain Eukaryota; kingdom Metazoa; phylum Chordata; class Actinopteri; order Myctophiformes; family Myctophidae; genus Gymnoscopelus; species Gymnoscopelus braueri. The sequence continues at coordinate 16,808,511 of NC_137619.1, read as the reverse complement.
TATTATCCTGGGGGTAAGAGGCAGTTAGGAAATATAATTAACAGTAAAAACACTAACAGTACATTATCTTTTGAAGATAGTCTATTCAAAGACACATAAGCTAAACCTCGAGCCTGTGTTTTGACTCCTGCTACCATGGATCGTACTGTATGTTCTGCCTTTATTGATCGTGCTCCTTTAGGTAAACACAGGTCGCCATGCATGTGTGTTGGTAGGTGGTGATAAACGGGCTGCTTTTAAGCGTGTGACATTTTAGTAGTGCTATAATTGGTTGTCCTTGAGGTAAATGTGACATGATCTACAACCAGATTAGCAGTGAAATACCTGCAGGTGGGTTTTGTTGTGGGATTTAACAAAGCCACGTGGTGAATAATTAACATGGCATGTAAAGCCACAGTGACTCAGTACTGTGACTCTCTTACTGATTATGCAACATATCTAAAACAGGTACCCAGTAAAATACGTCTCCTCCTTTCTAGTTTTAGCAACAGGTTGTCATTTCTTCTCTGTAGTGTGACATACGGTATATTGTTACTCACTGTAGTTGATATCCAAGGCAGTTTTATGGCAAAAAGCCTAGCCTTAGATCAAACTATCATAGATGTATTTTATCGATTTTGACATTTTTATAAAAATGTCAAAATCAATAAAATACTTCTAGTATAGTCTTGATCTAAGGCTAGCAAAAAGCTAATAAGCCTTTATTAAGATGGCTATTTCATAGTTTCAATACTAGGCTGTTTGTGCCGCTACACGTATTGTAACCCACGTCTAACTTAACATGCACATGTACTGTTTTTAACATTTTCACCATGAAATAGCACTCCAGACCTTTTCTAGTTTCCAGTATAAACCTGTACCCCCCCCCCTCTCTATACAGTAAAATCCTCAGTGTACAAATGGAACCAAATGGACCCGTAACATTCGTACACTGTCTTACATTAACACAAGGTGCGTACAGTACGTAGCTTACAGTATCCCTTCTATCTATATTTCTTAAAACGCCCCACAGTAATGGACAGTCTGAATGCTCAATTAAATGTCCAGTGGCTCAGCACAGCAAGGAGCTCTCACATGGGAAGCCAAATTGGAGACAAGCACCACCAGTTCTTTCACACAAGTGTGCTACATTTTGACGTAGCTGTGTCATTGTAATGTTACGGTTCTCTTTAAAAAAACGATTTCATCAACCTTCCATGACATGGGGATGTCTTTCAGGCCTGATGGGGCCAAGGAACATATCAGCGTAGACCTCATTGTCGGCTGTGATGGAGCCTTCTCTGCCATTCGCAAACAGTTCCTTCGAAGGAGCCGCTTCAACTTCAGCCAGACTTATATCCCCCATGGCTACCTGGAGCTGACCATGCCACCCATCGATGGAGAGGTCTGTCCACTACCGCTGTTCCAGGCTATAGGTCTGGCATGCCACAGTGATTTGATGAAGGCTGTCTAATTTCTGGCTAGTGGCTACATACAGTAGGCAGAACATGAAGCTAACATGCCACGGTTCTGGGTTTGGTTCCCACTGCTATCACTGCTGTCAATACAAATGCACGGTGGTAATGCACTTAACCACTTTAGCCGTACACTATATACTTTGTACAAATAGCGCAAATAGCCGATCTACAAGCTACCATTGTGAGCTTGTAGATCTGCAATTCTCTGCAAAAATCTGCAAAAAAAATAATTGAAATTGAAAATGAAAATAATACGCTCATGATCTTTTTGATAATTGATGAGATGCTGCTCAGCCACTCTATTTATGTTCTTTATATTTTCTCTTTGGCAAATTTTGGTACACAGCTAAATCCTGTGTTAATTTCAGTCTGATGTGTAAAGGAGAACAGTATCTGCACACATAAACCAAGCAGGTGAATACACCCTAGCACCAAATAGAACTATCATTAGGACAAAAGCTAAGTTTCACTGCAGCACTGCTATACACGTGCAGATACAAATGTAATAAGCCTTAGTTGACGTTGCGGTCAAAGGGATTTCACTCTGTATATTTCAAAAAATATTAAATGAGTTAATGTATGGTCATATTTTGTAACCATCATCAAGGTTTACGCCCTTGTTTTCTATGTTGTGTTCCAGTTTGCAATGAAACCTCATTATCTGCACATCTGGCCACGGAACACATTCATGATGATTGCGCTGCCCAACTTGGTGAGTTAGCTTCTCTGTCATTTGCAGCGGCATAATTATTACGTATTGTATTTGGGAAGTGTGAGCTATAGTAGACAATAAAATATAACAAAACCATAACCACATGACAGTGATTGACCCTTGGGAGGTCACGGCACCGCTAATCCTCCTTATCTTTAGTACTCTAAATTGAACTCAAACCTAGTTCCCACCTCAGCTCATAGAAATCCCTCAAGCCACCACACGCTGACTCATCAGAACCTGGTGTCTGCTGTCTCCCAGGGCACCAACCCTACTTTACACTTATCAGGCTTACTCAGTATTTCAAATTATTGTTTGCTTTTAATTACTCTGCTCTCTCTAGTTATGCCACCACCAGCAATAGTGTGGCCGGACACGTTTTGGGGATTTCCGAAAATGTCCGCCCGGAGGCATTATGATTTCAGGTTTTCTGTACCTACTTCCCATTATCGTGAATACTATATCTCAGAAACACCTTGAGGGAATTTCTTCAAATTTGGAACAAACTTCTACTTCGACTTAAGAATGAAGTGATTTGATTTTAGTGGTCAAAGTCAGTGACGGCTTGCCTATACAGTTTGTGGCCATTGTATGGTGTTACACAAAAAGTGGTGCCTTCAAACCTACCGAATGTCACAATCCAATAGGCCCGCTCCTTTGGGGGCATGAAGCACCCAGGTGGTCTCCTTGACTTCAATGTTACAATAATATCATTCCCCCCTTTTCTTTTGTTTAATCCCAGCCATTTCAATGCATGCTCAATGTGATTCCTGTGTGCTAGCCCACAGCTTGATAAACCTGTTTTATGATTGGTTCTCACTGACAACTAAAAAGTTAATATCTTATCTTAAGTTTTACTTAATACTTACCATCTGTGCCTAAGATAGAGAGAAATAAATAACCTTGCTGCCGTGGAGATGCCATGGTAACGACGACACTCCCTAAAGGGAGAACTTTGGTGTTGATGGATAACAGCAGCTAACTGGGCAGATAATAGCATACCCACAACTCCCAGTCCCCGTAACCTTTATCCATCACTGGCACTGGAGAGTTGGTTAGCCACATGTCCCTACATTTGGCCCTTTTTCAACCTTATCTTCATATAATTGGTCCTCACTAATGCTCTTTATAAGATTTCTGTCTACTAACTGTACGTGTCCTGTGGACAGTTCAGAAATCTGCCTACCAATTACATCATCTGTGGGCATTCCAAGCATATAGAAACTACAGCCTTTCCCCTCCTTGAAAATTAACATGATGAAATAGAAGCCATTGTCCTTGCGTTAATAAAAAGTAAAACAAAATAAAAGTTTTAAATTGTCTTTGAAATGACCAAACCTGTCTACTGATGATGTTATTAGTTGGCAGGTTTCTGAACTGTCCACAGCCCTCCTCTGAGACACAGACTAAGTAAATGGTTCCATCTTATAATCAGCATTAGTGAGGACCAATAGTCCTATAAGTACTAGTCCTATAAGTATCAAGCAAGCTATAATAACAACATTAAAAAAAAAATCCAAACATGATTATATGCTTATTGGTACATTTTCATAATAATAAATACTACACATTTGGGCACTGGGAAGTCTACTAGTTTAGAGAATGATCAATAGCGTGAGCGAAAATGAAACGCACAAAGTGTCTTTCGGTTTGGGACCATTTCACAAAGAAAGACGATGACAATGTTGCATCTCTCTCTACGTCGTCCTTCATTGGCGTCTCCAGTCATCTCGATTCTCCATAGATCTGGCCAGCTCGTTTGTACTTTCTACACCAGCACTTTTCTTTAGCACATCCACATAGGTAGGTGTCGGACGTCCTTTTGCCCGTGTGTTGGTTCCCACAGTACAAGCTTTTTGGCAGGGAGTTCAGTCGATGGTAGTGACCGGCTAGTCTCATCCTCTTGACTGCTGTCTTCTCTGATACACTTGGTAGCCCCGTTATTGATAATGCGTTCCTCCTGTTTGATGTTCAGTACCACACAGAGCATTCTGGTGTAGCACCCGTCCAGGGACTTCTGTAGGGCTTGCGTCAGTGTCCAGCATTCACAGCCGTAAAGGAGAATGGACTCCACAGTCGCAGAAAATAAACTGATCTTGAAGGGTCGGGGGAGGTTGGATTTTCACACCTCCGCAGTAACAGCACGGTGAATACTGATGTGGACAAAGCTGCGAGAGTCTGGGCATCGCTGCTTGCAGCTTAAATTATTCAATTATTTGTAATAACCGTTAATTGATTATCCGTTAGTGACATCCCTAGCATCTGACATGTACTGTATGCTCACATTGCATGATACAACGTGTTATATTTACATTCGGAAACATTACATCCATTAGGGCCTCTGCATGTGCACCAGCATGTTCGTCGTTCGAACATGGCCAACTCGATGTGCGATTGTGTCTGTTTCTTTCTAATCTAGGACAAGACTTTCACCTGCACCCTCTTCATGCCCTTTGATGAGTTTGAGAAGATCACCACAGGAGATGGAGTCATTGAATTTTTCCAAACATACTTCACAGATGCTATACCACTAATAGGAGTGTAAGTAACATTTCCACACTCTCTCTTCATCCCTTCATCTCTTCCTCCACCCCTCCTTAATCTCCTCTTTCACCCCCCCCCACCACCGACTAGCTTCTCCTTTCCCACATCTACCTCCACCCTGCCAATCCAACCTCGAAACACTTTTCATTTTCCATCTTGCAGTCGCCTCTAACCACATCCATGGCCACGTTCTGTGAAGTGTGAAATTGCAGACCTACAGTTACATGGATAAGAGTGATGAGGTTTTAATTTGAGGCACACAGTATGTTGCAGGTGACAGGGAGATAGAGGATGAGGTATGGAAACGGACGAGGTGTGTAATTCATTTGCTTCCTCTCCGGGTTTACTTCATTTGGAGCGCTCATGCATTAAGAGCATTAATGAGCTGCATGGTTGTTTACTTTTCAAAGTAAACTGACTCCAGCAGCTCACGGAGACCTCGGCTCATTCGGTTTAGTCAAAAGACATGGATTCTTTTGAATTACAGTATGAAAAAATAAAAAGAATAATAATAATAAATATATATATACGTTTGAACACCTTTCTCCAGTGGAGAAGATGCAGCTGTTAGAATTAAGATTGGATGACATTTTGCAACACATTAGTTTGTAAACAAAGTTCTATATGTATTTTGTAAGTAAAATCCTTAGTGTATTTTAACTCAGAAGAGTGTACAAAAGGTTTGTTTATTATAGGTTGATTTTGTTCCAGAGTTAAAAGGATTTTACTGTGTATTCTTGTATTTTTTGTGTGCCTTGCAGTGACGCACTCAAGAGGGATTTTTTCCGACTGCCAGCCCTGCCCATGGTGTCTGTCAAATGCTCACCGTATCACATCGACGACAAGTGTGTCCTCATGGGCGATGCCGCCCACGCTATAGTGCCTTTCTATGGGCAGGGGATGAATGCTGTAAGTAATATAAAACACATAATGACACAGCTACAAAAGATAAAAGGAAATTTATTTGGGATCTCATGGCAGTCAACCTTTATTTTGCAGGGATTTGAGGACTGCCTTGTCTTCAATGAAGTAATGGATCAGTTCAACGAGGATTTCAGTGAGTAATATGAGTGCAGATTATCAAAGTCATCTAGGCTTTGTCTCATTGGCAAAGAAGATCCTATGACCGAAAATATGGCTGATTAGGAGAGTCGCATTACAATAGGAAGCATAGGATACATTCTAGTTATGGTCCTTGATTTTGCTAAATTCTGAGGAAACAGCGAATCAGAGCATAGTTAAACACAAATATAAGGGGTGAGTAACTGTTATAGGAAAGAAATGGTAATACCAGGCCTACGCCATGGTCTCTTGATTCTATAGATAGTATTCAGATTGTCAGAGCTTATCATTATCAAGGCCAAGGGTGAATAACATCAAAACATGAAAGCAGGGCCTTACCTAATAGTGAATATGAGATACGTTATTTGACATCCCATAAGGCTGTGCGGCGAGGCCATCAATCCTTACAACCTGTTATTTGAATGGTTTCTTTAATTCCAACTTTCTCAGCACTTATTCTCTGCCAGGTCAGGTACGTTATCGTGGCCTCCTGGTGGCGCTATAATAGGCCAATGTGAAAAGGGTGGCCGTTTCTTCTTAGGCCTTTCACGGCAATCGGACACTGCATTCATGATTAGAGGCATTTTGTTCCAAAAATGTGTTTTGCTAAATTAGACCTGCTGGTGGCGCTATAACAGGCCAATGTGAAAAGGGTGGCATTTCTTCCTGGGCCTAGTGGGAATGTGCGTGTGAAATTTCACGGAAATCCGAAGCTGCGTTCATGATTTGAGGCATTTTGTTCAAAACGAACCAATCCTGCAAACTTTGGAAGGCAAGGATGATGGAATATAGGAAATATAGGAAATCGGACAGATCCGTGTTGATCACATGACTATAGAGATACTGTGTACCGATTTGCATGACGTTTGGATAAAATCTGTAGGAGTAATGGGAAAAAAATGGGTTTAGCACAAATCGGCCTCCAGGTGGCGCTATGACAGGCCCATGTGAGAAATTTGGACAGGGGGTAAAACATACTCTCGCCATGCCTTTCGGCCTGGCGGAGACAATAACAGCATTGGACCAAAGAGCTGAGGTGATATAATAGGATGTATCCTTCCAAATGAGACAGAGCCATAATCAATAGAATTTGACTTTAACCCAGCGTCACAAACAATTGCAGATCCAGCAAACATAAGCATAAAGCCTAGGCTATTCAAAGATCAATCAATTATATAAATACAATACACTCTCTCACAACTTTTCACAGGTGCTGTGCTTCCCGAGTACACCAGAGTGAGGGTTCCAGATGACCATGCAATTGCAGACCTAGCCATGTACAACTACGTTGAAGTAAGGCAGATCATTAGCAGCTTGCAAAACATTTCTGAATTCACAACATTCTGCACAGTACATATGTCACAGTACGTTTGGAGAACCAGTACGATTGAAGACAGAGCGCTCGTTTTTAGGCACGGGGCTCCTTCGGGGCGAGGCGGGGCTTTTCGAGACAGGGTTTATTAGCGAGGCTCGAGAGGAGGAGAAGGAGGACGGCGCTGCGAGGCGGGGGGTTATTACGCGAGGCTCGCGAGGAAGAGGAGCCTCCTCCTCCTCCTCCTCCTCGCGTAATAAACCGTCCCGTCCTCTCCTTCTCTCCTTCTCCTCCTCCTCGGAGGAGAAGGAGAACGCGGAGAGGCGGGGCTTTGATGCGCCGAGCGGACCTGTCTTTTGTTGTTCCCCCCCACATAGCAACCAGGAAGCTACGCTAGGGGAACCATAATATCTATGAGGGGAACGCTGAACACGCGTTCACACGCACACGCTTGTCCATGACGGAGGCGCGCCGATTTAGTGGAGCTTGAGGCCGAGGAAGCGCGCCCTCGCGCCTCGAGGCGCGAGTGCCCGCGCTGACCGGCCGACGCTCCACTAGTCGACTCAGCGCCGTTTGATTTGTAAACCGATAGGGACAGAATAGTTCTTTTCATGGATCACTGTGTGTGTGTGTGTGTGTGTGTGTGTGTGTGTGTGTGTGTGTGTGTGTGTGTGTCAGGGAGAAAGTAAAACAAAAGCCAGAACACAATAAAAGTATCTAAACAGTCCTGCTTTCAATAAACCAAAAAAAGCATGAGCGCGTGCGCGTGTGTGCGTGTGTGTGTGTGTGTGTGTGTGTGTGTGTGTGTGTGTGTGTGTGTGTGTGACTGTGTGTGTGTGTGTGTGTGGCCATATATGTTTGTGCACAAGCCTGGCTTGTGGCTCCCTCTAGTGCTGGGTGGGTGGTAAAAACGAGCGCGCTTTCTTCAATCGTACTGGTTCTCCAATCATACTGTAACACATACACCAAGCATTAACGACTTCTGCACCTGTGAATTTGAGTAATTCAATCAATATCACATAACCCTGGCCTGTACTTTAACCAAAGTAATCAGATGTGGCCCCTGCATGTCATCCTTTCTTTAATCCAGAACCTTTATTTAGCCAATCTCTCACTCCGTTCTGCTTTCATTATTTATCAATTACTGCTTAAGAGTATAATTGAAGTGATTCATTGCCAGCTGCGCCATCTGCGCCATCTGCCAGACTCTGTGGCTGTGCCTAGAACTTAGTGGCTCTAAGACAAAAGTTGAAGACACATAAATCAGAAGGTACCCCTGAAAACTTTCATCCAATATGTCATTTATCATCGGCTAATTAACACTGATTGCATTTGCAGGTATTTCTGCGTGTTGTTTTGCCTACTAGAGACATACGGAACAGCTACACAGTAAAATCCTCAGTGTTATTTCCGTAGGTTGTACAATCCAAAAATTGGATCATGATACAAAGGTAAGAAATACAAAGTTAAGAAATAGCATTACAGAGGCACCATCAACAATGAACAACAGTATACAATAGTATACACCTACTACACAAATAGCCTGCACTATGCAGAATAAAAAACCCAAGGTCACAGTGTCATCACAGTATTCCACCCAAAGCACAATCCAGTAGGTATTCATTCAAGCAAAAGGTATTCATACAATATTATGGTCTCTGTCGGGTGGAAACCTCACATGTCCAAAACAGTTTTTGCCCGAAAACAATTAACTGCAGACCAAAACAATCCACAGTTACAGTTGTCAAAAAACGTTTTGTTTTCCATTTTAAGGAATATGCCTTGTAAGGTTTGTTTTTGTGTCTTTCAAATATGGATTCATTTATTTGATGACTTAGAAAAAGCTATTAGTTCTACGCATAAATGAAAACAAACAGCAACAAATAATTGTGTATGCTTGCATGCGTGCGTGTACAGGGCTAATCCCCCAAACCACTGGACCAATCATCAAGTGTCTTGTCCACGCTGCCAGTAGGACAAGAAAATATGATCTTTCTCATGTGTTATACCTTTTTTTTAAAGATTTTTTTTCCTAACAGTACATAAGTGATGTCATAGACTGGTCACATGGAAGCATAGAGTTAACAAGACCAGGAGACCTGGTTCTGCCAGACCCGGAATAAGTACTAAGATCAGAGCACTACGTCACGGCTAAGCCGGACTTCACATGACGTGTCAGCCTGTGTCTATGCCCATGTATGGACGAAAGGGGGACAGACTTTTATAAGCCGGACTTCACATGACGTGTCAGCCTGTGTATGCCCATGTATGGACGAAAGGGGGACAGACTTTTATGGCTGGGGCCTAAGGGCAAAGGGGGCATGCCCATGTATGGAGAAAACAGGTACAAAGCCTCATGTAGGCCGACCCCTTGGGTCTGGCAAAAATAATAGAGAAGGCACCCGATGTCCCATCCCATCCACTTGCATTGAGTTGCTCACACAGCGCATGGGCCGAAATCACCCCTTCTTCCGGGTTGAGAAATGTGGTGGGCGAGGCCTATTTGAGGCTTCTGCGCGTCACTTCTGTGACGCGTTTTGCGTCATGTGACTCAATGAATGTGTGCCTTTACCTAAACTGGCGTGGTGGCAGCGGTGATTGGACTCATCATGCCGAAAAAGGATTTCATACCATAAGTCTCTTGAAGAGACAGTCGCACTGTGGATTTATTCTACCGTCAGAACACGAGTGGATTACAAGCGTGCAGCGTGCAATATGGCAACGTCACTAAGACAGAATCTCCTGTATACACTGTTACTTGACAATGAGTTCGCCCCGTTCCTTGTTGACGGTGCAGCGTGGGAGAAGACTAGAGCGTCTCCACACAGAGGCTTCACTGACACGACCATTTCTGCCTGACTAGATTTTCCACCATTTTGCGCTTTCTACTGCTACAGATTTTGTCCAAAGCGTCTCTCTGGAGTCATGTGATACGTTGTACAAGTCAGATTCTTCCGATTTTTTTTCTTCAGGAGGGGCCTATTTACCAACAAAATGCCATAAAATCATGTCCGATCTGCCCCAAATTTCAACTGCACATTAAATAACGTAGAGCCAATAGCGATTGTTGCATAAACGTGATTTAATTTCCAACCAAATTAGAGATAAATGGTATTGTGAGCCATGTGACAATGACTGTCAAACAGGGTTTTGATACTCCATACGTTTGCCTGTAATTGTCCTCACAAATTTGGGACACTCCCGTGAGGCCTTGCGTGAGATATGGTCATCACTTCCTGTCATTCAATTCATTTGAGTGCTCTGTGTCAGTCAATGATAATGTTGGAACACAACCAGACAGAAATCAGAAAGGGCCTCATTAGTCTGACTACTTACCCTACAAGTTTTGACATTTGCTCTTAGCAGTAACCTAACTCCTGTCCTGTGTTTCATTCTGACTGGCTGCTGTTGCTGCTGTGACACCTGAATCTCTGCTTGATAATAAGCATTGATCATTAATTTGAATCAGCTGTGTGGAGGGAGATCTTGTAGGGAAAGTAGGCAGACTAATATGACTCTTTTTTATTTCTGTCGGGTTGTGTTCCCACATTATTATTGACTGACATGGCTCACTCATATGAATTGAAAGACTGACAACAGAAAGCGATGCCCATAATTCACACACCCTCTTTTCCCCAGTAAGCTCCCTAGGAAACTTGCACCTCTCCAAACCCGCTTTCACTTCTGCCCATAGGAGGCGCCACACACATGAACAGTTGCACTGTCTATCGTACAAACTCTATTTCCCTTGCAGCTTCCTAGTGTCCTGACGGCTGCACCCCACGACTAACACAGCCTTGGGTAGGCAACTTGGCCTGGTGGAGATCTACGCTCAGAGCAGCGCCCTTTTCTAGTTATGGGTCTATTTTTACACTCAGTTACAAATGGATAATTTAACACTCACTGTATATGCAGATATAGAGTAAGGAATGTCCTACATTTTTAAATAAAACTAAAATAACCGATAATAACGGCAGTCTAGAATCACATGAAGACTTCAGATTGTTTTCACAATTTTCAAACATTCTTTTGGCCACAGTGACACAGGGTAAGGTCAAGCGCAGCAGGTGCAGGGACATTGAGAGACTGACTCTGCTGTACCCAATCAACTGTGTGAAATAACGTGAATGCTCTCCATCACGACTGGGCTGACTGGCTTCTCTCCTTATCCACCTGCGAGTTAAATCTATCATGCGATGCCAGTAATTGGCCTCAGGCACTGTTGCTGCTATATGAGACTCTAATTTACTGTACAACATCTCATCAGGACTTATAATACCTGATTCCATCTCCCCCACGGTTATTTTAAACTTGAGAGAATAGAAGAGGCTCATTTTGTTTGCTGACACGGTAAGATGAAAAAGGGAATTGGAAGTGTGCAGCACAGATGAGACGAGTTTTTGTTTTACCACATGAACACTAGCATACCTATTCTGGGCATAATAGGTGAATATTTGGGGAAAGTAGCCAGTCCGCAAGCTCACAATGCGTCATTGCGACATGTTGTGAGCTTGTAGATTGGCTATTTTTGGCAAAGAGGTTTGGTGTAGAGGGAAAAGAGGAGGGGACCGGACCAAGTATAGACCAAGTATATAGGCCCTATATACTTATACTCTATATTATAGGGTATAAGTGGTTGTGCTCTATGGAGGTTTTTCAAATGGCCGTAGGATTTATTTTTGTGAATCCACTTAATTACTGTACATCTGAGAGACAGCTGGTTCACATTCCTAACAGATGTACCCTTTTGTTTTTACAGATGCGAGCACACGTCAACTCAAAGTGGTTCCTCTTCAGAAAACATGTCGATACCATCCTCCACTTCCTCATGCCAAAGACAATAATTCCCCTGTACACAATGGCAAGTTTCTCCTATTTCACAAAACCAAAGGTTTATTTTGTTTGGTCCATCTGAAAAGCTCTTATTGTTAATCTGGCATTCTTTGTCCCACTCAGGTCACCTTCACCAGGACAAGGTACCATGATGCAGTGAAACGCTGGCACTGGCAAGACAAAGTAAGACAAATGTTTGCTCTCTTGGCTCATTGACATTCAAATTTATGGAATGAAATTTTAAGACCATTGAAGGCCTTTCTATTGCAATCCCCCTGCACTCTTTTGAAGTAGCAGTGTCATCAGAAAAATTGACATTCGCCCTCCTAGATTAGCATGTTCAAACCAGTGGTTTTCTAAGTTGGGGCCCCCAGAGGAGGCTATTGGAAAGGAGTGAAAGATAGATGAATAATTCACAACGAATCAAGATGTGATGCATTGTGAGCTTGTAGATTGGTTGTTTTTTCTGTAAGCCATTTTGCAGTACAGTAGCTAGGGAGGCTGTAGCCCTGGTCCAGAGCGTTTCTCTCAGCAGTTCTCTCTAACGCCCAAATAGTTAGTAAACTCCACTGCGCCCTCTACAGATCTGGTCAATATAAATTACCAGTGACCATATCTGTAGAGGGCACAGTGGAGTAAATAAAATAATTTCCATCTGGCGGACATATTGTATTTTCTGCCCAATAAGTATATTATACAGAGAAGGTGGGTGCTGAGAGGCTTCCCACCGTGGATAATAGACTTTCAACAACACAAAACAGCCTTTGTTTGGGTGAGTAGGGAAGTACTTTTGTTTATTTTTACTACAGTTGGACCCCTCGCAGGGCGGTGGAATTCTTTGTCTATAAGCAGAGCTGAGCGCCTGGCAGGGCATTAGAGAGAACTCACTAACACTCTGGACCAGGGCTAGGGAGGCTGCAGCCAGAGGCTATGGTTATTTGGGGGTCCTTGGCATTAAAATGTCTGGGAACCCCTGGTTTAAACTGGAGAGCAAAATACTGTATTGTCCTCACAGAGCATCCATAGTAAATATGTTATTGGCATGTCCATCAATCATTCATGGAGTGAGTTTATTTTTTGCACGAGAGGCTTGATTAATGTTACCGCAATCGTGTTAAAGTAATCATTTCCACAAATGCTACGTTTTACATGTTTTAATGGTTCCACCAAAACAGATATTTTTTGATAATCTTCACTCTTTCATCAGTTTTCAAAAAAAAAATGTGACCGAAAACAGTGTGGAGGAGAGGCCCACACATAGAGGAAAATGTGCGTTTTGCTAAATATCCTTAGCGTGGACGGGGCAATAGTTCAATAAAGAGTGCATTTTAAGCACACACAACACAAAAGTATTCAGATCCATGTTGCACCAATGTATCATGTCTGCACACTTGTAATGCCATAAATGCTTTATTATTGCACATATTATGTGACACCTCACATGTGTTGGAGTGTTGCCATATATGCCATATGACGAGAGAAGCATGCACATGCTTTTGACCTTTTTTAAAAATATGACAATATACACAAGTGTACTTGAACTTCATGGCGTTACAGTCTGTATGACTCTTGTTTCACAGGTGATCAACCAAGGCCTACTATGTTGTGCTACAGCTACTATTCTGGGAGGCTCGTACCTGGTCATTAAATATCCGCCCGATATGTCCAACATTACCATTGAGAAAATGTGGAGCAGGATGCTAGCCCTAAAAACCTTCTGAGCATCTGCAAACTGTGCCATCTCCAGTCCAAACAAGGAGAGCAGTGAGAGCGTTTGACAACGAAAAGACAATGACCCAATTAGAGTTTGATTGAGTATTCTAATTAGCAGTAATTGAAGGCTGTGTAGGTCAGACTGTGCTAATCTACTGTTATAATGAAGTCTTGGCAGTCGCTCATGGCAATTCCAGTCATGATTTCTACAATTCTATATTATTTTATAGCAATCCATGAACTGTGGGTTTTACTGTGTATTAAAGTTTATTTTTAGTGATTGATTTGACAATTTCAGTGTTCTTCATGCCCAGTTACAACTTGTCATTGTACAGATTCTGAAGCCAAATTAATAAAATAAATGAACACAATGAATATTATGTTATTATAAATGTTCAGAATGTTCATCTGAGAAGAAAAGAAATCGAACACACACATACAGACTGTCATTGCTTCTGATCTTTCTGTGCGGCCAGTTGCAACACTAAAATATGCAAATCATGAATGTGTAAAGAACAGGGAGGGTTATTATAAATGGCCATTGGAGAGATTATACTGGACCCTGGCAAGTTCCACATCAAATTTGGCACTGTCACTGTCTATTCTCCTTATCCGTTCTCTTAAGTCACAGATCCTCCACGGCACCAACTGCTGGCTAGTTTATTTAGCATATTTTAATAACAAGGCAATTGAAAGTGCTTTACACAAACCATTAAGAGTGTTGAGACAAAGTGCAATAGAAACATGTTATAAAATAATATTGTTTTAATATATAAATACGATTTAAAATAGTTATTTAGAGTTAAGAGAATAAAAAATAAGCTAAAATGAAACAGAAAAATAGAATAATGTTACAGTGCAGCGCAAGAAATTAATCAAAGGCCTCAGAAAAAGCAACAGCAAACAGAAACGTCTTCACCTTTGCATTGTAGGAGACCTGCAGTTTTCTGGGAATTTGTTCATAAACTGAATTCTGCTTCTCCATGTTTAGTTTTGACTCTGGTGACAGAAAGCAGACCTGATGGTTCGTTACATCTATCAGAAGATCAGAAATTTATTTTGGCCTTAAAGCATTCAGTGCTTTATAAACCAACAGTAATATTTTTAAATCAATTATTTGACAGTCAGGAAGCCAGTGTAGTATGACTAATAGTTATGTGATCCACTTTCTTGGTCTCAGTGAGGACTCGAGCAGCAGCGTTCTGAATCTACTGCGCCTCTCTTTTGGTGAGACCTGTATTGGGGGTATGTAGGGCATCTATGTGGAATTCTAACAGTAACTAATTGAAAAATTAACTGAAATTAAATGTTAAGCCACTGATTTTAAGTCATAATTATCACAAATTCACAAATTACAATGGCCGCAAGGTCCACTAGTTAATTTGCTTACATTTACTCAGTCACAAGTGAATGAGGTAATTATCACTTTATTCATCTATTCACAGCTGATAGACAAGGAGATTATGAAAGGGATTTCTCGCTGCAGCTGCCTATGGGGCCAGTCCTCTCATCTAATTACACTCCAATATGGTCACAAAGTAAATTCCATCAAATACCATTTCCCTGATGAAGGCTGCCCACTTGGATTTTGCCTAATAAAATATTCAATCAATGACACGAGATGATAAGAAAAGCACACATCTAGTGTAAAAATAAGATCTCTTTATTGAATACAATAATGAGCATTTGTGAGCAACATTCTGTGGCTGAAGAGCTAAGGCTTTTACTCATTCACAGATTCAACAGATTGAGCCAAGCAGAGGTTCATAGTCATACATAGTGTTAATGACAATTGTGCTATTGAAATGATGGTGGTATGTGACCACAACTGATTTTAGACCATGGGAAATGCCATTACTGAGACTAGCGTAATGGCGCTTCCACAGCATGGTACTCTACTTGACTATACTTGCTTTTGGTACCACATACCAGTACATTTTCCACTGAGCGCTGAAACAGAAACATTTTCTGATGACATTTTAAGCGAGAAATAGCTCAATATTGTTTCATATTTCACATTTATAACGGCTAGTCTGTCGTAATGCTAGTCAAGATTCTCTCAGAACAATCATTAGCATGCCCTGTTTTCACGGCAACTTTTGGTACAGCCTCAGCTGGCTTGGAACCTTGACCAGAGGTGAAACCAAAAAAAGTACCAGGTACTAAGTAATTCTTTTGCCCAATGGAAAAACAAACAAGAAACGAGTCAAGTCACGTTGACCCAGTACCATGCAGTGTAAAAGCTCCATAATACTACTATGTACAGGTTGTAGTACAGTAGTGCTGTACTATAATGCTGAGATGAAACAATAACAGGAAATGCATCTGACTGACTGGATTTTCAGAATTACCTGTAAAAGTCTACAACAATGGATCCTGAAAAAAGTAAGTGGCAGAAAAGAAAGCCATCTTATGAGGTCAGATAGGGTTAATTTGGCTTGGAATTGTCCTAAGGCATACTCGAAAGAGAGACAGGTTAAACTGGAGCACGATCCCTCAAAAGATCCTGAATCACAGCGGCCGAACCTGGATGATGTTGACCTCCGAAGCGTCACCATTCCTGGAGGTCATCTCCAGCTGCTGGTGGGTGTCATTACTGGCAATGATGAAGACAATGGAGGAGGAGCTGAAGGTCACCCGCTTTTTGGGCCGGTCCCTACCCCCACACCCATGTGACATGACGATTGGACGGATGGGCCGCACGACTGGAGCAAGCGGGCGGTCCTTGACGCTGTGTTGCAGCCATGAGATTCGCGAACACAGCAGCTGCAGCAGACAGCGCCGGATCTGTCAGAGGATGAGGCGGCATGAGGGGATGGAGAGTGGAAAAAAATGTGATATTTAGGGGGATGTTCACACTGACATTTGCTATGCGGCAAAACAACAAATGTTGACGGAGCACAAAGCTTGTTGCAAAGCAACCGTGGAAAAGTTTCCATTACAACGTCATTCAGAAACAACTTGTGGTAAACATCAACCAATATCAACATGGAGAAACATGTAGCTGTTGTAATTAACTTTCCAGAGTAGTACGATCCTTCTTTGAGGAAGCACAAGGCTTGCGATAAGCCTTCAAATACTGGCCATGCAATATTAAGATAATATTCCGCTCTGAATATTATCTTATATTGCAGGCCATGCTGTCAGCAGGTTCATCAAACTCACCAGCTGCAGCTGATGAGGACGTTGAATGATCAACACAGACTCGTCCGTTGTTTCACTGCCGGTGTGAACAGCCTTTTAAACAGTGAGTATAATTACAGTAGCTGTGATTTCTTATCAGTATCAAATGCACAAGATAGCAGAAACACAGTTTGCCAAACAGACCAAGCCTTTATTAGAGACCTAACGATTTCCTTTCCCAATTATGGGATTACTGCCTCCTGCACAAATAATTTGCACACTTCCCTTTATCGCTTATTAGTGTTAATCAAATGAGTTATCTGGCAGTGCGAATACAATTTACCTATCTTCTTACTATTCGTGCTTTGCCACATGTTTTTCCACGGTTTTGGCACATGTTCCAAGGAGTTGACTGCCACTGCCAACACATGCTGTATGAGCATGGGAATTCCCAATCCTCATAAGACTACACAACTACAGTTATCAAATTAAAACTCAGGATTTACAGTGTATGACACTGAGACTTTTGAAATGTACGTGTATATACATTTTCAGGTACTTTTTCATCAACAACCAAACAAACCAAAAAATAGTCAATCTCACCTTCCTACTCATGAACATGTAGATGAGCGGGTTGTAGGCCGTACTGGACTTGGCAAAAAAAGAGGGGACAATGGCCACAGTGGGGGAGACCATGCTCCTCCTGCCAAATGCTTCCACCATGGACACCACTGCGTACGGCGTCCAACAGATCAAGAAGCAGGAGATCATCAGCAGGAACATCACAGCCACCTTCTTCTCGTAGCGCAGGATCTTAACAATCTGAGCTGTCTGCAGATCCTGGATGGAGCGCAGCTGAGAAAGAGAAAATTGGAAGAGTGGTAATTCCGGTGTTAATTTAACTCTGAGAACCCAAAAAGGTAAAAAGATATTACACTCGCGAATCTGCATGTCAATCCGCACATCAAAATGCATTTTCAAATACATCAATAATGTAACTTTGACCAAAAAATATCACATTTAGTACGACCCCATGGCCTTTCCTCGGCGGCACCATTAGGCCAGTATATCTCAAATTCTAATGTGCAGATTGCTTATGACGTATGGTTAAACTTTTTGCATTTGGGTGCCCCCAGTGAAAGTCCTTTTGGAGGTGCGCTCTAAAGAGGCCCCTCAACTTACTGTTCCAATTTGTTGATTGGATATTGCCCCTCCCACTAATTACTCTGCAGCAGTTATGTAGAATGTGCTACCTGCAAGCCCTTCACGTCCTCCATTAAGAGCTGGCTGACCTAACCACTAACCATCAATGAGTTCCATTTACAGAACCAATTTGTTTTTGTTTTGTTGCTTTTTCAGTTGTCTAGTTATGTTGAAATTGTATGAATGTATTTATTGTCTCGGCTACCCCCTCCCCAAAAACAAAAACAAAAAACAAACTAAACGGATATGTACAAATATGTTCATGTCATTGTGTATGCATTTTTGTAAATAAATACATCAATGAATGAATCTAAAAGTTGTACTGCCTCATTTAGTCATAATATTTTTTTCCCCTTAGAAGCCAATGACTTGCATGAATTGGACTATCTACTGTCTGTAGATGAAAATACAAGCAGCTGGTACCAAAACTTCCCCAGAGATGGAACACAATTAATAAAAATGAATTGGAGCGCTGCAGCGTTGTGTCAAGTGTCACTTTATTCTTTAATCAAAAATAAAACATGTTAACTTCAATTTATATGAAAAACATCTGCTATTATCCCAGCTACCTACTCTCCCATGTTCATGCTTTGGTAAAGCGGCCAAATCGTTTTTTGTTCAGGTAATAAAAAAATACTAAACTCTAGAGAATTTGTTCTCTTTGAATTCTCTGAGTTTAGCAATGTCTGGAATTACTGTTCTGTGTGGTGATGCGTCATGGTGAGTTTGTTATGTTCTGTACAACAGATGGATAGCAGCTGCAACAGACATAGGGTGGGTGCCTACACGGTCCAGATTGATATTAAGTGATTGTCTGCTCATTGTCAGTAGCAAATAGTGAGTCATCTACAGCTACCCAGTGTGAGCACACACACACACACACACACACACACACACACACACACACCATGCCGTGAAAACAGGTAAACTATTTATCCTTGGGGACAGACAGCCTTTTTTCTTACCAAGATAACTTGTACTACTGATTAGATCAGTACCACACGTGGATGTGAGGCACAGTCTATAAGCATGGGTTTAACTGAGAACAATGAGCGTACAAATTATTTATAACTGCACAGGACTGGCCCTGAGGGTACAGTAGGATAATAAGAGTGAACGGTATGAATGGGAGAGTGAATCAAGTTTAGTTTTAGTCAGAAGAAAAGAAACAGTAAGTAAGACCATTTTTCATCTGGGGATATTTCATAATAAGTAATACCCAAAGGAGTTTTTGTATGGATCTTATACAAGAACTTATTTTTACTTTTTCAACCATGCCTTGCGTGTACATGTACTGTATGTAGGCAACCTTAATTGGCAACCTTCCATTCCCATCCCTGCTTCCCTTTATAATACTGACTAAATAAAAAAAACAAATCTAATATCTAACATTAGTAATAATGGATTATGACTCTCTTATATGCAGTCTAATTATAGACCATCACAGGGCATTGAGCAAACCAGCGCTTACCATTCTTACTGTATAGAGTATGTTCCCATAGCAGTAGATCATGACCCCCACAGGCACAATGAAACAGCCCAGCAGGAAGAAGAGGATAAAGGAGGCATCATTGGGGTCTTTAGAGGCCCAGTCGAGGGAGCAGCCCAGCCGGTGGATTTCCAGGGTATAGCGGTTCCAGCCCAGCAAGGGAGCCCCCGTCCAGGCCAGGGAATAGAGCCAGATGTGAGTGATGGCCCTCCAGGCCCAGGAGAAGTCCACTACCCTGGCATGGACCACTCGGGTGTAGCGCTCGTACGCCAGGGTGGACAGAGTCATGATCGATACGATGCCTGGCAGGGGAGGCAGAGAGGCAGTCATGTTGAGTAAAGGGCTTTTCACACGGGGAGCGACACTCGTTCCTCATGTGAGTAGATGTGTTTCTACTGGGATTTTACTGTGTAGTTTCACCCCCCCCACAGCTTCTCTTTCGGTGCCGTGGTGGCAGCATAGGAAAAAGTTCAACACAATTCAACTCTTGACGCGGGCGCGCGTGCACGTGAGATGAGCACGAATGCGACAATTTCACGGGATCGCGCCCGCTTGTCACTACACCTGTCAGACTGACCCCCACAAACACACCTGAGCTCGCCTCTCCCAATACAAATTAATTACTAGGAGCGTCAGTCCCGTGTGAAGTCCTTAATGCCGAATACTCAATATGGGTCAATAGAAAAGTAAAACAAAAAAGAAAAGAAGGAAAAACAAAGCTTCAGTTTCAATTCCGTTTCAGCTTCACCCAGCTGATCTGCTCAGGTTATATTGAGTGCATGGAGGACGCTGTTAGGGGTTTATTCTTAATTGTCTTGCTCAGTGACACTTCAAAACATATACTGGGCAGCCCAGGTGGCGACCTTCTGATTCCCAGATATTTTTTGTTTTGTTTAAATGGTATGTAACGGATATCTAATGCAAACATTTGTCTTCATTGTGAACCCATCAAAGCATCAAGCCTAACAGATGGCATAACCACTCACAGACCAACAGCTGTGATTCACACTGATTTTCAATCTTGTATATTGGTACAAACCCTTTAATCATTGTACCTGTAATCCATATTGAAATTGCCTAATGGGTCGGTCGGCTGGTGGAACACCGCGGCCCTTGGGGGCCCTCTGCAGATCAATTTAACTCTGGGAAATGTACAAATATAACCAAATGGACCCCATTTGCACATTCTCAGAGTTAAAGTAACACTGGGGATCATTTTACTGTGTAGTTTCACCCCCCACAGCTTCTCTTTCGGTGCCGTGGTGGCGGTGTTGCAAGTGTAGACCTCCCCAGGCACATTGTTCCATTCTCACCTGCCACGTGTCTGCTCCCACAGCTCACATTGCTCACCAAGGTCTAATACATACACACAACACACATAAGGTGCACGTGTGAAGAGGACGCTGTGTTCTCACACAAATGACTATCTGACTCTATTGTGGATGAGCGTGAGCTGTGAGTGTACAGTAAAATCCTTATCGATTTAACTGTGAGTGAACAACCCTGTTACGGGGCCCATTTGTTATCATTTTTAGTCTCTCCGAGTTTCAATTGGATAAATGAACACAGATTTCCCTCCTTTTTAAAATAATCTGTCTATTTTTGTAATGCAGTAGGCCTACACAGTAAAAACTTTTTGGAAATGTGTGAAAATCTCCACCTATAATGAATGACATGCCCAAAATAGGGATGGCATTTCCCATGTCATTTCTGCTCAATGACATTTCAAAGATGAAAGGAGGCAGTGTGTGGGGTTAATAAATGGCTTGGGCTGACTATATTTGATGGGTAAAATGTTGGATGAAATGCAAGCATATTGCCTGAGGGGCATAGTGAATATGTACTGTCCTTCAAATTTTAAAGACATTCTAAACCCTTTCAGATGACAGGAGTAGGGGAAATCATCATTCATTGTGCATATTTATAGAGAACTGTCAAGGCTGCAAGTTTGAACTAATTACCTCATTATCACACATTTCTAGTAATTTCCCCATGTAAGTGGGCGGCAGCAAGCGTTCTGGTAGCAATTGCACATGATGTAGCTCTGGTCCATAGGTTAAGGAGCTCTCTCGTTGCAACAAAGAACATTTACTTACTGTACTTAAGTACAATTTTGAGGTATTTGTACTTTACTTACTTACAGTATTTCTAATACTTTTACTTTTACTCCACTACAATTATTTGAAAACGTATTTACAAGTTACTTAGATTATTATTACAAAACATATGTTAACCACTTCAGCCCT
This sequence comes from Gymnoscopelus braueri, assembly GCF_963280865.1. Taxonomy (NCBI): domain Eukaryota; kingdom Metazoa; phylum Chordata; class Actinopteri; order Myctophiformes; family Myctophidae; genus Gymnoscopelus; species Gymnoscopelus braueri. The sequence continues at coordinate 16,786,817 of NC_137619.1, read as the reverse complement.
ATATATGGCCATTTGAAAATAGCCAATCTACAAGCTACACATTGTGAGCTTGTAGATCTGCTATTTTCAAAATATATTTATACATTTGAAAACTTGAAATGGGACATTCTGCATAATGAGTACTTTTACATTTGGTAATTAAGTCTATTTTGATGCCAATACTTTTGTACTTTTACTCAAGTACCTTTTGAATTCTTCTTTTACTTGTAACAGAGTATTTCTTGCCTGAGTATTTCTTGCAGTACTGATACTTTTACTTAAGTAAACAATTTGAGTACTTTTTCAACCATGTCTCCTTCTAACGCTATATATCCATATGGACCAGAGCTATTGAACATGATAATATCGTTTCATTTAATGTATAGTTTATTTAGAAGCTGAAGTAGACATACAGCTATCATAACAGAATGATAACTAATTAATGAATACTTGAATAGTCGTCGCAACAATAGTGAGAATTGGCATCATACTGTTCATGTGTTACTAGGCTAATTAGAATTCCTTGCGTCTCAATATCTGCGTAAAAACGGTCGCCAAACGCATAACGCAGCGCATTATTATGGCGTATTATGGCGTATTATGCGTATTATGGCGTGCGCAAACAATTTAGTGTCCATTGTGTCATTATTTCTGATGGCAATTGCTAATAATACCAGTATACAAAATGTTTATTTTCTTTCATTCTTTGACAGACGACATTCACCAAATGCATGTGTTAATGCTGGAAGAACACAGGCGGGATTCAATTAGGCATGTTGTCAGTTAGAGAGCTCTCCAATCGGAACCTTTCCCTGAGGTCCCGCTGCGTAGGGTGCCGGTAGAGTGCGACACCGGCAAACGGTGGCCAATATTGTTTATTCTTACCTTTTTCTGCACATCGTATCCAAAAAGTAAAGGTATTCCCCCCTGCTCTCAAATGTTTTACATTTTAGCGGTCAAGACATTTTAACCGACGGGTTGATACAAGCGTTTAAATCGCTTATTTATCCAGCCTGTGGCCAGTCAACCCCCGTCCGCATGCGTTGTAGGCTACATCTCCCCTTAAGATTGCATTGGGAAAACATGGCTTTTTTTTTTTACTAAAACGCTTGTTTCAACCCGTCACTTAAAATGTCTATACCGCTAAAATGTCAAACATCTGAGAGCAGGGTGGGGGGCGACCTTTACTTTTTGGATACGATGTGCGGGAAAAGGTAAGAATCTACAATATTGGCCACCGTTCGCCGGTTTCGCACTCTGCCGGCACCCTACACAGCGGGACTTCATCTCGGAGCTATACTGTGGTGATGGGAGGGAGAGGTTCCAAACGGGGCTATAGTTTCTGAAGTGAGAATAAACCTGGATTCCTCACCAAACAGGCTGTTGCTGAATCCGTCCCAGACGCATGTCGTGGAGCTCCAGATCCAACCGCCTCGGATGCAAGAAACCAAAGTAAAGTTTGTCCCGGTGACCGACACCAGTAAATCACTCACACTTATGTTGAGCAACAACAGATTCGTGGGCGTCCGCAGTCTCTTGAATTTATAGTAAAGTACGATGACAACGACGTTGTTGCAAAAGCCAAACACTCCAATCGTTCCGATGGTAAAAGCCAGGAGTTTGTACGTGCCGACTGCAAAGATGTGGTGTTCTGTTTCTGTACTACTTCTCTCTGTTCTGGTTTCGTTCGCAGGATTCATTGCGTGGATCATTTGGTTTCCAACATTGTGCTGTCTGTGCGCGCAATGACCATGTAGCCTACTACTATCTATCCCTTTTGCAGAAGTAGTAGCCAATGTCCGCAGCTCTTCATCCACTCCTGACGCATGTAACTCAATTAACTTGTCTTGTACGGTCTTGTAGGGTACTTATGTTTGGTGAATCTGGGTCAACTGTCTTGTGTAGACAGATAGACAAACAGACAGACACGCATACATACACACAAACAAACAAACAAACAAACAAACAGAGAGAGGGAGGGGGGCTTGTCATGTAGTCATCATGGCAAGGTAATCAGCGTTTTTACCTACTAAGTACATTTACTCAAGTACTGTAGGCCTACTTAAGTAAAATGTTGAGGTGTTTTTACTCTACTGGAGTATTTCCAAATTTCTGTACTTTTACCTCTACTTCACTACATCTCAGAGGCAAATATTGTACTTTTACTCCACTACAATTATTTAAAAACGTTACTAGTTACTTTGTAGATTTTGATTATTATTAAAAAACAGACATTAACCACTTCAGCCCCATATATATAGAGTGTTGCCAATTTAAAAAAGAAAAAAACAACAACTTTGTGCTACTACTTATAAGCATTTATATTTTCAAGTTGTTCCTATTGTGGCTTTTCAGAGTGAACACTGCATGGCACAAATAGGTGGGAAAACGATAATATCTATAGCATAAGGAAGCTGTACAGTATGGTTTATATAACAGATGGCATATCGGACAATGTCTAATCCTCCATAAGCCCATGCAGCCATCATAAAAGTCTAACATCTGGCTTTTGAACAATGAAACCAATTATAGGCTATCACAGACCATGCTGACCAGTGCAGACAGTTCTTACCTGATTCTTACAATAAACAAGGCTATGACTAACATCTTGCCCTTTCCAGGTGCATGTTTCTTCCCAGCAGGCCCTCTATCATATATGCTGAAATGAAAAGACCACAGCCACTTGACAAGCCCCACAGCCAAGATTCAATTATGATCCTGTCTGAGTGAAAATGTGCATTCAGAATGCACAGCTGGATCCTGACAGGGCATTCATAGCTGGGTGGACTGGGGTGGTGCACTGGGAGTACCAAAGGATGATGGGGGAGGAGAGAGGTGTAAATACATGACAGGGAGAAAAAGGAGGCATGGAGAGGGGACATTTGTTTGGAATAGAATAGAAATCACACTGAACAACTATATCTGCAGTGTAAGGTCCATTTCAAATTGAATTAAAAAAATCAAGAAGGAACTTTATTGTCACATCACAGGTTTGCCGATATAAACAAAGTAGGTTTGATTGATTGATTGAATACTTTATTAACATTTGCCAACAGTACAGCAAGTACAATTAAGCAAGCAATGCTAAAAGGATAACAAAAAACGCCTTGATGGCTTGTTTCCATTGTGGTCCTATGTATTCAATTCATAATCAAGACATACAAGAAACATGCAAGACATATAATACAATACAAATCATCGTCAATACCAGGAGCAATAAAAGGTATATATAGAAACGGTGAAGGGGGGGGGGGGGGGTACTGTCTGGTGTAGTTGTGTCAAGAGGGAAATGCCATTGTGGTCAAATGTAGGATTCTTGGGAGGCTGCTGCATTTGATCAAATTTCTCATTTGCCCACAGGTTGATTTATTTAAAATATAAATATCTTATATAGGTCTTCATCAGGCAAAACAATTCTGGGAGCTTTAAACCAGTGTGCAGATGTTTTAACCTTTGATTTGATTCTTGCCTTGATGTCCAGCACCTGGCCTAAATACTACTAGATGTTGCCACAATCTCCTCTTTGAACCATTAGATAAACCCATAAAGTTACAGATCATTTTCTATGTCAACACCACCAGCATTGTACATTATTGCATTGTCCATTTAATCACAACGCATACAATATTCTGTAGAATGACACTGATGGCATTGAGGTCAGAGGCTCAGTTTCCTGTAGGATGATGTCACACACCATGTCGATTCCATATGATCAATACCTCTGTGTAAAGATTGCTGTAGAAGATAATTACTACTACTCAAGAAAAGCAGCCGTTCTCATATTGCTTGCTGAAAATAACAGATTTTCAACTAAAAACAACCTTCTTTGTTCATCAGCTGCCGTTATTTTCGTATTGTCGTACAATAAATTATAAATTAGGTTTTAGTCTAGATCAAACAAGTTCAAGAGTCAGAATGAGCTTTTCTGTCAATCATTAGCCTATATATTAATACAGACAGGTAGCCATTGCAGCACTCTCGGATTTTAATTCCCTTCCCTTAATGTTTCAATTCATGCACCATGACCATGTTTAATGAGATTCCCTCAGTTTTTCTGTGACACCTACAGTATGACCCTAGTTGTTTCAGTGTTTTTGTTTTTTATCAACAATACAATAGATGTAAGATTCATAATTTATGTCAATTATATGTTTTTCAGCAGTGCTGTTACACAGTATTAATGTATCCATTTATTACTCCAAGAGTTTACAACTTCAACCCTGGCATCCAAATTTTTAACATTATAGGTGAAAATAAAATGTTTATTTTTGTATTTGTATTATTTTTAAATATCAGATCTATCCAACGTCGCTGTGCGACCCTTTCTGAGCATGTAGATCACCTAGTTTTGAAATAATTTAGAATTGTTTAGAGGTCAAGTGGTTCAGCGGTTCAGTGGTTAACTTAAATTAACAATGAGGATTTCACTGAGTATCCACTCATGCAGCAGTGGTTGCCTGGATAAATGATCCCCTGCACTCGGGAATTAACTGGTGTAGCGCTGTTGCCCTGTACATTTAAGAGACGCCAAGATCCATTCCCTGTTGATTCATCCATTACACTGGTTTTAATGCATGGACACACATCCTTGCAGTGAGCTGCCACAGAAATCCATTGAGCCAGCACTGCACTGCTGTATGTATGTGGTACATACAATCAGGGGTGAAATTGCTGGGGGGGGGGGATAAGGGGGAGAATCCATGCCTCTGCTTTTAATCTAATCTGGACTGGTCATACATTTTTATCGCTGGTGGAGATGTTTTAGCCCTGCTTCTGGTTAGACTGAATTCAATCTGGGAACCCATTCAGCAAAAACAAAACAAATCTTAGTTTTTGCCTCAGGGGGCATCACCTCCTTTTTTGTGTACATTACATTACATTACGGTCATTTAGCAGACGCTTTTATCCAAAGCGACTTACAATAAGTGTAGGAACTCAGTTTGTCTCCTCCCCATTCTTAGTCCACTTCCTCCCGGGTGCTTCTGTGTTTAGTCCTACTAACAACAACACTACATGTTTTTGTGATCTTTTCCAAGGTTTCTTCCTTTCCCATTCCCATAACAGTTTTTTTCTTGAGGGTTTTTAGTCACCAGATTGAGGGTTTAAGGGCAGGCGATGCTGTTTGGTAAAAGTGGGCCAACTCCATGCACACAATCACCTGTAGGCCTATATGCACATGCCAGCACACATCCACATAATGCTATACCTCTTTTTGTCATTACAGCACAGAGCACAGTTGCCTCTGCAGGTGTTCTTTATGTCTTATACAATTGGACACTTTGCTGCCCGAACACACGGTGACTCTGTGTCTGTTAATGTTATCTATTGATTCTTCTGCTCTAGAGGCCATTCCACATGTCCCCACCTGTGTGATGTCACGTTATTTAAGTGCTGGCTGTGTATGTTTGTCATGCCAGCACACTTGTGCTATTAGGCCTATACAAGATCTACAATGTCCCATCAGCTTGCTGTTAGCAAGATTGGTGTCAACATCAGTGTCCTCTTCTGTCATGGAAAGGAAACCCTGATCTATTAAAAGCATGATCCTGATCCAATTAAGTGGATGCGGATCACGGGTCCCCCATACACACACAACACTAACCTGTGTCCCTCCCCTGTATTCCCCCTGCCAGTCCAAGTGGGAGTCGCCCCAGCTGGCCTCTGAAGGCTGCTACCCTCGCCCTTGGCAAGGAAATCCCATTATGACTTGCGCATCCTGCATTTACACCACAATGCCAGCAGCGCCCCCAAGCAGACTCAAGTCCGGGCATCCAATACTTTGGCACAAGAGATGATCTATCCCTTTGTTGGAATTCTAAACAGCTCAAATCATGTTTAAAGCAAGAAATAATTTACTACCGGGGAATATACAAAATGTTTCTTGATATAGAGGGGGTTATTATTTAAGAGGGGAGCTTAACTTATTTTCTATCAATTGCACACCCCATGAAGCCTTGAATCCATGGATTTATTTGTGTTTTTGTCGCTTTCCAAAGCTAATAATTTGACTCCTGTCTCCTACCGGCTAATGTATCCGGTAGGAGACACAAAGCAGATTCTTTATTTCTCCTACCGGAAATACACCAAATTATTGGCTTAGGAATGCGACAAAAACCAAAATAAATCCATGTATTCAAGGCTTCATGGGGTGTGCAATTGATATTTTGGGTGAACTCCTCCTTTAAAGAAACTTCTTGTACATAGGCTACCACTATGAAAAGTCAGTGTATCACAATCTGTGGGGTCAATGTATGTATGGAATGGTCTGGATATTGTACAGTTTAAGAGGATGTATAAAAAAATACATCCTTAGCTGTTGTAGAGACGAGGAAGGGGTGTGTTGATTGTATTGGCTTTTTTATTTATTTTATGACACTGGGTGGTGAATTGGGCTGCACTGGGAGATTATGTTATGAGTAGTATAGTGATATACTGGGAGTATATTAAACCCTAAATATGACACATAATTAATATACAGCAAGTGTATATAAGTCATGTATAGTAAGTATATGGGTATATGTGTATTATATATAGAGATATCATAGGATTTATACATGTAGACCTATTATAAATATTATATAAGAAGGGGGTAGGAGTAAATAAGTCTTTACTTCTTCCTACTCCTTTTTGGTCACATTTTTGTTTGTTTTGTCTTTTTTTTATATATTATGAAATCCATTGTTTTTAGTTTTTTTTTGTTTTATTCTATTTTTACCTGCATGTTCGAAATAAAGATAATCAAATCCCTGAGGACCCAGAGTTCAGCACCTCGGACAGCACCGGCTCCGAGGGGAGGCGCCAATCTCTATTATCAATCAGCTTGATATGATGACACCTGCGCTCTAACTAACAGGCTGGAGAAAGGTCTGGCTGGAGGCAGCTGGCTGCTATTTGTAGTGCTCACTCTTCGCTGGCTTTCATTGGTGGAAGGATAAGCCATATACTCCACTTCTTCGACATGGTTAGCAGGGTGATTCAGGTACAAACCTGCAGTGGCGGAAAGTAACGAAGTACTTGTACTTGAGTACTCAGTCTCTCTCAGAGACAAATATTGTACTTTTACTCCATTGCAATTATTTGAACACATTAGTTACTTGTTAGATTTTGATTATTATTACCAAACTACTTCAGACCTATATGGTGGCAATTTGAAAATAGCCATCTACAAGCTCATCTACAATTGTCTTTTGCTACGAGTTGTAAGCTTGTATCTGCTATTTTCAGAGGATTTTCATACATTTTATATATTATTTGAAAACTTGTGAAATGGGACCTTCTGCATAATGATGAGTACTTTTACTTTTAGTACTTTAAGTATATTTTGATGCCATTACTTTTGGACTTTTGCTCAAGTAACAGAGTATTTTTACATTGCCGTATTGATACTTTTACTTAAGTAAAGAAATGTAGTACTTTTTCCACCACTGCAAACCTGCAAATTGTTTTTTCTATTCATTTATCCACAAGTTTCCTAGGGAATTATAGGCATCACTTCCTGTAGGAATGTGAATTGAACGACAACAGGAAGTGATGCCCACAATTCTCTCAATGCCCCATGGGACACTGGAAACTCTGGATAGAAAACTGATGAGCTTGACTGAACACTTCAGTTTGTGTTTGCAATGGTCTTAACCCCTGGATGAATTTATGTTGTGAATTGCTTTATCCCCCTCACCAGACGTTTTAACCTTTCCTTTGACTTCACCCATTTTCAATCTTCATATAATTGATCTTGACTCACTACTGCTCATGATGATAATATGGTAACAAAAATAAAATAAATGTATACTCGTCTGAGGGCTGTGGACAGTTCAGAAACCTGCCTATCATCATTAGGTAGGAAGATTTAAAAAAAAATGTTTTTATTAATGGAGAACAATGGCTTCTATTATAGCATGCTAACTTTCCAGGAATAGAAAGCCTGCCATTTTATTTGCTTGGATTCCGATGATGTCATTGGTAGGCAGGTTTCTGGACTGTCCACAGGCCTCCTCTGAGACACAGACTGAGTAGACAAAAATGTTAGCATAATTATCATGAGCACTAGTAAGGACCAATAATATGAAGAGTCGTCCTTTAATAAGCTGTCATTGAACATTGGAACTGACTCCGTATCTGTGTTGATAAAGAGCAGTCTTCACAACTTAATGCATGGGTGGTATCTTGGAAGCAGGAGTGTGAGATGGCCGGGCCCACACAAGACAAGTCCATGGCTACATCTGTGACCCGTGAGATTCCGTCAAAGGTGACCATACCGGCAATGGACCGTGCTGAACCGCCTACATACTGGGGTCGGCCGATAATCTATGAAGAAGTGGGGCTTGGCAGACAGCAGTGCAGCACAGCATGCAAGTGTGGCGAGTCTGAGCAGACTGCCAAATATAACCTGCCCCCCTATACAGACCACCTTCAGAAGCTGGCCTCTTCGACGTGGGACCTATACGAAGTTGAGCTGGACATCTGACGATATGAAAGAAGACTAACCTGTGTAAGAGATGGCTTCCAGCTTTCCTCTGCTCTCACCTTATTTTTACCCCAACCTACCTGCTTTTGACTGTGTCAGCCAGGATTAGATGGAAGTGATAGCTGATGATGGCATTCATGCTGTACCTTTATCTCTACTATCACCAAGAGCCTCCTCTCTTAGGGCACATTCTATTTTCCCTGTTGGACACGTTCTCAAGAATGTCATGACAAAAGCCAATGTCCCCAGGTGACATTGTTATAATTTTAATGAAGTTTAATGAATAAATGCTTCTCAAATAAGTTTAATCTTTTCTTTTTCTTTTTAGAGCTGAAGGATCCATGCCTCATGGAGCTCAAGCCCGCTTCTGATGGCACACTGCCTTGTTTTCAATGTTGAGTCTACATGGAACACATTTCGTCATCATCCCCTACTTGTCATACATTTTGCCGCTTGATCAGGTACGTCAATGAGAATGTTTGGACAAAGCCCACTGGTACTGATGGTGGGGTAGATGTACCCCATGCATTCAAGAATAGTAGACAGTACAAATACTGTTTTATCTGGTGTGATTATTAGTTTTGTGAACTGAGTTTATCGATGACAAACATGACTCAGTAGAAAAGAATAACAGGGTGGACAGGTTCAACTGAAAAGTCACTGTTTCAGTCCCTGCAACAGCCAATATTTATCCATGCAGAATGTCCTTGAATGAGACACAGCACTCCCAGTGGAAAAAGGGAGATGCTGACCTGCATTCTGACCAACTCTGGGGAAAAAAAATGTTTTGAGCACAATGCAAACTGCAAGTGCTCACAATTTCTTGGAAAAAGCACATTGCAGAGCCAGCTTGTAGGTTGATTTGGTGATAAATCAAAAGCAGCCCGTAGTTGTAGGCCTACGGTATCTGAGGTTCAGTTTAGCATCCAGAATGAATACTGTCTGCTATGTGATACAGCAGCATTGCCCTCCCAGGGAAAGCCGATGAAAGAAAATTAAAAACTCGGGTGTCAATCCTATACTCATTCACCAGGGCCCCAAAGATTCGTTGTCAGCTGGGGGCGGAAACCAGAGACTGTTAGAAGATGGTGGCTGCAGAGGCTATTCAATCCTCTTGTCTCCTTGCACAGTTTGTCCTCTCAGTCCAACTCATCTCCCCATGGTCAGAGACACAGAAGCCATGTCTGGCTAGGTGTCAGGTGGACAGGGGTTGACTGGGAGGTGGTTTGTATCTCTATCTGCCACATGCTGTCATATCTGTTACCTCAGCGTGACCCTGCTGGTTGGGGCTTGTGTCTGTGTTGTGGCTATTATGGGGCTGGGTGTGCCAGTCTGCCCCAGCTGTACCACCCTTTTGCTCTCTGTGTCTCTCACTGCCCCTGGGCAAACGGACAGATGTGTGTGACCTACTCTACTGTTTATAGGGTGTGACTGAGCACATTGCTGTAACAAATAACCTCAATGACAGACATACACATGCTGTTCATGTGTGATAGTTATTTATGTAGTGCATATTTGCCTGCAATTATTTTAGCACATTCTTCTTACCAGTAGGCCTATAGAATCATTATTCCAAGAATTTTCTTTTTTGGGCGGTGTAGCCGCCCCTATAAGTGGGGTTGGGACACCTCATTCTCTGTACTGTGATTGGCTCATTAGTACACCCCTAGCTGTACTGTGATTGGCTGACTCTATTGGCTGACTCTATTCAGCACTGTGATTGGCTAGCGAGACACATGATGACATTAATAACCTATAAATAGGACTATGCACTTCAAAAAATCCATATTTTTTTGAAGTGAGCTTCCATCACTGTGATGACCACTGTGATGACCACACCGCCCACTTCACACTGGGTGTGATTATTATATAATTACCTGCATATTTGTCAATTTGTACACAAACATAAGAATTCGATGAGAATCTGTTCTCTGGTTGTGGATGAGCACGTTTTTGACTTGATTCAGTATTGTCAAATAGATAACTTGTGCAATCACTTTACTGAAAGCCCCTGTTAGATTAGTCTTTAGACTAATTAGACTTTATTTACTATACAGCTAATAGATAAGATGATACCATATAATTGCTTCTCACTAATGTACATGTAAAACTTACTAATCTCTAAGATGACACCATTTCTGTAAACTAGCTCTTTGCGTCCGAGGTGGGCTGTGGACATGTCAGAAACGATGACACCATCGATAGGGATTCCAAGTGAATCTACCGCCTTTCTCCTGGAAAGTTAGCATGCTGAAATAGACGCTTGTCTTGCACCTCTTCTTTAAAGTATGAAATCTTCTGGGGGGGGGGGGGGGGGGGGGGTGTGTGTGTGTGTGTGTGTGTGTGTGTGTGTGTGTGTGTGTGTGTGTGTGTGTGTGTGTGTGTGTGTGTGTGTGTGTGTGTGTGTGTGTGTGTGTGTGTGTGTGTGTGTGTGTGTGTGTGTGTGTGTGTGTGTGTGTGTGTGTGTGTGTGTGTGTCAGTTGCAAACATACAGTAACAAGGGCAACCTAGAGGTGCATAGTTGAGTCGCATGGCTCGTCATCATACTTGAAATTTGACCTACAACTGCTTCTAGTGTTGATAAAGCTGGTTTTGAATTAACTTTATAATAAGATGTAAAAAGATGGTTTGGTACTAAGACCCCCCAATACCCGTCCAGTCAACACCCAAAGAAATGATAGTCAGACACCTGGTAAGTCAAAAATGATCAGTCTATATTTGCCCGAGCGTGTACACGAAGACAGTACAAGTTACAGACAAGAATAATAATCACACTAAAGTTGTAACAAACAGACAAGGTTATTTATACAGAGTTGGACATCAATGACATCAGATGTAGGTGCATCCTTCTGATTGGCTGTAAGACCCTCATACGTAGAATGGAGTCATCAGGATGGACGGCGTCTGCTGTCTTAAATAATAAGTTGTTGTTTATCTTATGGTATCCTTGTATACATCTTATGGTTTCATAAACAAGTTATCCCTTCGATATCATAGGACATGTGGCAGGTTTATCTGTGACAGGGTGACAGCTGACAGAGTAAATTAGTGACGATGTTTAATATACGAGCCTCTCAGTCCATAGACATTTTTAAATCTCTACTAAAGACCTATTTCTTTTCCATGGCTTTTGAAAATAGTTAAACAACTACACCATAATTATCGTTTCTACCTCACTATCTTGTTATCCTTTTCTTAATCAGCGATTGCATTTTGTATTTTGTATTTTATATTTGCATCGTACGTATTGTAACATTGTTGTTTTGATGTGTTGTATAGCACTTTGGTTGGCCTTGGTCATTGTAATGTGCTTTATAAATAAAATTTGAGTTGAGTTGAGTTGAGATGTCAGGTCATACAGAGATATAGGTCATGTACAGAGATACAGGTCATTAGGACATTAGATCACACCATTTGACATTAAAGCGCAAAGCGTTGACAAGACATGTTATTACTGATTGGGAACATTTTGGAGATAGCCACTATGGAGCTGCAGCTACATGGCCTTGGTAGAGAAAGCATAGTAGAGTTACAAATAGCATGTAAAAGCTTGGAGTACAGGCCCATATAACTTAACCAGGTTAAGTGACCCTAGACACATTATGATAATTTAGATAAGAGATCAAATAACTCTATCAAGTGTCATAAACTGAGTTAGAAAGCAACGCAGGTTCAAGACTACACTAGACTGAAAGAACAAGCCCAATCAATGGTCTTGAAGGGCGGATCCAAACCCAGCCGACCGGATTCGTGCGGCGCTTCCTATTGCTTCACCAATCTATGTCCCCGCCTCCCCTCCCCCCCCCCCCCCCCCCCGGCCTGTGCACGGAGCACGCTGACGTCACCAAATTTAGAGCGACGCCCCTCTGCACTCTGATTGGTTAGGAGATAACAAGGTCCTAAGACCATCGTTCCTGCATGGTTCGCCCAGCCTTTTTTTCTTTTCTAAAAAAAAAAAGGCATGGGTTTCCGAGGCTAAGACTACACAGACTTGACTGAAGTACAACTTGAGGTTTTATCACCTCAAAGTACCACCAGATGTAAATAAATGACATATTTCCTGCATGGATCCACTTAAACAGAAGTTCAAACCAAGGGACCAGCTTCTGAGTTGTAAATTGTCGTAAATAGGAAATGACAGTTCACATGAATGGCCTGTAGTTTCGCTGTTTTACCCCTGCTGGTGTCAGAAATACATTTTCCATTCAAGGGTTTTTGCCAAACAGACTTGATTTTATTACCTTAATAAACATAGTCATAAATACTATATGCTTCCAGTCGCTAGTTTAAAATCTTCTTTCAATCACCATGATATGCGTTTTGGTAAATTATGGTCCCATTTATTTTAAAATTGATGATAAAGTAGGGTATGCTGTAGGAGGGGCGTGGCTACCTTGTGATGATTTGATGGACAAGCTACACAACCAATAGCATTCATTCCCCACCCCCGCTGTGGTCTCAACCAATAGCATTCATTTCCGTGTGCATAGGATATGACGCGATATGACGCGATATAGAAAAATAGGCTTCATTTAAGGTCTGTATGAGTCGATGGGTGTAATGCTGTCCATTCTTTGGTTCAAACTCATAAATTAATCAAGCTGCTGCTGCTGTGGTAGTGATAAGTTAACACTTCTCATTAGGATGTGAGATCAGCCGTAGCACCGTGGCAGCATCCGTAATTTGGTCTATTATCAATTAGTGGAGGAAGTTTAAGCTTACGACGTCCGTAAGTAAAGGCCTCAAAGCTAATTGAAATCTCCTGCCTTATCTATTATTTCTCTTCTTCCTAAAACATGAACTCCCACGCTCGTTCCAGTAACCTAGATCCACTTGCACGTGCCCACACGTGTGTGCATGTGCATGTGCATGTGTGCCACTGCCAACTGAGAGTTAATCTTCTCTCCTTTCTTTTTTACCCCAAGTAGCATACTGGACTGATTGCTTAACTGAATAAAGAAAGGAAAATGCCACTCGCTCTTCATGAATATTTATATTGCGGGTGAATATCTTTCTGTGTCATTGAGCTGATCTGTTTGTCTCCCTCTCAGGGTGTTATCTCAGGAACCACACAGCCCAGCTTGACTCAATATGGTAGTCAGCCCCTTAGAAAATATAATATTTTCTCTCCAACTCAACACAAATTTCCTGCCATTTCATTACTAATCACAGAGCAACACAGATGAGAGGGACAGGGAACATGGTCTTGAATTATGGTCTACAACTGTCCAGGAATTGCTAGTAAGCTGCAAATAACAGACTAGCGTCATAGTTTTAGACTTGTTGTAGTGGCGAGGATTGAACATTTATAGTTTCATAGGATAGAGTTAACTATGTTAACTTGTGGTGTTGGGGGTGCCTGGTGGCTGTGCCGGTTAGTGCACAGACCTATGATCCTTAAGCATGAGGATCAGAGTTCTAATCAGACCGACTCCTCATGTCTCTCATATCTTTGCCCCATGGTTTCCTGTCTTTCAATACTCTCCTACATGAAACAAAGTATAACGTGCCAAACTAATCTTGAGGCACCGAGGAGACATAAGGGAATATAGTGAAAGCTTCACGGATGCAATGGGCATGCCACAGTGTCAGGGGAAAGGACCCAAGCGCAGACGACCAGAGGCAGAGCAGGTTCAATACAAAGGATGTATTGACAAATAGGGGCTGGGCTTACAGCATAGTGACAGATACAGCAGGGACAAGGCTTACAGCAAGGTGACAGATACAGGTGGGGCAAGGTGAAAAAGGCAAGTGTCAAAACCAGGAATTTCCTTGGAATTGTTTGCCTTCTGAAGGCAAACAAATCCAAAAGTGAGAAGGCCAAGGACAGGCAAAGGTCAAAAACAAAGGTATGGTAGGCAGAACCTGAAGCGGCACTCAGGAAACCAGGAACAACGAGTATGGACAATGGCTCGAGCTCTAAGGCAGGGACACAAGTTCAAGTTTATTGTCATGTGTATTATTATACACATGGCTACAGTTTGTGCTCTGGCTCATTCTGCCTTAACACAAAGGGGCACACCATTCCAAAACACCTCCAGCACATACAGTAGATTGTGTACAGAATGCACTCATGTAGACATTATATACACAATATACACTACGCAATAACATGACATGTTATACAGCATTCACAATCTGGAAAGAAAGTGCTACTGAGATGGGTGGTGTGTAATTTGATGTCCCATTAACAATGTTTAGATGGCAGGAGCAAGAACAGAACAGGGTGGCTTGTGTCCACGAGGTATTGTAGTTCACAATCTGGAAGTGAAAACAGGGATCCTCAGAGCTTAATGAGGGTTAGATTAGGGAAAGTGGACACAGATGAGAGGGGTCAGGTAAGTGCAGGGCTGATGAATGGCGTGGGAACAGGCGAGTAGATGGGAATGAGGTGGAATGAATGTGGGTGTGGTCTACAGGGGAGTGGTCTAGGGGAGAGACTACATGAGTTGAGCTACAACACAGACTGAGGGTATGGTACAGTGACCAGATGTCCCCGTTGGGTTTTAATATTCACTACCAATTTCACCACAGTTAAAACTAGAAAAGTGTGTTCCTCAGAGCACAGGTATCTGCCAGGTCGGATTGCCTATCCAGGGCCCGCAAACTGTGGTCATAGCCACTTGGAATGGGATCAGAATAATCAAACTTGTACATCTTGATCACATGACCCCAGAGAAAATGCATATCGATTTTGTGTGAATCTGTATAGTAGTATACAAAAAATGTGATTTGCAAAAATCTAGTCTCATGGTGGCACTATATAGCAAACTAATTGGGTGGAGATTCTTCCTTGGCCTTCTGGGATTGTGCGCGTTTCCCGCCGATCGGTCCAGCGGTGCTTGTAGCATGTCGTGCAAAACTGTCCCCTCCAGCAAACTTTGAAAGACCATCGTAGTCATTCGGACTACAATCCCAAAAATCGGACAGATACTTCTTGATCGCATGACCATAGAGATAATGTTTACCAATTTGGGTGAGGTTTGGACATAATCGGTAGGAGTAGTAGCAAAAACTGTGTTTTGCAAAGGAAACGCAACATGACGGAAAACTTGTCAGGTGGAAATAGCTGTGCCTTATTTGGGGAGTTCCGTAAAGGAATCCTAGGGGAAAATATTTGTTCTTGTAACTATGACCTACAGTTTAAGAGTTTAAGGCCAAAACGTGACTTGGCCTGTTAAAGCGCCACCATGAGGTCATTTTGAAAAATGTAGGGTGGCCAATGACACCCAAGTGGGATCGACCACACCCACTTCTTTGCTACTGGTTGACCCTGGTCATGGTTATTCCACGCAAAGCAGAAGATGATAATTTGCTTTGCCACTTGAATCACTGCCACTTCATTAGCATAGAATGGAGGTGAACGGGAGGAGAATATTTATTTGCACGTGTGATTGTGTCCTGGATCCACGTGTGACCATCCCTCCCTTGTTAGTGCTTATATTCTCTAGTCTAGAAAAAGAAGCTGAAAAGTAGGTGTCATGCAGCAAGGGATGTCTGTGAATGAGTACAGTACATAACAAAACAAGTCAATCACATTGATTCTGACACAATAGAATGCCACATTCAAGATTCAGTCAGACACTTTCGTCAAGATAAACCCTTTATTGCACTGATATTGCATTCAATTTGGCAGTGTGACAAGGTACAGTATTGGACCTTCAACTGCTCCAGTGAAGCTGCTGTGACAAGTGGTGGAAAGCAACTAGTACATTAATAAAAACTGTACTTAAGTTGTGATGTACTTTTACTTTAAATGTGTCCATTTTCCATCTCGGAGGCAAATACGTAGCTGATCTACAAGCTCAAAACGCAACGTGGTACAACGCGTTCTGTGTTCTGCTATTTTTGAAAACCTTTGAAAAAACTTGTGAAACAGAACATTCGACATAATGAGTACTTTTACTATGGTACTTTCAAGTGTATAATGATGCCAATACGTTCGTACTTTAATTTAAGAAACATTCAGGCCTTTTACTTGTAACAGAGCATTTCTACATTGTGGTATTGACACTCTTACTTAATCTTCTTATTCCACCACTGGCTGTGACTCACTCACTATCACGAAAGTGCAGCAACATGTAATAAGGGGCGAGGTAACCAAGATCGATTTAGCGTCTGTCTGCCTCTCTCTAATGATTATGCTGGTCATGTTTGTCTTACTGCAACCTTTTCTTGACATATAATGCCTGAGCATATTTGCCCGAGGGAGCAAAGATGGATGTGTGGGTCCATGATAATCAACCTAGTGAGTAGATTCACAACCCACTGAGCAAAAGAAAAGGTTTTTGAAATGAGGGTTATCATTGAGGAGCTTTGAATTCGTTGGAACAGATGGGCAGAGCCATATTACAATTTTCCTCTAAACCAGTGTTTCCCAATCTGGGGTTCGGGCCCCCTTTGGGCGGTGCCAAAGATCACAGGGGGGCTGTGAGGTCCGTTTGGAGGTAGTGTGTGTCAGCGTTTGTCAAATGTAAGAAGGGTTGACTTCAAGTAAAAAAAGATTTTGGGAACCACTCCTTTAAACCATGCCCCTTGTATACATATTTTATACTTATTTACACCTGTAAATCTGTAATGTGACTATAAAGTAGCAGTTAAAATAGTACTGAATAACATATCTCATCTCATCTAGGAATCCAAGGTAATAACAATGTATAAATCAATCAATCAATCAATCAATCCATCAGAAATAAATCCTGGTGTCCTGTCCAGTGTCCACCCAATTCCGGCACACAGGAGAACCAACCCCCCCCCCCCTCCCCGCAGCAGACAGTGAGAACAAAAGCAGAACACAAATTCCACATCTCCATTACAGTACATCAACTGATGTCCCCCAGAAAAACACCACCCTCCTCCCTGTTCAGATGCACCATCCATCCAAATCAGACACATCCCATCACCCACAGCTGCGGCCTTCCTGTTTGTAGCTTAATACCATCTCCCACCTCAGCCACCTTGGATCCTAGGAGCACTTTAAGAGGGAGAGACGAGAGATGCAAGGATACAGGTGGATTTTATAAATGTACTTATACAAAAAGAAAAAACAATCATGCCCTTTAGCAAAAGAGGACCACAATCACAAGGAGTGCCACTTGATCAATTGTGAGTATGCACAGGCCAACTCCTGTGCCAAACTACAGAGAAACCAAACACACTGGTTGAAGTGACAGTTTCAAACCGGACAAAGCCAACGATCTCTGATAACACACTAATTCCTGTGCCCACCGACAGAGAAACCAAACACTGTACCGCAGCCAGAACAGAGACCTCGCCAGACCTGACCTCAGGGATTAGCGTCCTCCGTATCCACCAGGCAGTTCCTAAAAGAGTCACATCTTACACCTAACCGTCCAAATCAAACAAATTCAGACTCGACTCAATACCAAACGTGAGCCCATACTGTAGCTCTGCACAATGTATGATGTCCTTTATCATAGTCATTGCAAACCATCGTATCTGCATGACTGTAGTTCCCTTTTCCAGAAGGTACTGTTCCGGGTCAGTTTCTCACACGCAATAACATTGTTTCCGGTTCAATCTGAGCCAATAAATCGAAACATATAGTATCTCATTGCATTGCATGGGTTAGATTTGTACACTCTCTGAGTTACAAATGGCTAAATTAACATTGAGGATTTTACTGTGCACCTGTCACTCAGAACCATGCAGCACTTACTCCTTCTTATGCCCGACCACTTCGGTCTGCCGCCTCGGGCGACTGGTTGCCTCGTCGCTCTGTGGTCCTTCCGGCCGATCTACGTGGTCACAGCTTTTTTCTGTTCTGGCCCCACAGTGGTGGAATGAACTCCCCACCGATGTCAGGACAGCAGAGTCACTGCCCATCTTTCGCCGCAGGCTGAAAACCCACCTCTTCAGGAAACGCTACCCTTCCTCTTTGCCTTGCCCTACTTGTTTGTCAATTAGTTGTGCGAGCTCTTGTCTTATTGTCTCCGCCAGGCCGAAAGGCATGGCGAGAGTATGTTTTACCCCCTGTCCGTCCGTCCGTGTGTGTGTGTGTGTGTGTGTGTGTGTGTGTGTGTCTGTGAACAGCTAATCTCTGGCACCGTTGGCTTGATCGCAGCGAAACTGTGCACACACACTCCCTGGATGCCAGAGCAGAACCTCTGCCCCAAATTTTTCACATGGGCCTTTTATTGCGCCACCAGGAGGCCGATTTGTGCAAAACACATTTTTGGACAGTACTCCTACATATTTTGTCCAAAAATCCTGCAAATCGGTACACAGTATCTCTATAGTCATTAAACAAAACGTCTTTCAGATTTTTCAGATTCTATCCTGATTGACTAAAATTGGCTTCCAAAGTGTGCAGGAGTACTCACAAAATGCCTCAAATCATGAACACAGCATGCAATTTCCGTGAAATTTTGCACACACATTCCCACTAGGCAGAGGAAGAAATGCTACTTTAAAATGTTCAAATCAGCCTCATGGTGGCGCTATAACAGGCCGATTCGTGTTTTTACCTATAACTGCAAAGATCAATGTAAAACTTTGTATGTGCACTCCCTAGGTCAAGGAAAAACCTTTGCCTTACATTTTTCACATCTGCCTTTTATAGCGCCACCAGGAGGCCGACTTATGTAAAACAATTTTTTGGATATTAAGCCTTCAGATTTGATCAAAATTTCACAAAATCGGTACAAATGATCTCTATAGTCATGTGATCAAGACCGATCTGTTTGATTTTTCATATTCCATCCTGATTGGCTAAGATTGACATCTAAAGTTTGCAGGAGTGGCCCGTTTTCAACAAAATGCCGCAAATCATGAACGCAGTGTCCGATTGCGGTGAAACTTTGCACGCTCATTTGCACTACGTTGAGGAACAAATGCCACCCTTTTAACGTTGCCCTATTATAGCGCCACCAGGAGGCCGATTTTTGTCCAAACATCATGCAAATCGGTACACATTATCTCTGTAGTCAAGTGATCAAGATGGTTCTGCCCAATCTTTCCTATTCCATCCTGATTGGTGAATTCCAAACATTGCTGGCCCACAACAACCTACCTAACCTGGCGGAGACCTTTGCTGTTACGCGGGGGCTTTGGTGGCTATAGCCAATAATATTTTATCCATTTTTTGTATTTTTATTGTTGGCTTTGGATAAAACATTGGTGGCTATGGCCAACGAAGCCCCCACGTAACGCCGCCCATGGTGACTACCACAAGCTCAAGATGACATCCGGATTTTCATTCTTTGGACAAATAATATTAGACTATAATAAATCAGGGCTTAAACTTTTTTGGAATGTCAATATAGAAAAACATATAACAAAGTACAGAGTCGATTATGTGAAATACCTGTTCCCTTAGCTCTATGTTCCCTTAAAATGAACACCAACCCCAACCCTAACCGTAACCCCTAAGCCTAACAGAGGGAACATAGGGCTTAGGTGCTATAGAGCTGAGGGAACATCGATCCTGAAGGGTAGTATAACCAGATTTGAGGATATTCGTGAGTCAGCTGATTATTTGTTCTAGTCCTTTAATAGTGAACTGTTTTTAACGGTTAAACTCTGATGAAGACCATGTGTTGCTGAAATATGTTGATAGTTCTTTAATTGGTTCCATATAAAGTTACTAACTCTATTTAGGCTTTTATATCAACAAGAATATTGCCATGGACATTCATAATCATAATCATCATAATTATTGCAAACCTGCACCCCAAACTTTGACAAACTATAATTGAATAATATATTCTAAGATTATGAAATGAAATAGTTTTATTAAAGAAAACAAGATTATCACAGTCACAAGTAGACTTTTCTTTCTCTTTAGGATCACCTCACATTCACCTCATGTAACTTTATCATCACAGTAAAAACTAAAACAACTACATGACCCTCATGATAATACAGCATAATGAAAGTACTTCATAAAAAATGTAGAAATACAGAGCTCTTGGAAATAGAAAAAGGATGAATCATGACAATGCTGCATAATAACATCAGAAAGCATCATGGCCTGAAAATGAACATTCTATTGTACTAATAGAATGTTTGGCCTATTTATTTTATTTAAATGAGAATTACTCTGGATTATTCAGATCATTCATTAGATATGACTCATTTTCCTCAAGACCTTTGTAGAAAACACGTTTGGCTTTAGGCCCACGGCTCTCCAGGAGTACAAAGAGTCCCCTCATCTTTCCCTGACTGGTTTTCTCAGCCCTCACTTCACCGTAGTCCTCAGACTGCATGACCCCCTCATGAGCCAGTAGATCCAGGATGGGTGCCACCATGGTCACTCTCTTAATCAGGGCAGGCTTGTGTTTATTCACAAAGGCAACCTCTGTGGACAAAACATATTTAAACATGTATTTTTTGCATCCCTCAATTTCTAGAATATTAACAAGTGCGTGTATGATCTAGCTCTGTTTTTATTTGTATTTGATATAACAGCCTACTAGCAGTTGGAACAAGTTTCATAATCATTGGAATAATAAACAAGCCTTCCAATGGAATTGGATCTGTTAGATCTGTTCACTATGCTGTAGTCGGACATGTACATGGCTCTGTTTTGAATAGGAACTAACTGGGCCACAATCAGTATGTGAAGCACTTAATAATAAATGTGCATAATTAATCATATCGTAAATATTGTAAATGCAAGAAATAAAACATTAATTAAAACATGAGCTACTGTAATATGGACTAGTAAAGTTGGAAAAATATGTTAAGTCAACCTTACTTAGCACGTACCTGGGCCAGATCCAGCTGCTCCGTTGGATTGTGCTGCAAGAAATAAAAGTGTTCAAATTAATTTAACATGCAAACGTGTGAGCTAATGAGCTGTTAAGTTGAGTCACTTAACGCAATGACTGACATCAGTCACAATCATAGCTAAAGCATTAATAAAGGACTTTTTTGTTTTGTTTTGTGTTTGCCAATAGTGAAAGTGTGTTGAAAATTGTAGCCAGCCTATCTTTCTTAATGAACTAGGCCTTGGCCCATAGAATATAGCCTATAAGATATAAAATCCCTGATTCTATAGGTCACATTTTATGTCATCGTTAATGGACGTTATGCCTCTTTCATTTAATTAATGTAAGTAATCAAGTATTTAGAACAGACAGTCATACACACATACTGTACAGTATGACCTCTGTCTAATGCATTCATAAACGTTATTATAAATGATAATGTGTGTCTACATTGTGTCAGTGTTAGAGTTAGCTAGTCAATAATGGATTCCTTATTAATCGAGGTGAAAACATGCAATTTTGTATTGTCTCTTATTGTAGGCTGCTACAGGTTAGATTTTATTATGGAGTATAATCCGGATCTTGGAACAAATTTCACGGGTCCATACCGTTTGGTTTTGGTTACATTTGTATCCACCTGTTTCCTAGGCTTTTCACTGTGTTCCACTTCCTGTCTTTTGATCCAATGAAATCCAATGAAACCGGTCAGATGACTAATGATATCCAATGAAATCCGACAGGAAGTGGAAAACACACAGCCAAGAAACAGGTGAATACTCTTAGGAGCTACACAAAACTGCCAATGAACGTCATTACGTCACCGTCTGGCCACACCACTAATGCTAATTCCAATCTTTTAATATAGCTTAGCATTGACTCTACCTTTTACAGCATACTGCTTTTGTAGAACTGTCTTGTTAATCTTCCCCAGAATATTGGCCATGATTTGATCTACATTATCGGGGTACGTCTGCAGAATCACATCGGCCGTTTCCATCCTGTCTTTTTTCAGCAGGAGGGCTCTTCCAATTGGTCTTTGTCCATCAAGGTTGGCGGGCTCTAGCAGGAACCTCTGGAACTTCTTAAAATCGCCGTCCTCCAGCTCGTCCAGAGTTGTATTGATGCAGTCCATGTCCGTATTCTCCATGTCTAATACAAACAGAGCATGTTAACATCTCAGCTTCATTCTCTTTTGGGGTTTTTGAGTTGCAGTTATTTTATGTACATGAGAGAATATATTAACGTACATTTCTATATATTTTTTCATCATTGTTCTGAAAACTATTTGAATTAATTAAACTATTTCATATAGACAGACAGGTCAGGCAAAGCAAATCCTATATATTAAACAGTGTTACTGTATGTATATGTAAAATGTTACATTAAATAACACAATGACCGAGGAGGCTTTTCTGAAAAAGGGTCAGTACAATTTTTATGTCCACATCCAAATGTAGCATTCCTAAGCACATCATTTGATGACCTGAGCTTAGGAATGCGACAAAAACAAAACAACCTCCATGAATTCAAGGCTTCATGGGGTGTGTAATTGATAGAAAATAAGTCATTTTTGGTGTGAACTACTCCTTTAAAACTATTCCTCCAAAGTCTAGGAGATATGATCATATTACACCGATCCTAGCTGCCCTTCACTGGCTGCTGGTAAGTTTCAGAGTGGCAACTATGATATAAATGTGGCAACTGACAACAATGCAACTTTATAGTAAAAACGATAACCTTTCAACCATCCACACTCAGGTAAACACTTTCATATTAGGGACCTGATTTCTTCCAAAACGATAAATGCTGAAATGTCCCTGAGGCCCTGAAAACCAGGATCTCGAACACACGTCACGACACATTGTGACAACTAGCTTGTACATCTGTTATTTTCTCCACTTTTGACAGAGACAAACCCCCCCCCCACACACACACACGAGAGAGAGGGAGACAGCGAGAGATCTGAGGGAGATAGAATGAGAGGAACAGACACGCGCGCACACGCACACTATAGCATATATTTCGATGGCTCGTGGCCCTGCCCATTTTCTTATCACCAACCCCCAGGCCCTGTCATTTTGACTTGCATTGACAACCCCCTACCTCTGACTCTCACCCCCCCCCCCCCCCCATTGTTTTTCCAATATAGTGTTTCTTCTGTATTTTGTGATGATATTGAACTGTTTGGTGCTACTTTATATGTTTCTGAATTGAATACCAAGGACCTCAATGGAAACAAGACCGCAAGGACTTTTTTGGACAGAGCTTTTAGACAAAGTGTTTTAAGTGTACTTGTGCTGTTTTTACATTTCTGCCTAATAAAATATTCAATCAATCAATGTATTAGAGGTGCATTAAGTGAAATTGATTTATTGAATACTTTATTAGACAGAAATGTAAACAGGTTTTTGGTGTAGTTTCAATCCAGCTGCTGTCAGAATGCTGAATGGGGCATAAGCCTGGATGAGTTCAGCAGCCTGACAGCAGGCGGCGCAGACTTTTCTGGCTCTTCCTGAACACACCTGTGGATTATACCAGGGACAATGACTTGGACTTTAGCCCCCCCTCGGACACACCTGTGGACTACACCAGGTACAAATGACTTTTTGTTGCACTCCCTCATGGAGCTACATGCGGATTATACTAGGGTCAGTCCACTCTAGGTGGACACGCACTGACCTTTTGCACCTTAATCCCTTGTATAACGCACTGACTTTTTTTGGGTCTTTTTATTGTGCTCCTTTTCCTCTAAGCACCTTAACGTCCTTTGTCTATCATGCACAGTATAAGTATAACATGCACAGTATACAATACATTGCTGCTATGCTCAGGCACCTTAGTTTAGTTTTTTAGTTTTCTTATTATCTCAGGTAATTTGTAAATATGTAGATAACTTGTCTGGCCTTCTGTTGCTCTCTTGTTTTTGATCTCCTTCCCACCTGCCCCCACCCTCTTCTTCTCCCCCCCCCCCCCTCTTCTTTCTATGGAAACTAACGTTGCGATGGGAACGATGTACAAAAAAGAATTTCACCCACTTTTTTACCTTGTAAACCTGTGATGTGACAATAAAACTGATTCTGATTCTGATTCTGATTCTGAACAGCATGAGGGACAGTCAGACATTTGAGCTAAAAGGATAACACAAATAAATCCATTGTCTTATATTATTATACAATAAGTGTTAAATAGCTCTATATTGTGATAGTAATCATTACTATAGAGTGTTTGTTCAGTAACAGTGTCAAATAGCTCTATATTGAGCTACTATACTATAGTATTTTTCAGTAACAGGGGTAAACAGAAAATACATTTTCAGGTCATATATCAAGATGAATAAATGAGCAGACAAAATTGGAACTAGAACACTATAACATTTAAGTGGATGAATGGGATACTCTCTCTCTTATTGTATGAAACTGGCAACCCACCTTACAATGTATTTTCAGTTTATGTATGGTATTATCATACATTTACAAACTAAACACATTTTCTCTGTGATTTTAGTTATTTTTGAAAGCACAAATACAGTTCAGTTATAGTAGTTATTGTGTTTTGTTTTTGTAAAGCCTGGTTTTGCTTTTTATTTCAGGTAACTAAAATGCAATTTTTTTTCAATCTTACTTTTAGTTGTTTCATTTGTATTAGTTACTATAATAACCTTGCAGCTGATCCATATTTCCCAATAAATAATTACCCACCGCTCAACTCCCTCTAAATGACTCCATAGAACCTCAAGTCTTACCTGTGTTTCAGTGGGTGCAGTCTGAAGGCTCTGTGCAGGTATGGTCCAGTTTGGTCAGGTATGGTCCAGTAGTTGACAAGTGGGAACCTGCTGTCTTTATATGCTGTAGCTCTGACAGGAGTCCCTGTCATAAAAAGACTTTCTCAGTTGAGACTGTGATTGATTCAGGACAGTGGTGAGGTGGGGCAAAAGCATTCGGGTATTCATGATGTAGAGAAAACCTGTTTTTTAAAAAAACCTTGAGGCAAGGAGCGAGTATTGGGGAGGTGGTCTTGAGGCGAGGCATCAAAACATACTTGCAGTATCAAAGTAAATGTACTGAAATTCTTCAAAATGTGTCAAACTCTTTGTCAAAAATAGTCGATCTACAAGCTCACTTGTAGATCTGTAGCTTGTAAAAGTATAAAATAGGGCTTAAGTGATTAATGTGTGTATAGTACAGTTACAAGCTCATAACACTTTGCGATGCGACACGTTGTGAGCTTGTAGATCTGCTATTTTCACTACTTATCAAAAGTTTTTTGTTAGATTTTATTTTACCTATATGGAATGTCTGATTTATTATCTTTTTTTAATGAAATATTATTGGAAAATGTTGTGATATATATATTTGTAATACATATATTTGGAAATAATGATTAAAAACAAAAATGTAGGAAACAAAAAATATAAGGATATTTACTTATGACCCATACAAATGGTTCTGTCACCCAAACATGGGTACTGACAGTAGTGTAAAGTTACTGAGTACATTTACTCAAATACTGTGCATAAGTAAATTCTTTAGGGATTTTTACTTTTTCAGTAGCCAATAGCCATATTTACAATTTTCAATACTTTTAC
Organism: Gymnoscopelus braueri; assembly: GCF_963280865.1. NCBI lineage: Eukaryota > Metazoa > Chordata > Actinopteri > Myctophiformes > Myctophidae > Gymnoscopelus > Gymnoscopelus braueri. The sequence continues at coordinate 16,761,058 of NC_137619.1, read as the reverse complement.
TTCCACCGCACTACATCTCAGAGGAAAATATTGTACTTTTACTCCACTACAATTATTTGAAAACTTTAGTTACTAGTTACGTTGTAGATTTTGATTATTATTATTACAAAACACACTAGCCCTATATATTCTCGCCATTTGAAAATAGCATATCTCTTGTAGATCGGCTACAAAACCTGTATATCCACTCATTTTGGGGCTAAACAACAACTTGAAGGATAAATATAGCTCTGATAATGATGTACCATGCAGTGGTGGAAAAAGTACTCATATTTGTTACTCAAGTAAAAGTATCAACACTGCAATGTAGAAATACTCTGTTACAAGTAGTAGTCCAGAATTAAACAATTACTTGAGTAAAAGTACTAAAGTATTGGTATAAAAATGTACTTCAAGTAGAAAGTATTCATCATGCAGAATGTCCTGTTTCACAAGTTTTCAAATGTATAAGAATCTTTTGAAAATAGGCGATCTACAAGCTAACAATGCGTCGCATTGTGAGTAAGTAAGTAAGTAACGCATTATGAGCTTGTAGATCGGCTATTTTCAAATGGCCGAAATGTATATACGGGCTGAAGTGGGTAATGTATGTTTTGTAATAACAACCAAAATCTACAAAGTAACTAGTAACTAAATGTTAAAATAATTGTAGTGGAGTAAAAGTACAATATTTGCCTCTGAGATGCAGTGGAGTAGAAGTAAAAGTACTGAACATTGGAAATACTCCAGTGAAGTAAAAAATACCTCAAAATTGTACTTAAGTACAGTACTTGAGTAAATGTACCCAGTTACTTTACACCACTGGTACCATGCATGTTAAAATCATGGATACTTTGGAAACAAATGCCTATTTAACATTGTGTGTGTGTGTGTGTGTGTGTGTGTGTGTGTGTGTGTGTGTGTGTGTGTGTGTGTGTGTGTGTGTGTGTGTGTGTGTGTGTGTGTGTGTGTGTGTGTGTGTGTGTGTGTGTGTGTGTGTTTGTCTTGTTTCTGCGTCAAAAGTGGAGAAAATAACAGATGTACAAGCTAGTTGTCACGTGTCGTGACGCGTGTTCAAAGATCCTGGTTTTCAGGGCCTTAGGGACATTTCAGCATTTATCGTTTTAATAGGTCCCTAATATGAAAGTGTGGATGCTTGAAAGTTTTTTGTTTTTAATAAAAAGCTGCATTGTTGCCACATTTATAGTTGCCAGAAGGAACCTGATTCAGACAATGTGAAGGAGTGGGAGAAGGCAAATCTGTCTCCAAATAATCCCCTCAATGTCTGTTCCTACAGGTGAATAATTTGAAACAACAGGTTATTCTGAAATCAGGTTCCTTTGGTTTTCTTCTGCTGAGACAGATGTGATATGTTGTGGAACCGGCTAGCTGTCTCATTGGTCCACTCCGCGCTAAATGATAATGATAATGAATTTATTTATATAGCGCTTTTCCAAACAAGGTTACAAAGTGCTTTACATATAAAAGGGCAGCATAATAACCACACAGGTTAAAACAACATACATAGAAGCAACACATAATCAATAGGTCACATGATTACAACAATTAATAATGAAGAAATAGCAATTAAAAGCTGATAATATGAAACCCAAAAGCAGTGGTGAGGTGGGGCAAAAGCATTCGGGTATTCATGATGTAGAGAAAACCTGTTTTTTTAAAAAACCTTGAGGCAAGGAGCGAGTATTGGGGAGGTGGTCTTGAGGCGAGGCATCAAAACATACTTGCAGTATCAAAGTAAATGTACTGAAATTCTTCAAAATGTGTCAAACTCTTTGTCAAAAATAGTCGATCTACAAGCTCACTTGTAGATCTGTAGCTTGTAAAAGTATAAAATAGGGCTTAAGTGATTAATGTGTGTATAGTACAGTTACAAGCTCATAACACTTTGCGATGCGACACGTTGTGAGCTTGTAGATCTGCTATTTTCACTACTTATCAAAAGTTTTTTGTTAGATTTTATTTTACCTATATGGAATGTCTGATTTATTATCTTTTTTTAATGAAATATTATTGGAAAATGTTGTGATATATATATTTGTAATACATATATTTGGAAATAATGATTAAAAACAAAAATGTAGGAAACAAAAAATATAAGGATATTTACTTATGACCCATACAAATGGTTCTGTCACCCAAACATGGGTACTGACAGTAGTGTAAAGTTACTGAGTACATTTACTCAAATACTGTGCATAAGTAAATTCTTTAGGGATTTTTACTTTTTCAGTAGCCAATAGCCATATTTACAATTTTCAATACTTTTACTTCCACCGCACTACATCTCAGAGGAAAATATTGTACTTTTACTCCACTACAATTATTTGAAAACTTTAGTTACTAGTTACGTTGTAGATTTTGATTATTATTATTACAAAACACACTAGCCCTATATATTCTCGCCATTTGAAAATAGCATATCTCTTGTAGATCGGCTACAAAACCTGTATATCCACTCATTTTGGGGCTAAACAACAACTTGAAGGATAAATATAGCTCTGATAATGATGTACCATGCAGTGGTGGAAAAAGTACTCATATTTGTTACTCAAGTAAAAGTATCAACACTGCAATGTAGAAATACTCTGTTACAAGTAGTAGTCCAGAATTAAACAATTACTTGAGTAAAAGTACTAAAGTATTGGTATAAAAATGTACTTCAAGTAGAAAGTATTCATCATGCAGAATGTCCTGTTTCACAAGTTTTCAAATGTATAAGAATCTTTTGAAAATAGGCGATCTACAAGCTAACAATGCGTCGCATTGTGAGTAAGTAAGTAAGTAACGCATTATGAGCTTGTAGATCGGCTATTTTCAAATGGCCGAAATGTATATACGGGCTGAAGTGGGTAATGTATGTTTTGTAATAACAACCAAAATCTACAAAGTAACTAGTAACTAAATGTTAAAATAATTGTAGTGGAGTAAAAGTACAATATTTGCCTCTGAGATGCAGTGGAGTAGAAGTAAAAGTACTGAACATTGGAAATACTCCAGTGAAGTAAAAAATACCTCAAAATTGTACTTAAGTACAGTACTTGAGTAAATGTACCCAGTTACTTTACACCACTGGTACCATGCATGTTAAAATCATGGATACTTTGGAAACAAATGCCTATTTAACATTGTGTGTGTGTGTGTGTGTGTGTGTGTGTGTGTGTGTGTGTGTGTGTGTGTGTGTGTGTGTGTGTGTGTGTGTGTGTGTGTGTGTGTGTGTGTGTGTGTGTGTGTGTGTGTGTGTGTGTGTGTGTGTTTTGTCTTGTTTCTGCGTCAAAAGTGGAGAAAATAACAGATGTACAAGCTAGTTGTCACGTGTCGTGACGCGTGTTCAAAGATCCTGGTTTTCAGGGCCTTAGGGACATTTCAGCATTTATCGTTTTAATAGGTCCCTAATATGAAAGTGTGGATGCTTGAAAGTTTTTTGTTTTTAATAAAAAGCTGCATTGTTGCCACATTTATAGTTGCCAGAAGGAACCTGATTCAGACAATGTGAAGGAGTGGGAGAAGGCAAATCTGTCTCCAAATAATCCCCTCAATGTCTGTTCCTACAGGTGAATAATTTGAAACAACAGGTTATTCTGAAATCAGGTTCCTTTGGTTTTCTTCTGCTGAGACAGATGTGATATGTTGTGGAACCGGCTAGCTGTCTCATTGGTCCACTCCGCGCTAAATGATAATGATAATGAATTTATTTATATAGCGCTTTTCCAAACAAGGTTACAAAGTGCTTTACATATAAAAGGGCAGCATAATAACCACACAGGTTAAAACAACATACATAGAAGCAACACATAATCAATAGGTCACATGATTACAACAATTAATAATGAAGAAATAGCAATTAAAAGCTGATAATATGAAACCCAAAAGCACAAGGCAAAACAGCTAGGAAAAAGCCTTAACATAAAGGTAGGTTTTTAGAAGTGATTTAAAAGAAGACACGGATCTTGCTAGCCTCAGCTCTATGGGCAGGGCATTCCAAAGCGTGGGCGCCCGGAATGCGAAAGCCCGATCGCCCCGGGTGACGAGATTAGAATTAGGGACTGTAAGGAGAGCCTTACCTGTGGATCTAAGGCGGCGCCCAGGTACATAGGGGGCCAGCAAGTCTTTGATGTAGCTGGGGGCCAATCCCTGCCGGGCTTTAAAAGTTATCAGTAAAATCTTAAAATCTATTCTGAATCTAACAGGTAACCAGTGAAGTGCAGCTAGGATGGGTGTAATGTGATCACGTTTCTTAGTGTTTGTTAGTAGTCTTGCAGCTGAATTCTGTACCAGTTGGAGGTGGGAAATGGCTTTTTTACAGAGGCCAGAGTATAAAGAGTTACAGAAGTCAAAACGTGATGAAATGAATGCGTGAATTACCTTTTCAAGGTCTGCTGGTGATAAAAAGGGTTTAATTCTGGCAATGTTTCGTAGCTGGAAATAACATGTCTGAACAACACGTGTGACTTGTGGGTTAAAAGAAAGGTCTGAGTCAAAAATCACACCCAGGTTGCGGGCTGTATGCTTGACATTAGATGATAAGCTACTAAGCTCTGACTGGAGTGACAATGTGGAGTTAGGGGGACCAAAAATAATTATTTCCGTTTTTGTCTGATTTAACTGGAGGATTTTTTTTGCCATCCATTCCTTAATCTCAGAGAGGCAAGAAAGTAAGTTGCTCATATTGCCTGCAGTACCGGGTTTTAGTGGTATATAAAGCTGCGTGTCATCTGCGTAACTGTGGAAATTAATATGGTATTTATGAATGATATTTCCAAGGGGGAGCATGTATATTGAGAACAAAAGGGGACCCAGAATTTATCCCTGCGGGACTCCACAGGTAAAGGGGACCCGGGAGGAAGAAGCTTCCCCGATCACCACAGAGAAGCTTCTATCAGAGAGGTAGGAGCGGAACCAGTCCAGAGCTGTTCCCTCGATGCCAACCCATTTTTCGAGGCGGTCTATTAAAATTACGTGGTCGACAGTATCAAAAGCGGAGCTAAGGTCAAGGGGCATTAAAGGGGTTACAGGAAGGAGTGCCACTCCTTCCTGTAACCCCTTTAGCCTAAAGCGCTCTTTATTCATCAAAGTCCTCTTCAGAGCTACACATCTGTCTAATATGGTTAAATAATGAAACAGGAAGACTCTTTTTGAGAGGTGTAGGGTGCTGTATCGTCATTCATTGTTTCGGCCTGGCGAGAGTATGTTTTGCACCCTGTCCGTCCGTCCGTGTGTGTGTGCCCGTCCGTGTTTGTGTCCGTCTGTGAACAGCTAATCTCCCGCTCCGTTGGCTTGATCGCAGTGAAACTCCCTGGATGCCAATTCAGAACCTCTGCCACAAAATGTTCACATGGGCCTGTTATAGCGCCACCAGGAGGCTGCTTTTTGCAAAACACATTTCAGATTTTTCATATTCCATCCTGATTGGCTAAAAATGGCTTCCAAAGTTTGAAGGAATGCTTCGTTTTGAACAAAATGCCTCAAATCATGAACACAGCATGCAATTTCCGTGAAATTTTGCAGGCACATTCCCACTATGAGGGAGAAATGCCACTTGAAAATTTTCAAATCAGCCTCATGGTGGCGCTATAACAGGCCGATTCATGTTTTTACCCATAACTGCACCGATCTGTATAAAACTCTGTATGCGCACTCCCTAGAGGTCAAGGAAAAACTTTTGCACTGCATTTTTCACATCTGCCTTTTATAGCGTCACCAGAAGGCCGACTTGTGTAAAACAAATTTATTTATATTACTCCTTCCGATTTTATCCAAAATTCACGCAAATTGGTACACATGATCTCTATAGTCATGTGATCAAGGTGAATCTGTTAGATTTTTCATATTCCATCCTGATTGGCTAAGATTCACATCTAAAGTTTGCAGTAGTGGCTTGTTTTTAACAAAATGCCGCAAATCATGAACGCAGCGCCCGATTGCGGTCAAACTTTGCACGCATTTTCACACTATGTTGGGGAACAAATGCCACCCTTTTAAGATTGGCTTGTTATAGCGCCACCAGCAGGTCATGAATGCAGTGTCAGATTGCCGTGCAAGGCCTAAGAAGAAATGGCACCTGGCGGAGACCTGTGCTTCGAGGAGCACTTTTTCTAGTTGTAAGTCGCTTTGGATAAAAGCGTCTGCTAAGTGACTGTAATGTACCACGTTTATTGCATATGTGTTTCTGTTCCAGATGACAATGAGAGGTGATATAATCCACACCCGGCCTGCCAGGTCTTGTAGGTCAAGCTCACTGCTATTTATTGTAGCTTGTAACCATGGGAATGCCACCAGTGTGAATAGGAGACCATATGCACCCTATAGGAAGATTCTTTGTGTTGTACATCGCATTGCATTTCATCGCTGTCAGGCATACATTTATGTTCTATTTTATACTTCATTTTATGACGTGTTGTACAAAAGTAGCAAATTATATAGCCAATCTACAAGGGCACAATGCATTGCAATGTGACAATTTGTTACCTTGTAGATCAGCTATTTTCCCTATTTTCGTGACATTTTTCACCTCTAATGACAAACCCAAAATAAGGACGCCAGGTTGAAAGTGGTTATGTCTGTCTGTGTGTTTTATAAACTAGACCGTGGCCTTCAGGCTCTGACCTACTCTGACCTACTCTGGGACCACGCAAGTCAGGAACGATGCAAGTTGGGAATGTATGCCCCACCCGGTTATGCAATACCTGTTGCACCCATTGTCAGAGTACCCGTTGTACCTGTCTATTTGAACGTGTCCCTGACTGTGTCCCTTTTATGGCCATGTATGGAGTTCCATGTGAGGCATGTCCAAATATGGAGTGCAGGCCAGTCTTTGACGTCAGTACTATGACGTCATATTGATGACATTAGGGTACTCCATATATGGGGATTTACGGATTTACCAATATTTTTGGGAGATCCACTGATCTGACTGACTGTCCACTCAGCTTATCATTCAACGTGTCAGAATAGTCTCCATGTATGGTAAACCCATAAAAAAACATTAAAAATGCCATGCTACACTACGTCATCCAATGTAAAAAACATAAAAAATGCATAAATAAATATACGTAATGTTTCGCCACTTGTGACGTGTGTGCAAGTTGCACAACTTTTTGAGCACGTTTAGGCCCTCAAAAATGCTATGCTACACCACTACTACAGTATGGGCATCTTGTGACATGATGTTGTGACATGGCCAGTTTTACAAACGTAATGGTCTGAAAAACTCCATATATGGGCATGTTAGGTTTGTGATGTCCAATGTCCACCCATAAGACAATTTTATTAATATAAGATATTTAACAAGTGTTAACAAATGCTTGTGACTAAAAGACTACATTGGATCCATTGGGACACATCGTTTCCTTTTCCTGAAAAGTTATGTTTTGGAATTTGCAGCTGGTGATAATTAGTGAGGTTGTTGAAGATTGAAGCAGACTGGAAAATGTTCATCTATTTTCATAGAAAGTTCTATTTTTGCTGAATGTTCGCCTATTATGACAAGCCCATTATACGGACGATAGGGATCATGTGGTGAAAGTGGAAATTGTGAATTCAAACTAAGCCACAACCAGATCATCTCAAATGAGCATTTGGGGAAATACTGAGTGTCGACATTTACAGTATGTATCTAGTATGCATGCGCACAGTGTGTAATTGGGCAGTGTGCATACACGAGGCAGGCAGCAACCATTTTCAAGAGACCCGACCAAGAATCCACCTTTCAGCTGCTTCATATTGAAGAGTGCCATTAATCAGCCAAATTATATTCATGGTGATTAGCACATTTAGCAGTGACCTTGTTTATTAGAGGATCAGGGGATAAACACCATGGCAGAAAAAAAACACTGTTCTCTGTAAATGGTTATTCCACTTTGTATTATATGTTTGACACCTTGTTTTTACTGTCCATCTCATAGACTTGTTTTTACTCACTGATTACAGTGTTGGTATCTTTTTTCCCTTAAACAACTTGCTGTAGATTTCCTGTTGTGAAATTGTGAGGATTTCCTGCAGCAAAGCGTGATTGTTATTCATTATCATCGCGACGCGTTGTGAGCTTGTAGATCTGCTATTTTCAAATAGCTGATGTATATGTTAAAGTGCTCATGTGGCCCATAGTCGCTTCTTTTGGGCTGGTTTTCCTAGACCCAGTTGCTTGTTTCTCTCACAGAATCTGGCAACACTGTCACCAGTCCGTCCTTTTGGTCCATCCATCTCTCCATTTTCCAGTTCAGTTCGGTTTAATTCAGTATAGATGACTGGTATCAGATTTTCATCTCTCCTGCCTGCCTATATACATGCATACTATACGTCCATACATATAGTATTTGCCATCGTGTCTGTCAGCTTGCTGGCTTAGTTTCAGTTTGTGAAATCCAATCCATCCATTCAACACATAGGGGCGGTAGTGGCTTAGGAAGGAGAGTGGCCGCTTGCTTGGGAACCAGAAGGTTTCCAGTCCAATCCCGCGCTCCCCCAGAGTTAGTGTCGAAGTGTCCTTGAGCAAGACACTGAACCCTTTTTGCTCCCGATGAGCAGGTTGGTGCCTTGCATGGTTTCCTCTGCCGTCAGTGTATGAATGAGTGTGTGTGAATGGGTGTGTGAATGGCTGAATGTAATGCACACTGTAAAGCGCCTTGGATAAAGGCGCTATGTAAATGCACCATTTACCATTTACATCTCTCTACAGTCTCTCTATCGATCCATCTATCAATCCATCCATTAACCACTTAAACCCCATATGGGTAACCGGAGTCCCTCAGGGCTCAATAGTGTATTTTCTGATATTGTGGGGAAAGCTTTCTCTGAAAATAGCCGATCGACAAGCTCACAACGCGACGCAAGCTTGTCGATCTGCTATTTTCAGCTTAAAGCTTTCCCCACAATACCAATGCTTGTGTTTAAGTGGTTAATTCCTGTATCCAGACTTCCATTTAACTTTCTGCACAGTGGGTCTGATTATTTGATTCATTATCTTCACATGCACACAGTCAATTCTCCCAGTGACCTTCCCCAGGGTGATTGAAGCACACAAAGGCAGGTCATCCAATATTAATGGGGTTTCTTCTCCAACTGAATGTCCTTCATGTTTTATGCATTGAATTGCAGTTGGACCTCATTCACAGAACAATCACGACATGGTACTATTCAATTGTTCAGGTAGTGGACAATTAACACCTTACTTGTTGACACAGCAGTGAAGGCAATGCCAGCATAAATATCATGCATATATTGACAATTAGTTTAATTCATTCCAATCTCAATTTATGGATGGATGGTTTGAGAGATAGATGGATAGATAGACACACACACACACACACACACACACACACACACACACACACACACACACACACGCACACGCACACGCACACACACACAATAAAGCCATCAGCACAGCTTTTTGGCCTTTACGATAATGATAATGTGAGGATAGAGCTTAGATTAGTGTTGACCTTTTTCTCTTGCAGTCAAGCACATCAGTAAAGAAAAAATAAGAATCACAATGATGGGATATTAATGATTTTCATTTAACCACATGAACCCTAGCGTCCCTATTCTGGGGAAAACATTTGGCAGATCTACAAGCTCACATCGTGTCGTTTTGGTATGTTTTGTGCTCACAGTACACCAGTAAAAGGCCCTGGAAAGGCCTTAACACAAGAATGCTACGAATGGCAATTGGTGTAACACAGGCAGACCACATCAGAAACGTGGACCTCTGCAGAGGAGGATTCAGGGCACTGGGTCAGACACCCAGAACTGGTAGTGAGCAAGCTGACACTGTGGGAGCCAAGCCAAGAGGAAAGAGGCACACCATGCAACTGCGGCGTGACAGCGGAGCTAGCAACACTGCAGAGCTCAAGACTCTGATGCTAGACAGGAGGGACTGGAGGGCAACGATCCAGAAGGCCTGAGTCGGTGTTGGCTAGTCCATATTCTCGCACCACATCACGTCACATCGCAAAGTTAAATATTTCAAAAAGTATGAAGCATCTGGAAAAAAGGAAGCTTCTTTGGCCTACAGGCAGTGTGCATACAAAGTTTGGCACTGATGAGTCCAGCGGTTTGTGAGATTAACTCTCGACACACAGACACACAGGCAGACACTCTGTCATACAGACAGACCCTCTCATAGACGGCTAGCCTGACGCTCAGTGGAGAGCATATCTCTGCCCGGTCAGATGGAACTCTATATTTGGGCAAGACTGATGTCACCAATATGACATTATCAGTGTGACATCAGTACTTAGAGGCCAGTCTGAAGCCACGAGGAACTCCATATTTGGGCAAGACTGGACGCACTCTGATCTGGATCCCATAGCCTGGAGGGGCGGTGGGTCTGAGGTTATATATTCCGAAGAATAACAGTATTCAGGTATTGAGTTCCTTGGCCTGCGGCAGGGTGCACAAGACGCTACTGTGCCGTGTAGCGGTTTGCAAGATTAGCCGTGGACACAAACAGACAGACAGACAGACAGGAGCAATAACATAATCCCCCTAGCCTTTGACCTGGCTGTTAATCAATATGGCAGCGTCCACAAGAACACGGGTTCTGTCTCTGTACAGAATGTTGCTCAGAGAGAGCAGGAGATTCCCCTCATACAATTACAGGACCTATGCTTTGAGGAGGGTGCGTGATGCGTTTCAAGCCAACAGGACAGTAGAGGATCATCAAACTGTCCAGAAACTGGTGGAGGACGGATACAAGACACTGTCCCTCATACAGAGACAGGTGTCCATAGGTAAGATGTTTCCCACTCAGAGGACCATCATGGAAAAGGAGGAACTTCGTTGACAGATGACAAGAAGGAGAGAGACAGGATGGATGGTGGCCATGGAAGTTGGAAGCCGCTATTGCATGTGTACCAGCTCACCTGCCGAATTAACTAGCTCTGAAAATGGAGTGTCGGACCCATACCCGGCCGTTGTTGGCAATGGGAGCCGTGACAAGTAGGAGGAACACGCCGTAGAGTAGAAGGCACATAAAACCGTTGGTGCCGGCCCGGGTGGAGCTGCTGCGGGTGCAGATCATGGTGGTATTAGCAAATATTCAAATGAGAACTTTGAAGGCAGAAGTGGAGAAGGAGTCTCAGTAGAGACACGGGAGAGAGGTCTCAGTGGAGACAAGAGTCAAACAAACAAACAAACAATACAGGGTAAAAAAACATAATCTTCCCTATTGCCTTTGGCCTAGTTGAAATAATTACAGACTGCTGTGACTGCTGTGTAAGTAAGTCATCACTATCATGTTTCACATTACCTTATGGTTACTGTTGGTCACAGGTGAGGATCGCTCATTCTACTCCTCCCCCATCCGTATTTTTTTCCTCTTGCTTTACACAATATCCGCAAATCCCCATATATGGAGATACCTGATGTCATCAATATGATGCCAGTACTGACATCATAAACTGGCCTCCAAGTACCATGATAATGGGTACTGCAATACATACTCTGACATTGGGTACAACAGGTATCTGGGGAAGGCAATGATGTGATGTACTGTTTAGAGAGCTTATAAAGTGAACACCTCTATCTCAAAACGACATTGTGGTCTGCTGAACTGTAGAAGTAATACACTATATCGAAAACAAATGGGAATCTGAGATGAAGATACTAGTGTACAACACAACACATCGACCAGTTCAAGAACATGGAAGGATTGTGACTGGAAAAACCTGTTGGCGATTTGGGCCTTTTGTGAGGATTTCGCAAGGTGAAAAAAAGCCCCTAGCTTTGATATGACTCTATACCGTGGCCTGTCATCTAGCATGTGATATTATATTTTGAGATAAAGCAAAAATATATATTGTTTTGTTTGACAGCTTGTGACCAACATGCCTCTAACGGTACAATGGCTCGATTGCTCCCAAGACGAAGAAACCTGTTGATTTTGTTGATCCTATGACCTTTTCTCTAGCCTCTATGAGACCAAACATTCAAATGAGTGTATCTTTGTTCCCAAGAGTAAGAGGCCTGTTGATTTTGGTGATCTCATTGGCTTTTCAATAGTGCCACCATGAGACCAAACACTCAAATGAATGTATCTCATGACCCCTAAGGTGAAGAGTCACAAAATGGGCTGTGTACTTTCATGCTCCTAAGAGGAAGAAACTGATTGATTTTGGTGACCCCATGACCTTTCTTCTAGTGCCATCATCGAGCCAAACTTAAAATTTTCAAATGAGAGAATCCCTTGAAATCTTTGTTGTATCAAGAGGAATTTGATTTGGGTAAAAGTGAGCAAAATCACAATACAACTTAAACCCAGGATATCAAAGTGTAATGAAATACTTATTTCCAATGTGGTCCTGCAGCATAACTAACAATAAACAGTCCAATAAATGACATAGCACCAATAAATTACGTAGCACCAATAAATTTTAGCACGCAGCACGTCAAATTATTTTACAAAATAACGTTACACAACCATTGAAAACAACCTAAAATCCCTAAAACAAATCAAACCGTAAAAGTCCAAATTAAAATGCATCACCAGCCTGTAGCTTTTGCCATAACAAAACAAGACAGTTTGGGTTGAGACTGCCTGACACACAGAGGCAGCTCATTCCAAAGAGAAATACCTGTGTAAAGGAAGAACCCTATTGATTTTAGGACCACTTTCAGGACAACCGTTCGAATGAGCAACCTGGGGAGATATGTAGGCCATGGCGGGAGGTCTGCACTCTACTGAGTGCATTCTTGCCTTTTCAGTATAGGTTTTACCACAGTTTATCGTATGCAAATAGGACTGCTTAGAGAGGAATGAAGGAAATAGAAACCAGGTTGCCTAAGACAATAGTTTTTACTAAGCAGGCTCAGTGTCAAGTCAATACCCACTAAAATTCATATAGTCCAATAGCATTTTAAAACTGCTAAGACATGATGAACAATCATTTCTTAATTTTTGAGTGGTGCCAGCCACTCCTACACTTGGCCGTGTGTTTGTGTGTCTGTCCGTCCGTCCATATGTTTGCGGACGGCCTCAAAATGTTTGTGTCTGGCCTCAACAGCTGCAGCTGATTGCAAGACAAAGATGCAACCAGTTACACTAATTAAACACAAACAGGAGTGCAACACATGCGCATAATGAACTCATCAAAGGCACCACTCACTTCACACTGGGTGTGATTTTTTAGATTAAAGAATTATGCTTTTAGAAGCTTTGCCCCTTTGATGCACTGTCAATAGAAGTATGTTGCTTGTTTGCCTCTGCTTACTCCTCCTTGAGGGTTTAGTGACAGGCTATTGATTGGGCTTGATCCATTAGCTTGATGTAAGGCTAGTACAAAGCCATTTTTAGCCATTGTCCACACAGTGTGTATCCCTAGCTGATATTGAGCAAGCAATACTACTGCTTCATTGGAGTCACTGTGAGGGAATGTCCTTCATTGGGTACGGAGTGTGTTTCCATGAGCAAGTTCCCCTGAAACATGAGACTGCACTCTGTTAATTTAACTCGGAGAGTGTACAAACCCTTTGGGTTCATTTGGTTACATTTGTACACTCTGAGTTAAAAATGGATGAATTAACACTGAGCATTTGGCTGTGTATTGTTTTGAATAATATAGCATGTGTTAGACGTCCTTGGTAATATGTGACACTCAAATGTCCTACTGAACAAGGGAGAATGCACCAGGGAGCGTATGTTATGTTTATACACATGCATACACACACACACACACACACACACACACACACACACACACACACACACACACACACACACACACACACACACACACACACACACACACACACACACACACACACACATATGAGAGCATTTGTGCACAACTATTGGCATTGAGCGTTCTCTCTGACACATTTAAGGACAATGAGACAAGTCAATGAGACCCCCGAAAGATTTGTTATGGATGCTGGCTGTATATTAGACTAATATTTTATTTTCTCTTTGAAAGCCACACTAACAACAATCCACCTTACTGGGGCGCGATATATATCACTTCTGTCTGTTGCCTGTCTTGTGTGCAGCACCACTCGCAGTTAATGGACTATGTTAGATGGAGAAAGGAGGTATACACTGTAATCTCAAGGTCAAGAGGGAACGAGAGAGGGGAGGGAGAGAATGACACAGACAGGGAGCTGAATATGTGAGACATTAAAGAAAGACACTGAGCAAAATGAATGAAAGTAGGAGATAGTAGGCTTATCTACTGCGGATATGGGAAGTGTGGAGTATTCAACCCATTAAAACTGCCTGAGAAAGACCCATATAGTTTGAAAAGCGTTTCTTTTTTTAAAATTGTACCTGTTTGTGTGATATGCTCATTTTGAAGATATGCCATGCACTACACCTTTATCACAGCAGCCATGTTGATCTTTTTTTAGAAGTGGACACAGATATTTAGTTAAACCACCGCTCTATGAGGACGTCCTTCTGTTGTTCATTTGTTATCACCCCCTAAGCACATATGAATTCCATGCACACGCACGCACATTCAGCTACTCTGTCATTGTAGTCATTATAGCCGTACCATGCTCAAGGGTGCTTTTCCCATGTGCCATAAGAGCAAAGCTATATTTAGAGACACACACACACACACACACACACACACACACACACACACACACACACACTTAACTGCACTTAAAATTACACTCCTTGACAACAACAAGCTCACTCCTATAAATCACCGATGTATACTATATCCTGGTATTTGGTTGTGCATGGCGTGGTGCACTGAAAATAGCAGATCTACCAGCTCATCATTAAAAAACATCAAAGATTTGCTAAACTCTTCATGATTTGACTAAATTAGCTGATCTACAAGCTCATATAGCGCAGCACGAAGTGACGCGCTATGAGCTTTTTTATCTGCTATTTTGAATATGCAACGTATAAAATATGGTTAAGCTTGTTCAAATGAAATGGGCCCGGACGGCTGGCTGGCGTAGCGGTCCGGGCACCTAGGCTGCTAATGCCTGACAGCGTGTTGCGGGTTCGAATCCCGATCCCGACGACCTTTGCTGCGTGTCACTCCCCATCTCTCTCTCCCCGAAATTTACTGTCAGTCTACTGCTATTTAAGTAGTAGATAAAAAAGTTGTTAAAATGATTGTGACAATCATTTAACTGCTTTTGCTGGTACCCCCCACCCCCAAAGGACCCCTGGGGTCCCCGAACCCCACTTTGAGAACCAATATTCCAAGGAGCTCAGATTCATGCAGCATGCAGCCACACTTGCGCACGTGCGCACACAATGATATGGTTCAATACCTGTCTAGAATGCATGTCAACTCTGCTGTATGCTTTCGTTGCACACTGCAGCCCAACCTCTCCTGTTCTCTTGTCAGTGACAGAGCTGTGACTGATTAAGGGGAACCTTTTTGGCATTTCTCCTCCGTAACTGTGACAAACTGAGCTTAAAACCTGAGCCTTTTCAAAACTATTCCAAATACTGCCATTGTTTTTGTTTGCGTTATTTATTGTAACCACTGTGTATACTCTGAGCTCGCATCAAACTAAAATATATATTTTTTATAATCTGTGAGGAACCGTACAGTAATGTTGTTGTGTAGCTTCAACTCTTCTGTCAGTCAAGCTGATCATTATCTGGTGTTAATCAATAATCATACAGTAGGTTCCTGCATGTGCATGTGTGTATGCGTGCATGCTTGTGTGCGTATGTGTGTATGCCATGTGCACCAGATTTACAGTAGATGTACTGTACACACCTGGCAGCAGGTTATAGTTATTATCATTATAAAACATGCAAATTACACCCTCCTTGCCTATTTTTGTGGAAACAATTCACTGTTATTTAGCATAACCATAAGGCCATATGTTTGTGACTGATGTGAGTGTGACTGGGATCAATACAGTCTGGACATTTCTCCAAGATTATTTGAGGAGTGGTGACTGACCTGGCAAGCCCCATCTCTGCTTATACCCCCGTATTGCGCTTGTTTCCTCAGTTCCGCTGTTTGACCACATCACCTTGCCTCTTGTGAACATATCTCCTTAGAATGACATGACCAGTTAAGCCTTATTCATCGTACGACGGTGTCACGTGGTGAAAATAGACAGGCGCCAGGTTGAATGTGGTCACTCAAAACTGAATTTCACAGAATGGACATGCCCGGAATAGGGAGGCTAGGGTTCATGTGGTTGAAGCTTGCTGAGTCAGGAAATGTATGCTGCCGTGGCCCTCTGTCATGTACTTAGTCACCTGCCAATTACAGTTTGGTCTGTAAGTCCCCGCAAAGCAAAGCCCTAAGTGGGTCAGAGCACTCTCACTGGATGCTTCATAGCCAGAGGCTGCTGGATGACCTCCTGGCCTACTAACATTAGAATACAATGACTGTTCTCACTAGAATGGATGGTCACTCATACTGTATTTAAGTTGTTATTCATGCCATTAATTAAATCATACTTCTTCTAATGGTATGATTTCATGATAATTTCACATTTAAAAGACCACATTCATTGGAGCTAATAAAAGTAACCCAAACATAAGAGGTGGGCCTTTTTTGTTGTTGTTATAATTATTTTATCATTATTGTACATACAATTATATCATGGTAGTATCATGACATTCCTCACAATGCATTTCCAATTGTCCTGTAGTGGATTAATGAATTTCCCTAGATGTATTTGGAGCATAATTACCTCATTATACTCCAAATGCTGTATATTTGGAGTATAATTAGGATACATAATTAGAAGGATAATTAGTGCTAGAAAGGCTCTTGTCTGTTCTTTCCTTTTTTAAAACCTTTCCCCCCCTTTATTTATTAATTTAAGATCTGTGTACAACCTATGCAGGACCACCAATGCTAATAGAGCTGTCTTGATGCAAAGCTTAGTGCTTAACACACAAACTGTCCTGTAAAGGATTGACCCCTGACCCCACCCATCTTGTGTTATCGCCAGCTTTACCTCCTGCATACACAAGTGTTGTTGTTGTTTTTTTAGTATTTCTTTTTTTGTCTTTGGTCCCTGTCACTGCCCCCACAGTGGGCCTGGGGAGGGAGTAGACAACCAAATGCCTGCTCCTATACACATGGAGTCACCAGCCAGCAATGGAGAGTGAAGAGTTTCACCGGGAGAATGTAACTCACATGGAGGTTCATGCTATTTCTATTAAAGACACAACACCCTGCTGGCTTCCTAGCCTGGCATTGCCATACTGATAACGTGGATTCACTCACAAGTTCCTCCTGGGAGGAACGTGAGAGTGAATCCTCGTTATGAGTCTGGCCAATGTCAGGCTACTGGCTTCCCCCCTGCGAACACCGACAACTGTGTTTGTTGGAGCGCCCAGCCAAGCTGGAGGCACCATTCCCAGGAATGAACATGGCGCCCCCACACTGAGCAGTTCTGATTCAACCACTTAGGCCTATTTCATACTATTACATATACTGGCACAGGGCAAAAATAGCTGATCTACAAGCACCAAGCTGACTTGAACACGTGCCGAAGTGCCTCTGGTGTTATTTGAAGACCAGACCATTGTGATGGTGTCCAACTTGTGGAGGTCATTAGTGCATCCTGTCAGCCCTGATAACGTGCTGACTGCTGACAACGCATCGCCTCGCAACACATCGATCAGTGTTCAGATTTTGGTCCCTCTCCCCCTCCCTCTCCCTTTCCCTACCTTCCCCTCCCTGTCCCTCTGTCCCTCTGTCTCTCTTTCTTCATTTTCACATAATTTTTATTGAAGATTTCAGTTTTACAGGAGAATAAACAATGACAGAGGACTCTTCAAATTTTCTGTGAAACAAACAAACAAACAAACGCACAAGACAAACAAAAACCCCCCCACCCGACCCTCACAAGATTGTAATTGACAATGTATTAAAAAGTACAGGAAAGAGGGCAAAAAGTGGAAAAGGAGAGAGAATAAAAAATAAAAAAAACTAATAAAAAAAAAAAAAAAAAACTCAGCCAAGAGAGTATCAAATTAGATGACATGACAGCTTGTGATATACAAACAAGGCACAGAGAAAGCTCAACCCACACTGTTCTCAAACACTTGAGGGGCCACCTCGAGCACGGGCTCCGTCACTGGAGACCGACCACCTATCCAACAGGGGTTGCCATATTTTCAGAAAGACCTTATCTTTTTTGATGATTGCATACCGAATTCTCTCCATGTGTAGGACATTGCCCAAGTCTCTAAGCCACTGCTGGAACAGAGGACTAGATTCCGATTTCCATTGTTGCAAAATTAAACGTTTGGCCAGCAGTGTGCACAAGGAGATAGCTTGACCCTCGAATGATTTAATGGAGGGATTGAATGAAACGGATCCAAACATAGCCAGTATTGGATCTGGCTCAATGTTTTTATTCAATGCCTTTGAAATATAATCAAAAATAAGTGACCAGAATGTATTTAGTTTTGAGCAGAACCAGAACTGGTGAGCAAGTGTGCCGGTCTCCTGTTTGCACTTATCACATAAGGGAGAGGTATTGGGATATATGGCATGAAGCCTTGACTTTGAATAGTGTAGTCTGTGCACAACTTTGAACTGGACCAGGGTGTGTCTGGCGTTTATCGAACTGGAATGTATATTACCCAAAATTGACTCCCAAACATCTTCCGAAATTGTAGTATCCAAATCCCTCTCCCAGTCACACCTAGATTTATCACTGGAAACAACATCGGATGCCTGTAGAATGTCGTAGAAAGAGGAAACTGAACCCATAAAACCAGGTGTAAGCTGGAGTATACTGTCTAGTGTGTTGTGTTTTGGTAAATGTATAAAGTTAGGTATATGAGTCCTAAGATAGTTCCTGATCTGAAGGAACCTAAAGAAGTGTGCTGCTGGCAGGTTATGGGACTTTTGTAGTTGTTGAAAAGACAAGAGGTTGCCCTCAGCATACAGATCCTTAATAGTTACTATGTTTTTGTTCTTCCAAGTAGAGAAAACAGGGTCCGTTAAGGCAGCAGGAAAGGCATGGTTATGACAGATTGGACTATCCAAGTGCACCTTGGGCAGATTAAGAAATGACTGAATTTGTTTCCATATTTTTAAAGAGTTAAGTATGATAGGGTTGGTTATGTAGGGTGGTATTTTACGCTTGGCTGGATTGTTAACACATCAGGTGCCAGCATTTTTTCATAACAACTTACGTTGGGTGCCAGCATTCTCCCCATTGACTGCGCTTTGCTGTTTAAAGCTCTAGACTCCACGAGGAGCAAATCCATGTAAAAAAAAACATCCATTCATGTTGCGCGATGACCCTGGCTACAGCCTGGAACGATAACATTTCACTCGCGAGTTACAATGGGGGGGGATCGCGCATCGCGCATGACCGGTTTTCCCCACCGGAAACAGATTCGGAGATATAGGTGTTTTAAAGAAGGAAATAGACAGGAAGTGGATGGCAGCCATGTTTTTTTTTCCGGTGATCTATCTGGCCTATCCTTCTCAAGATCACAATGGGTACTCCCAGAGCTGCTCTAGCCCCGCCCGTGTGGAGAAAAACGAAAAAAACAAAAAGACATATTTCACGGTCTGGACCGTGTTCGGCACCGGACCGCTACTCTGCGCAAACACGGTTCAGACCGTGTTTGGCACCCGATGTGTTAAGCAATGCAGGAAGAGAGGTGACACCGACTGAAGCCATCTCAATCTGAAGCCAAGTTGGACCATTTACATCCTCTGCTGATAGGCAGTTGCGCCAAAAGGACAGCGCATACAAGTTGGCTGCCCAGTAGTACAATTTAAATTGCGGTAGTCCGAAGCCCCCTGCTGCCTTAGACTTACATAAATGTTTTTTAGATATCCTCACAGATTTGTTACTCCAAAGAAAAGATGAAACAACGGAATCCAATTTCTTGAAATAGTGGAGAGGTATAAACACCGGTAAACAATTGAAGATGTATAAAAATCTAGGCAGTGCGACCATCTTTATGGCATTAATACGACCAACCATGGATATGGGTAAAGTATTCCAGAATTCAATGTTATTTTTCAATTGCTGCATCTTGCAATCCCAGTTCTTCTTTAAAAGTTCCCCATGTTTACGAGTGGCTATTATACCCAGGGTTTTAATTTTGTCTGTGGAAACCTTGAAAGGTGTCGTGCGCAGGAAGCTTGGATCAACATTCTCAGAAATGGGCATCAATTCACTTTTCCCCCAATTGATCTTGTAGCCCGAAAAACTACCAAATGTCTCAATTAAATGTAATAAAGGTGGGATAGATGTTTTAGGACGGGAAATAAATAAAGTCATATCATCAGCAAAAAGCGATAAATGGTTGACAGTGTTGTGAACTTGGATTGGGACGATTTCTTGATTAGCTCTTATCTGACTGGCAAGAACTTCGATGGCTAAATTGAAGAGATAAGGGGAGCAGCTGTCCCCCTGTCTCACCCCTCTCATAAGATGGAAAGGCCGTGAGGCCTCCCCATTAGTGACAATTGATGCCTCAGGATGGGCGTAAATTATATTGATCCAATCTATAAATGTTTCCCCGAAGCCAAAATGTTTTAAAGTAGACAGTATGTATTTCCATTCCAGGCAATCAAAGGCTTTCTCGCAGTCTAAGGCAATGACCACCGACTCTTCCTTATGCTTATGGTACATGATATTAAAAAGACGGCGTAGGTTGGAATTTATGTGACGTCCCGGAACAAAACCCGTTTGGTCGGGGTGAATCAGATCGGCGATGTGCCTGGAGAGTCTATTGGCCATAATTTTACTCAAAATTTTCATTTCCATAGGAAGCAGGGATATTGGACGGTAGGAGGACATGTCCAATGGATCTCTATCTTTCTTCAGGATTAAGGCAATATTTGCCTGATAAAGAGAGTGCGGCAGCTCTGAAGCTTGTTTTGACTGCTTGAACATTCGCAAAAGCAATGGAGCTATGGTTGACTGAAACTTCTTATAGAATTCAATTACAAATCCGTCAGGGCCGGGGGCTTTATTGTTGGGAAATTGAGATATAGCTGTTATAATCTCACCAAGCGTTATATCTGCATCCATTGCCGTAGCGGCCTCCTCAGCTAAGGTAGGCAGCTGGCTGTCGGCAAGGAACTGATTCATGATTTGGGGATCTGTATCCTTGCTTTTGGATTGGTAGAGTTCCTCATAAAACTGAGCAAAACTCTTATTGATCCCGGCTGGATCCGTAATAAGTTTACCTTGTCTATCTTTTATTTTGTGAATGGCTCGGGTGGATTGTGAGTGCCGAAGCTGCCTTGCCAGTAAACTATGGGGTTTATCGCCCAATTCAAAGTATTTCTGTTGGGTTTTAGCAAGCAGTGCGCTAACTCTTTGTGAGAGGATGGTGTTATATTCGAATTTTAATTTAGTAATTGACTCCAGAATTGCATCGTTGGGGTTGTCCTTAAATGCGTTTTCTTGAATGGAAAGGTCCCTTTCTATGTCTGTCAGTCTCTTACTTTCGTTTTTCCTCTTGTTTGAGGCAAAAGAAATAATGTGGCCTCTACTCACAGCCTTAAAAGATTCCCACAGGATAGAGTCATTAACATCTCCAGTGTCGTTCTCCCTAATGAAATGAGAAATAGATTTTTCCATGTGGTCAGTGAACTGCTCGTCAGCCAGAAGTGTGGGGTCAAGACGCCACTGTCGCCCTCTAGGGCTATGTTCTCCAATCCTGAGATCCATGGACAGTATAGCGTGGTCAGAAATAACAATAGGGTGGTATGTTACTGACCCAACTGTAGAAATTAATTTAGCATCCAGGAGAAAATAGTCAATGCGACTGCTACTCTTATGAACCGGACTAAAGAAACTATAGTCTCTAGTGGTTGGGTGGAGGAGTCGCCAAATATCTACTAAATTGGAGTTGGCCCTCAAAGTGTTCAAACAAGCACTGGCGTTGGATGGCTGGGGGGATTTAGAGGACTGTTTGTCCAAAAGGGGGTCAAGGGTCAAGTTCAGATCTCCACCAAAGATAAGGTTGGTATCTGAAAAGTTGGGGATTAAATTAAAAATCTTCTTAAAAAAAGCAGGATCATCAAAATTAGGGGCATATATATTAACAAATGTAACTGGCACGGAGTTGAGGACACCAATTATGATGAGGTATCTACCATTAGGATCGCTGATTGTGGAGGAGTGAATAAAGGGGACGTTTTTCCTAATTAAGATTGCAACCCCTCTTGCTTTAGAGCTAAAACAGGACTGGTAGACCTGGTCCACCCAACCAACCTTGAGCCTGCCCTTGACTTTGTGTTCAATATGTGTTTCTTGCAAAAACATTATATCTGCTGAGAGAGATTTGAGTCGAGCAAACACTTTAGCTCTCTTTACAATATGACCCAAGCCTCTGACATTCCAACTCATTAATCTGAAACCCCTACCCTGTGCTCGAGAAACAGATGCATTATGGGTTATCACTTGGCTCTGTTATACACGGTGAACAACTGCTGTCAAGAGTGAAAGAGCAAAAATTTACAAAAAAGGCTGAGGAAAGAAAAACAAAAAACAAAAACACACAGCAAAAAACCCACCCCTCCCAAAAGGGGTAAAACCCCAGAATGTAGCAACGGCTACAACTCACCATAACTTGGGCTATCAGGTCAAAAACCACAAACCACTGATATAAAAGCTGCCCAAAAACACCTTATATACACACACCAGAAAGATGGTGTCTACTTTACACAATAGCTGCCTCTCTGAAGATTTAGAAAACTACACAAAAAAAGGCCAGAGGGAGGCGCTATATGACCAAAATTGTAGAAACAAAACAAACCTAGGAAACCCACATACAGCAGGAGGAATAGGTGACGTCTCTAGCAGGGTTACAAGCTTGAATAAGTAGTAACTAAAATAGAAAATGAAAATCACATTTGCTCATTGAAAAGTAATGGATATAAAATGAAAACAACACCTGGGGAAAAAAGTGCGACAAAAACTTTGTGTTGAATCACCACAGTGCAACAAAAAAAGAGTCCCACTACAATGATGAATATAAAGTAGCTGTTAAACAAAATGACAAAACTAGATCTGACCACAGATCAGAGTAAAAAGCGAGAAGAAAAAGAGAAAAAAAAGACGATGTTATGATCATAGGAGGACGGGACGTCAGCCCCATGTTGATGAAGAGAGTCTGGTAGCTGGCAGGCTACTGTATGAGGCTGAGACCTTACTCACTAGTCTTGATCCGACGCGGCGACGGGCTCTGTAGAATCATGGCTCTGTGCTGGAGACACAAGTCGACGAGCCTCCTGGAGGGTAAGCTCCCGTTGCGGGCCGCCTGTCACGGTAGAGGCGAAGAGTCTGGCCGGGTGGCGAAGAGCCGGTTTCAGGCCACGGGTGTAGAGCTCCGCCATGACGTCGCGGTAGGTTCTCCTCTCCTCCAGTACCTCCGGGGGAAGATCCTCGAAAATCTGTATTGTGGAGCCTCGATAGGTCAGTTTACCCCTCATCTTGCGCGCCTCGCGGACCACCAGGTCACGGGTCTGGAACTTATGGAAGCGAGCAACAATTGCTCTTGGCTTTGTGGATGAAGGGACGCGATGCGAACGGTCCAATTCTGGGGGAGAGGATAGCACCTGGTCGCCCAAGACCTCTACCAGGAACCCAGGAAGGAATTCGGAGGGGCGAACCCCTTCAGTGGACTCAGGCAAGCCGAGGATACGGACGTTGTTCCTGCGGCTGAACCCCTCCAAACTCACTGTTTTGGCCCGTAGCTTAGCATTGTCGTTAGCCAGGTTAGCACAAAGCTTCTCCAGCTCCCCTAAACGGTCGCTGGTTGTGTTGGCGTTGGACTCAAGGGACGAAACACGTTGTTCATGATCTTCTACTGTTGAGTTGATGAGGTCCAGTTTCTCCTCGAGAGTAGAAAATCCTACTTTAAATTCGGCGGACAAGGCCTCTTTGTGCTTCTCCAGCATAACTGCAATGGCGTCCATGTCTGCTCCACCAGGCTGTAGGCAGTCTTTTTTCGCGTCGACCGATCTCAATTTGTACGTGGGCTTCGTGGTCATTTCTTGTTCAAAAGCAGACTTTATACATTAATAAACTGTTTGGTGTGTATTTGGTGAATATAAAAGGGCTAGAAAGGTTAAAATAAAAAAAGTTGAGTGGGAGCGTGGTTAAAGGCGTCTACTCCATGACGCAGCGACCGGAAGCCTCCCTGTCTCTCTTTCTATCTCTCTCTCTCTCTCTCTCTCTCTCTCTCTCTCTCTCTCTCTCTCTCTCTCTCTCTCTCTTTCACGCTAATCACTAATCTTACTAATCTGTTGCCTAACAACAACTATATGTGCTGATGTTAACCGGTGCTTAACAACTAACAAATGACAACGAATATTCGATAATTATGCATTTTTGTCTCCGCCAGGCCGAAGGCATGGTGGAGAGTATGTTTTACCCTCCGTGTGTGTGTGTCCGTCTCAGCCAAGCTAACATTGGTCAAGCTTCACGTGACACGTGACAATATGTAATATAAATAGGTAAGACAGGATTAATCAGGAACAGTACTCACCTGGCGGAGACCTGTGCTCCGAGGAGCACATTTTCTAGTTGTTTATCTGTTTTTTTGTGTTTTTTTTTTTAGGATTTTCTTTTTCCATCAAATGACCATCCTATAGGTTCCAATAACAGGATTGCATCGGCCTATCAAGAAATAAACAAAGACAGTAGCATGCATCTTTTACATTATTGTAACTAAACCATTAAGAAAACAAAAGGTTCAACAGTGAATTTATTCTGGTATTGTAACACTTATAATCGGCTGATTGTTTAGAACCGGGCTCAAGAGCCACTGAGAGGCCTAGCTGGTTTGTACGGCCAGCCAGTTGTCCTGGTACTCTGTGTAGGGTCAATATGTTCCTCGAGCGTCGCTGATTACACTGGATTGCCTGATGAGCTATTCCTGATTGGGTCTATGTTGCTCACTCTGGAAGGGTTAGGACTGGGTCTAATGCCGATGATGAGACTAGATCAACCCTGACATACGGCTTGTTTTATAACACTGAGGGTGGCTCCTGACATCACGGCGGTGATGTCAGGTGGTGTCAGGCATTCCCACATATGGAGCTGGCTATGTCTGTCATGCCCAAACCGGGGACTATGATGTCAGTCCTGGATGGTTCCGGTTATCTCCGTATATGGGGTTTCTAGAAGGAGTGTTCTGATGTCAGAGCTAGGTAGGTTTTAGGAATCTCCTTTCCTAGCTATTCTATACTGTCAGACTTTGTCTCCATTTATGGGGATAGGCGAGTATGCCCCGAATGTTCGTAACAGCCGCCCCACGGGTTTCCCGTGGAAACACGTAAAATATTTCAAGAACATTCCTGGCATACGCCGCCCCACGGATTTCCGGTGGAAATACGTAAACATTCCAGGATGTTCCCTAGCATCCGCTTCCTTCTCTTATTCCTCCCCCCCCTTTTTTTCTTTCTTTCTCCCTTTTCCCACACCTCCTTTCCTCCTTTCGGTCTGCCATCTCGATCTGCCATCTCGATCTGCCATTTCTGCCGGACTTGGAGGTTTTATAGGTAACACCTCAAGAAATGTTTCCAGAACTGGTCGGCGAGGGTTTGGCTGTGTCTCCATCTTCTTCTGCTCATCATTTCTGACTCATCATACAGTACTTGCGGTAGAGATGCGTCCCGCCGCCCCATGAGGAGGATAATTTGTCCTGCCGCCCCATGAGGAGGATATTTTGCCGCCCCGTATAGGAACCCATCGGTGGTATGCATGATCTTGGTGATCTTGTTGTGATCCGTCGTTGGTCGTTGGTTGATTGTCACGGCTCTCGACCTGCGGTTGGTTGTCTCTCGACCTGCGGTTGTCTCTAGACCTGCGGGTGCTCATCCTCTCCAGGCCCCTGTCCTTCCTTCGTCCATTCTCGAGATTGTACGTCATGGAGAATGTCCAAATGGGTTTGGTTGCATTGTGAGCATTTCTTGAGTAGGTCGCAATGGTGAGGTCTTCCACATTTCCAGCACCTCCCTGCTTCGATGATCCAGCGCTGTTTCTGATCCTTTGTTAACCGCTTGAACCCAGCACAGTAGTTCAGCGTGTGCTTCTCCTGTGTACAGTATGGACAATATGCTCTGTTATTCCTGCTTTCGTTCCACCTCTGAGCCTGTGCAGGTTTTGGGTTTGTAGTATTCATCATTATGTTTACAGGTCTCCTATACGGCTGGGTAGCTCTCTGTGGACTTCGGATCCTATGTGTCCGAGCAGTGTTGCGTGGACTGCGTACCTCCGGTTGCCGAACGGCCCGTCGGGGGCTAGGGACGCGTGGCGTCCTGTGCCGGTTGCGCTGTGGGCTCTGCTCCTAGTGGGCTCTGCTCCTGGTTCTCGACCGGTGCCTCCTTGCCGAACCCCGATTGGTTGAAGAAGAACTTTGCCTGGAACGGGTCGCCCTACGGAGCTGCCGTTCAGGCCTCTAGTGTCGTCTCTTGCGTGCCGAACTCTGATCGGTCGCTGATGAGCTCTGCCTTGAACGGGTCGCCCTATGGGACCGTCGTTCAGGCCTCGATGGTCTTACCCTGCGTGCCGAACCCTGATCGGTCGCTGATGAGCTGCGTCTCCGGCGTGCCGAACCCTGATCGGTTGCGGAGGAAAGGTCTTACCCTGCGTGCCGAACCCTGATCGGTCGCTGATGAGCTGCGTCTCCGGCGTGCCGAACCCTGATCGGTTGCGGAGGAAAGGTCTTACCCTGCGTGCCGAACCCTGATCGGTCGCTGATGAGTTGCGTCTCCGGCGTGCCGAACCCTGATCGGTTGCGGAGGAAAGGTCTTACCCTGCGTGCCGAACCCTGATCGGTCGCTGATGAGCTGCGTCTCCGGCGTGCCGAACCCTGATCGGTTGCGGAGGAAAGGTCTTACCCTGCGTGCCGAACCCTGATCGGTCGCTGATGAGCTGCGTCTCCGGCGTGCCGAACCCTGATCGGTTGCGGAGGAAAGGTCTTACC
The DNA here is from genome assembly GCF_963280865.1 of Gymnoscopelus braueri. Lineage (NCBI taxonomy): Eukaryota > Metazoa > Chordata > Actinopteri > Myctophiformes > Myctophidae > Gymnoscopelus > Gymnoscopelus braueri. Next base: position 16,734,198 of record NC_137619.1, on the reverse strand, counting down.
CTGCGTGCCGAACCCTGATCGGTCGCTGATGAGCTGCGTCTCCGGCGTGCCGAACCCTGATCGGTTGCGGAGGAAAGGTCTTACCCTGCGTGCCGAACCCTGATCGGTCGCTGATGGGCTGCGTCTCCGGCGTGCTGAACCCTGATCGGTTGCGGAGGAAAGGTCTTACCCTGCGTGCCGAACCGGCCTGCGGCTCCGGTGGGGGGTTGATGGGTCCCTGTGTGTCGGGACCAGTCCGGAGTCCCTGTGAGGAACCATTGGTTGGCACTGGACTGCTTGCGTCTGTCCCATTCCTCATTCCTCCGGACAGTTCTTGGCTCGCTCGGGACTGCTGTTGAATCCGCTGCTGGAGCGCTCTCTGTGTTCCTTCACGTCGGAGGCCCACCACCAGCTCCTCCACGTAGGCATCTACTGCCGTGGTGGGTGCCAGTACCCCCTCCATCGGGTCGCATGCTGCCTGATCTCTCATTGAGGTCCGAACGGCAGGATCGGAGTCCTCTCGCCGCCCCTGGTGTCTCCTTTTCCTTGTGACTTTTGGCATGTTGCCCCTACAGTCCCCTACAGTAAGTCTTGAATCCGGCTCTCCGGTGGAAGGACCATTGTAACACTTATAATCGGCTGATTGTTTAGAACCGGGCTCAAGAGCCACTGAGAGGCTTAGCTGGTTTGTACGGCCAGCCAGTTGTCCTGGTACTCTGTGTAGGGTCAATATGTTCCTCGAGCGTCGCTGATTACACTGGATTGCCTGATGAGCTATTCCTGATTGGGTCTATGTTGCTCACTCTGGAAGGGTTAGGACTGGGTCTAATGCCGATGATGAGACTAGATCAACCCTGACATACGGCTTGTTTTATAACACTGAGGGTGGCTCCTGACATCACGGCGGTGATGTCAGGTGGTGTCAGGCATTCCCACATATGGAGCTGGCTATGTCTGTCATGCCCAAACCGGGGACTATGATGTCAGTCCTGGATGGTTCCGGTTATCTCCGTATATGGGGTTTCTAGAAGGAGTGTTCTGATGTCAGAGCTAGGTAGGTTTTAGGAATCTCCTTTCCTAGCTATTCTATACTGTCAGACTTTGTCTCCATTTATGGGGATAGGCGAGTATGCCCCGAATGTTCGTAACAGGTATCCTCAGGATTTATTTTTGCCTAGCATACTAGCCTTGTACATTAGGCTATTATACCCATACTAGGCCTCTCTAAAATGTAGTTACTTACTTTGGCCAGAGTTTGGATGACAATATAGCCTCTGCAAAAGAAATAAAATAAAATAAAATAAAAATATAATTTTAACATACTATTTTTATCCTGAAAAACAAATATTCAAATAATATATTATTGTCTCCGCCAGGCCGAAAGGCATGGCGAGAGAGTATGTTTTACCCCCTGTCCGTCCGTCCGTCCGTCCGTCATTCTGTCATTCTGTCATTTTGTGTACAGCTAATCTCTGGCACCGTTCGCAGCGAAACTGTGCACACACACTCCCTGGATGCCAGAGCAGAACCTCGGGCCTGTTATAGCGCCACCAGGAGGCCGCTTTTTGCAAAACATATTTTTTGACAGTACTCCTACAGATTTTATTCAAACATCACGCAAATCAGTACACAGTATCTAATAGTCATGTGATCAACACGGATCTGTCCAATTTCCCATATTCCATCCTGATTGGCTAAGGTTGGCTTCCAAAGTTTGCAGGATTGCTCCGTTTTCAACAAAATGCCTCAAATCATGAACGCAGCTTGCGATTTCCGTGAGATTTCACACGTACATTCCCACTAGGCCGAGGAAGAAATGCCACTTGAACATTTTCAAATCAGCCTCATGGTGGCGCTATAAAAGGCCGATTTGTGTTTTTAACTATAACTGCACCGATCTGTGTGAAACTTTGCACGCACACTCCCTAGAGGCCAAGGAAAAACAACTGCCCTGCATTTTTCACATTTGCCTTTCATAGCGCCACCAGGAGGCCGACTTATGTAAAACATTTTTTTTATATCAAGCCTTCAGAATGTATCCAAATTTCACGCAAATCGGTACACATGATCTCTATAGTCATGTGATCAAGATGGATCTGTTTAATTATTCATATTCCATCCTGATTGGCTAACATTGACATCTAAAGTTTGCAGGAGTGGCCCGTTTTGAACAAAATGCCACAAATCATTAATGCAGCGTCCGATTGCGTTGACACTTTGCACGCAGATTCGCACTACGTTGAAGAACAAATGCCACCCTTTTAACATTGCCCTATTATAGCGCCACCAGGAGGCCGATTTTGCAACACTTTTCTTTTTTATATTACTCCTACAAATTCAAACTTCATGCAAATCGGTACCCATTGTCTCTATAGTCAAGCGATCAAGATGGTTCCATCCGATTTTTCATATTCCATCCTGATTGGCGAATTCCGAACATTGCTGACCTGGCGGAGACCTGTGCTCCGCGGAGCACTTTTTCTAGTTCTAACTCATCCCTAATGGATATATTGGCTGACTTACGTTGACGTTGTACATGTCCAGTCCATACTGTATGGGCATATCTGAATCTGTGATTCTGATGTTAGGTTAATAATGGCAGTTCTCATTAGTGTTCAGATTAGTGTTTTAAAAGTTCCAGAACCTTGAGTGTTAGGAGGCTTTTACTGCAGTTTAATGGTGAAAGTATAAACCAGGTAATGGTACGTGAAAGCTTTACAAATCACTCGGGCTCATGAGTGATGTGTGCACATGTAGTATGTGTGCTGCATGATTGCTTTTATTCCCCTGGCTGCAAAGATTGTACAATTTTTCTGAGAGGAACACTGATTTTAATGCTGGAGAAATTTCGGCGTAATTAATCTTCTCTTCACTATGCAAACAGCAATTACAAACTGCAAAGTGAAGAGACAGGAGCCTGGCAATATATGTGGGCTTTTAAATGTTGAATGTATGGGTTATAGAAGCTATCTGTCAATATGAACTGTCAACTGTCCCTCTGCAGTGTACAGAATGAGCTACTGTTTTCCTCATACCATACTGTATCGTATTATGAAATGATATATACAGTAATGCATTAGGTTGTCAGTATGTTTTGTTTAACTTGCCACTGAGTCAAATTCTACTGCATTTATTGTATGTACTGGCCTATTAAAAGAATGTTCACACCATCCTTTACCTATTCACTATCCACTATCCTTTCCTCGTCATACATCTGATGGTGGACAGGTCTCTTATGCTCCTGGCTCCTCCTAGGTGTTTAAATCACCCAAGGTTCCTTTGTCTGGACTCAGCAAGGGCCCAAACCTCTGCAGCTAGAGAGGTCCTCCCATAGATGCCAGATACTGTTAGAAGACTTGTGCATCAAAGAACCCTCGATTGGAAGATTGATTATGCCTGGGTAGATGTATATCCGTGAGATGTATCAGCCATTGTCCATTTTTCTACCGCTGTGAAGCTGAAAGTGGAAGTAGAGCTTAAAGACGCACTCCATACAAAATCATGTTGCAATTAATTTATAACTTAGAAATTCTAATTACTAAACGTACATCAAAATGTATATTCAAAATGTTTGTTATTATTATTTTTGTCCATTCTTCTTTTTTTTGTGTCTTTTTTCCCCCCAAGAATAGGCATATTAGCAGATTCATCAGGGTTTGTTCCTGCAGGTGTGGCATAATGGCATAAGTAATAAATCCTGGAATTGTTAATGAGGGCACAGACAGAGTCAAGTTCAAGGTGCTGTAAAACTCCTTTATAGATGTTTTTTGGGTGAGAAGAATACTTGACAGGATGTGTGAACTGCAACTTTTAACTTTTGGAGAAATGAATTGGGATTTGTTTGAAATCATTAAATGATTTCAAACAAATCCCAATTAATTTCATACATTTTTAATGATGAAAAGCTAGTTGAGATAATCAATTGTTCACGTTCCTCTCATTGCATCCCTGGGGCACATTCCTGCTCTAAAATCACTGTCTCTCAGAGATACAAGAACATTGTGTAGTGCCTTTTGTCATGCTCCAAAGAGCAGACAGAGAGCATCTTTCAGAGAGGAGGGGTTGAAACTAACATGCAATTGCATGGGAAGGTTGTAGTAATGGGGCACCATAAGCAAACAACCAAAATGTCTGCAAAACAAAGTCTGAATGCCGACACATGGTGAAAACAAATGCATATCTGGGTTACTTGAGTGAGTAGGAAGTTGGAGCTCTGTTGAGTGTTCAGTGCACAATCTAATCATTTGAAGAAGCCCTTCCCTCTTTTAAAGGCAAAAGAACAAGCAGCTGCATTAACGTTAATTCTTTCTGCATCTCAGTACAACTCAGCATGCTAGTGTTGGTTTATATTACTTAGGAGAGTAATATGTTACTTATTACTTGGAATCATGAGTAATATATTACGAATTACTTTATATTACTTTCCCCGCGCCCCCTCGCAAAAGAAAAGACGTGTACAGTTTTTAGCCTTTTAGAACTGAATCCAATTTAATGGAACAATAGAAAACAGTCAACAGTCTTTATCCTTTTAAGTATTTTGCTGCTGCAAATTCCATATTTGGAATTGGAACAATGATTATCCTTACAGGAACAACATCAATCTGAACTGCACACACTGGCTGACTGCCTGAACATTTCTTAACCTTTTCAACATATCTTACACCAGTCAATATTAATTAGCCAAAGTGCAAGGGGGGAGGAGAGAGGAGAGGAGATATAGAGCAGTGGTTCTCAAACTTTTTCATGTCAAGGACCCCCAAATTGACACTTATTAGCCCCCGGACCCCCATTTCAAAAGATATGCCAGGGACCCCCATAAGAGAAGATTTGTTACGGCTCTAGCAGTGATTCTCAACCATTTTAATTTCAAGGACCCCCAGTTTGACATGCATTAGGGCTACAGCTACAGACCCCCATGTAATGGCATTTCTATCACTTGGACCGCAATTTAAATTGTAAAATCTATGTCAATTTAACTCTGAGAGTGTACCTAACGGGTCCATTTGGTTCCATTTGTACACTCTCAGAGTTAGAGACCCATAAGGGTCCATTTGGTGCCTAATCTATCATTTAGCTGGGGACCCCCTGGAACTCCCTCAAGGACCCCTGGGGGTCCCCGGACCCCACTTTGAGAACCAATGATATAGAGGAGAGGAGAGGAACACCGTTTCCTCTCCTCATCAGCAGTTCGTTTCCCCGACCACCAGACAAGTGACGCAGGGGGACTTCTGAAAGGGCCATGCCGAAAATAGGTTACTTTATTCGGATACAATGCGTGTCACTGTCCGCCCCTGCCGGTTTTCAGAATTTTTATTTTTAAATGGGCTCTGTCATGATTAATTGACCACATATATGAAGTTAAACAACTACATTCTATCCGAACGATATCTTTAAGTAAATTCTGTGCCTCAAAATAGAAGTTTGAGAGCTTTTTTAAGTTAAAAAACGTCGGAGAAATACACGACGCAGCAGTCGCATACGGGTCATGCACTACGTCATAACTGTGCGCAGGCTGCGTGCTAAAAAAGAACTGATCTGCAAGCTAAAAAGCATCTCTGTTGACGTAGGTCGATAGCTTGTAGATCTGCTCTATTTTTGCACGATGCGAGAACTTGCCTCTACGAGAGACGGAGAGAGAGTACATATTAAATGAATGAATGAACAAAAAAAAAAGACGCTCGTCATCAGTAACGAGTAGCGAGGCCTTTTTTGACCGAGTAATATGGTATTATATTACTGTTTTGGCAGAATAATACCTTACTTTACTCGTTACTGGGAAAAGTAATAATATTACAGTAATATATTATTTTTAATTCGTTACTGCACAACACTGCACATTTCACCGACACGGCTGAAGATTAAGAGGGAATGACAGTGAATGAATGAACACCATGTTATGCGTTGTAACTTTGTCAATTCATTTGCAAACAATCTCAGAGCATGAAGGAAATGGCGTAATTGTTAGCATGCCATGGGGCAAGTCAGATCTAGACCTGCCAATGACTCAGACTGACATTTATTTATTCGTTATTCAAAGAATGCTCTCCTCTCTGAGGCAGTCAGCCAGATAGTGTACTGTATAGGGAGGAAGAGATATTTGACTACTGCATGCCATACTGCCATGCTTTTTCCACATAGGAGGTCCCTTTGATTACTTATTCCTAGGGAAGGCAGCTAGCAAATGCATGTCAGCAGGGTTTCACTGGTGTAGTGAACCTGTGAAATCTGGGGCAGTGGGCTGTTATTAAGACAACAACTCTAGAACACAGGAAAATAGTACAGCAAGGATACATTGTGTGCTGAAACCAGAGGGGATTGTATGCATTTCAACCTTTTACAGTAGCAATACAGCAGCATTAGCTTAAGAGCCAAATATCTTAACTATGAGAAGGCAAACTGTTCAATGAGTAATTCATCAGTTAATGTTACTGAGGTTAGATGGAGCTTTATCTTGTGAAGCCTAATGTTTTATGAGGCATCGTGGGACATTATAGACTAGAGGAACATGGGAATTTAACTAGAGGGCGGAACCTCTTACCTGATCTTCACCAATCACACTGCAGGCTTCACGTTGCTATGGACACAGGTTGATGAAAGACCTTGGTGTGAGTGGGGTTCAGCCTGCCCTTTCCCTCCCTCTGACAGCCTTTTAAAAGTGTTTAATGGAATTAAGCCTATCAGGGCACTCCCCCCATAAAACTGCTATACATTACTGATGACCTTCTGTGAAGTAACGTAAAGGGAATGCATAATGACCCCCTATGGATGATAAAATAACCGTCCATTGATTTCAGAGATGGCTTTCGGTGGTGCCATGTACAGTACATTGCATTATTAATGTACATGATGTGATAAATATCCATCAAAGACGGTTGAGGGTTTGGTGTTAAGCGTGTTAACTCTTGTTGAAAGAGTTAATAAAGATTCTGAAACAGGTTTATTTTATTCAACATTTAATTTCATTCATTTATTTTAGTACATAGTATGTACTAAATTACTTATTAGATATTCAGTAAAACAGTCAGAGGAATCACACGCAAAAACCCATTACTTTCAATAAGTGACAATGTGTACACACACACACACACACACACACACACACACACACACACACACACACACACACACACACACACACACACACACACACACACACACACATACACACACACACATACACGCAGCATGCAGAAAAATACAAACGAATTACACTGCAATGCTTGCCACTATAACTGCCCTTGTGTCCTTTGCAGCTATTATTGATTTGTGGACATTTGTATTCAAGTTAAGTGTTCCTACGCTAAACACATGATTCTAATCCCAATCAGCAGGATGACTTGGAAAGTAGCTGTTGTCAAGGGTAGTGGTTCTCTTGAGTGTGTTCCAGGGGGTCCCAGGAAAATGAGGAATAATTTAACCACTTTAACCTTATTTTAGAAAAGCTTGTAGAATGGCTATGTTTGTAGTAGGAAAAAAATAAATTGGAATAGTTTTGAAAATGTTTAACAACGCAAATCTTCTGTTGGGGTCCCTGGCAAAACATGTTTTCAAATGGAGGTTCAAGCCAAATACATATCAATTTGGGAGACCTTGACATGGAAATGTTTGAGAACCACTGGTCAAGGGCAGTCAGTCATACAAACAACCACCACCAACCAGTGCTGCTACTCCACCTTTATGAGTGAAAAACCTAAAGACTGCGCTATTAACAATGATAACTCCAGAAACTACAGGAAAATGTATATGGTATGACTATATATAAATGTTTCTATAGTTAAGAAAGTATAGTTGCCAAATTATGTCTATATATTTTTTAATATATTATTTAATATTGTATAATATTTGTGAAAATGACTTAAATAAGCCATGTGTAAGACTTTTTATTCACTACGCTTTTATTCTTTTTTTGTTTGTCAAAACGTGTAATACTTTTACATGTGCAATACTTTTTATTCTTTTTTGTTAGTCAAAATGTGTAATACTTTTACATGTGTAATACTTTTTCATCTTTTTTTTGTCAAAACCTAACCTTTTATTTCAAACTTGTACTTCACAATAAAAGGGTTTTATACCACTTTAAATATAACACTAAATATTGAACACATTTATGATAATACCATAAAATGTTTGGCTTAGACATTTTGTTAGCTAAAAGATACATCTACAGTGGCAGGTAGTGCAGCTTATTTACAGCATATGAACACTAGATGGCAGATCAGGTTAAATAATCGAGAAATATGCTACTAATGAATGGGGTGATTTTGTATTCACTGGACACTGTGACAACAACAGGCTTTCTATGACATCAAAATCTTCAGCATCTTGTTATGCGGGAGCCTTTGGGAAGTTCAGCTTGCTTGGAAGTGCCTTCCTTGATCTTATTGTAACTTACTTTGTTGATAGACTTGAATGTACTACTCATGTTACAGAGTTCTGTTCAGTTCGCAATCAAGAACAGAGTTTTTCTACTTGGCGTTAGTTGTGAATAAGTTGTAAAACATTACTGATATAGACTTTTAAATAATAATCATGTGGTTATTTGTTTGTAGTAAATATGTTATCACAACACTACAATACTACACTGCAAAACGACACGTATTTTAAGTAGTGATCAATAATTGAATTACTAGAGACTACATTGTGACCAACATTGTTACTATGATCAGTGCTCAATAAAAAAACATATTGCACACACGCGCACACGCACACACACACAAAGAGTGTTCAGGGCAGAAAGTGAACTGTGATGTGACCTCATAAATCCAAACAAAAACATTCCACATGGCTTGGAAGATCAGCGGGAATTGGTTTAAGCCTCAAACAATGTGTTTTATATGAGAGATTACGGATCAGGTTTAGTACAACATTTTGTTTTTGTTCTCAGGATAGATTAGAGTCAAATGGAGCCCATATTGTGACTGCTCCACTTGGTGAGTTGTCACTGATGGGAATTTAGAAAAGCTGACTAGAACTGGATCATTTCAGGGTTTTAATGGATCAGTTAGCATGCAAGCCTGATTTGCACTTAATTGTGCATCGTGTTGAAAATAGCTAAGTATACTATAAATCAAGTTTTAAGATGCATGGATGAATAAAACAGGAATCCGTAGGATATGTTGTAGGAATGTTCAACTTACTTGAAAGAAGTGACATATACTCATTATAAAAGGATCATTGCAAGAAACTGAAAATGTTATTGTGGTACGTGGTACTTATAGTAGTTGTTGGCTTGTTTTGTTTGCTTTATGGATTTTCCTCCAAAATCTGTTTCTGTTTGAGTAGATTTCAATGAATTCAAGTTTCTTATAAGATTATATTACTCTGTTATTACTCTGTTATCTAACAGACAAGGGAGGCAAAATATAGTATGGCTGATCAGAACATTTTAGTAGGCTAATTGTATTTATATTAGAAATAGAGATCAGCAAGGTGCCAAAGTGGTACTTTGTTTTACAGTATATTTTGCAAGAATATCAACCATGTTGATGAATAAATTGCCCCTCAATAGCAAGCATCTTCGCAAGTAATTACACACATTAACTACTCCATCTTAAAGGGAATTTCATATCTTAATAGTAGGGTGACACCCAGTGGTTCGACACATTATACAAACTTTTATTAATTATACACCAATTTCAAGTCCCTCTCCACATGTCCCATTGTGTAGTTTAAATCCTCAAAGAAATCATCTTTGTTCAATAAATGTACAGGCCAAAATGTCCCCAAAGAAGCTTTACAGTACCCTTTTCTCATTTATTGTCCCATATCCTATGAAGTATGCATACATTTGCACCTCCACAAAAACAACAAGCCAGTCATTTCCTCATTGACGGGACCCTGGTGGTGTCGGATTGAGCAGGAGCGCTTGTTTTGTTACACTCAAGATCTCAGCATACTTCCTTATTGACTAATGCTGCATTTAGTAAGGCTCTGATTGGCATTCAGTGTGTGACATCACGCCTCTTCTTCCCTTGCCAGACCTATTTTAAGTGAGTGCTAATCTGAAAACCAGATTTTAATAGTAAAACTATATTAATGCTTTGGAGATCTGCAGAGCACAAGAAACTACTAGGATTTTCACAGGCAAGCTTCAAAAAGACATTAACCTAACAAAAACACACGGTTCTGGGGGGAGTGGGTAATGTCTCTATACAGTATGGCATAGTGTCAGAACAAATAATAAAGAGATTTACTGTTCCTTTTTTTGGCTTTTCTGCCTTTATTGATAGTTTTCAGTGAAGATAGACAGGAAAGAGGGAGAGAGAAACAGGGAGAGACGCGCAGCAAAGGACTCGAACCCACTGTCAGGCTACATTAGAGTGCCCAGACTGCTAGGCCAGCGATCCGGGCCTAGAGATTTACTGTTCTGTATTGCTTTAACAAAACAAAATATTATATTTTTACGTTTTGAAATGTTTTCCCATCATTCCTCCAAAAAGTATTACAAGCAAAACGGACACTTTGGACAAGTTGGACTTGGGAGGGTAGAGTCTATGCGTTTTTATTCCTATTTTCTTGCAATAATGAAAGTTTGACGACACGTTTCACTTGCACAACCCACAATTTAGAATTTTTCAATAGGGTATTGTACAGTTCTCTGTAAAGGGGCCTAGGCCAGGCAACTGCCCATTTGTTCCCCACCATTTATTATATGTAGCCTATTATGAATTAGACAGAAAAAGTGCTGATTCTAAACTGGATTTAATAGCCTTGTCTTTTTCATAGGCTAATTCGTTTTTTGTTTTGTTTTTTGTCTAAGAAACTTGCCCAGCCGTGTCCAGGCCACCTCATGTCATGCATGGCCCCCGCAGTCGCCCCCCTTCTGAATAAAGTGACCTGGGCATGTGACATATTTGGTGACCATTTCGGTCACTAATGATCGGCTGGCATGCAAGCCGGTCGTTAACCAGCCAGATGAATTAGCAGGTTGCATGCAGAGAACTTGGGATGGAGCCAAACCCCAGACTTGTTGGGTCATTTTCATTCTCCTCCCCCCTGCTCTGTGGTAGCACGCCTAGAGTGAGGCGAAAGCGCAGATAATCTCATTAGTAAATCATAACTTTTGTCAGAGCTTTAGTCTAAACCCTGTCATTTGCACAGTGGCTTAGACCACAGGTTTTCAAAGTGGGGGCCGCCAGGGGGGCAATCATGAAAGAAAATATATCATATAAAGAATTTAATTTCAATTCAAATTCGATTCATAAGATTATTGTGCCAGTTTAACCACTTTCAACCTGGCATCCCTATGTTGGGTAGACTGTTATTGTCAAAATCTTTGAGGGTGCCAATGGCCAAATGGTTAAGGCTTATAACACATAGGTTTTGATGCCTGCCAGCGTGTCCCGGGTTCAATTCCTGAGCCCGTGGTGGATTTGCAGCATGTCTCTCCCCGACTTTCTCCGTGATTTTTGTCTCTGTCCAGTGTCCACTATCGGAATAAAGGTGAAAAGAAAAAATTATCTGCAAATTATTCACAATTCTTCAAAAACCTTCGAAAATAGCACAAATAGCAGATCTACAAGCTCACTATGCGTCATGCTGCGAACCCTTTCACAATAGGGGGGCCTCAGCCATTGGCTATACCTGGCTATTTGGGTCATAGCCAATTGTCCAATTGGCATGTAAAGGTTTGGGATCCCCTGACTTAAGCCCATGCATGTACCTAATTACGAAATACTGTAGATTAGGTTATTCTTATGCATCATAGTTTTCTTTTCCATTTTCTTTATGCTTGCGGATCAGTGGATTCAGCCCACACTTGCTGATTGTGTGCTCAAGTGGTGCATGGGTTCTAGGGTTGACCCTCGACCTGGCCCTGGTCTGAAAGAGAGCGTGACCCTAGAGGTGCCATGAGCTGCTTTACGGTAATCAGGATCCCCTAATCTGTGGAGCTAAATCACAACAATGTTCATCTGTGTTGTCATTGAAAAAGCTTTGATCAGTGGGACACATATGAAGGGGAACCTCCTGGACATATTGGTCTGGATACTGATTGGCTTGCTGTGGTGGCGCGTAATAATGAAATAGGGGGGGCATTGTCTGATACGAAATGAGGTCCTACACACATTATCCACATTGTAAACTGCTTAAATTGCCTATTTGCCACAAAGTCCTTCATGTCCCACACTGAGGGCTACGGCTACTGCAGAGACGTTTGTCTGTGATTTTATTTGACATTCACAAGTGTGGAATGTTCCAGGCAAGTGCTAAGAAAAATCTGGGTGGTCTGTAGTTGACTAGCAGCAGTAATGGACCAACCAGAGTAATCCTCTTAATAGAGACTGAGTTGGACCTTTTGAGCTGTGCCTGTGCATGTGTTGGCTGAATGGAGCCACATGTGCAGCAGCTTCCTGAGTCCGTTGGCACTCAGGGTATGTTAAGTGACACGTGTATTGTACAGTAAAAGTAAGACAAGGTAGTCAACTAAACATGTCTGAAGTATAGTATCTGTTTCTTCAAATGAATACATGCAACATACAGTTGATTAGACCATAGTCATCATGCTCAGCCTTGTGATTTATACTGAATAGGCAGTATCTCATTTAACACAGCAGAGGGCGCTGCTTGCCTAGTTCTAATCATTCTGTAGCATTTAAAACATTTTATTTTGGACATTTAGAAATATTTCTAAACTTCTGCACCTAAACCTTTGAATATAATTACATTTGGATAACATTTGGTCTGTATTTGTGAAGTGTGGTTTTGCATGGCCTTTAGGTCAAATTACAGGTACCACCACAACTACTTCTTCAAATACTACCACTACCACTACTACTACTACAAATATTCATGCAAATATTAACCACATGAACCCTAGCTTCCCTATATTCTGGGGAGAACATAGGCCGGAAATAAAATTGAGTGTAGTGGGGAAAAAAGTAGAGGGCCTGGTATAGACCCCCCGGGGACCCCATTCCAATATTGATAAGTACCATAATAACAGAGAGAGTGAATCTATATAGATTTCAATGGCTTTTTGCTTGATTCTGCTTATGACGGAGCCTAAAATATGTCATCTTTCAGCTTATGAAAAGATGTAATATAGCCAACTATCAGATTGTCCTCACTCTTCAAGTAATCTGCTCTTCAAGAGTCCAAACACTCACAATGATGAAAATTTCAAAGGCAATGAACGTTGACATTAGCAATCTGTCTTTGTTTCTCCCAAAGCACTGATGGCAAAAGGGGGGGGGGGGGGACCTTGTATCTGTAAATCTTTGCAATGGTATTTTCCCTCATACCCGAAAACCTTGTGACCCATGGACCTTTGGAAAGGTCAATTTACTGACATTCCAGTTATGCAAGCACTGCTTTATGTAATTCACGTTGATTTGATTTATTTATTTCTACAATACTGGGAAAACCATGCCAACAGCAGCAAAGGAAGATCATACTATAGCTAGGAATAGTCAGCTATACATGAAACTTAATAGGTGCTATCACTTTGCAATTCCTATAGAGGGCTCACTTGATTTATTGTTTATTTTTGTTTTCACTTGATGACAGCTTTAGTACACAGTTGATATACATCTGTCTAATTCATGTATTAATCTAACATCCCATGGGAATAATATATAACAAATACACCTTGCTTGAAACATCCACAATAAACTTAGCATTTGTCTATTGAGACACGTGTGTGGACTGCATTGTGTGATGTCCATCGAGTCATCTGGAGCCTAAATGCAGGCACTAGAAGACATTTCCTGTGTTGACTGTGCTTGTGAAGGAAGCAAGCCCCCTTATCATGATTGGCAATCCAGGGGAAAAGGCTGAAATGGAAGCCGATGTTCTGCTATATTGACCTATTCCCCTATGTGTCAACTTGTTGCTGTCGGGCGGAAACCTTGTATATCCAAAACCTTTCCTTTTTGTCTCCGCCAGGCCGAAGGCATGGCAAGAGAGTATGTTTTACCCCTTGTCCGTCCGTCCGTGTGTCCGTCCGTGTGTCCGTCCGTCCGTGTGTGTGTGTGTGTGTGTGTGTGTGTGTGTGTGTGTGTGTGTGTGTGTGTGTGTGTGTGTGTCCGTCTGTCACCAGCTAATCTCCGTTACCGTTGGCCCGGTCGCTCCGAAACTGTGCACACACACTCCCTGGATGCCAATTCAGAACCTCTGGCCCAAATCTTTCACATGGGCCTGTTATAGCGCCACCAGGAGGCCGATTTGTGCAAAACCCATTTTTTAATATTACTCCTACAAATTTTATCCAAACGTCATGCAAATCGGTACACAGTATTACTATAGTCATGTGATCAACACGGATCTGTCCGATTTCCCATATTCCATCCTCATTGCCTAAGGTTGGCTTCCAAAGTTTGCAGGATTGGTCCGTTTTGAACAAAAAGCCTCAAAGTATACAAACAGCTTGGGATTTCCGTGAAATTTCACACGCACATTCCCACTAGGCCGAGGAAGAAATGCCACCCTTCTCACATTGGCCTGTTATAGCGCCACCAGCAGGTCTAATTTAGCAAAACACATTTTTGGAACAAAATGCCTCAAATCATGAATGCAGTGTCAATGCAAGAATAAATGGCACGGTTGGCACCCTTTTCACATTGGCCTATTATAGCGCCACCAGGAGGCCAGAATAACGTACCTGACCTGGCGGAGACCTGTGCTCCGAGGAGCACTTTTTCTAGTTTTATTATGATATTAAAAACATTATGAAATAGTGAAAATAGCGTTGTGAGCTTGTAGATCGGCTATTTTCACTACTTTTGTGCAACACTTTTGTATGGTGAAGTAGGGCATTAATTTACGGGGGGAAAAACTAAACATAAAAAGTTGAAATATGGAGATACAACGTTTCTGTCTGACAGCAACGGAATATGCTTTGTAAGAGATGCATTTCTTAGACATAGTTCCATACTCAGGGAGGTACAATGCAGATCCGGAGGAGAGATCAAAGGTCACACATCACTGTGGTCAGTGTCAATTCATAAGTCTTTCTCTTTTTGTCTGCAGTATGACATTTTGAGAGCATATACTGTACAGTATGCCGTGTTCATTGCTCAATTTCTCTGGACATAACTGTGTGTTGTTTCGCTTTACTGCTGGGTCATAATTCAAGCGAGCAAACCCAGAAGTTCCTTTGTTCCAAACAAAACGTAAAGTGAATGGCGACCAGCTGCTGTTTCTTCACAAGGCTTTGCAGGAAGGAACCTGCTGGAAGTTTTCTACGGATGTGCTCTGCATGACCGACTGGTGACAACTTGTAAAAAGGGGAGTCTGGGGCACCCAGCGAGCCCCCCTGCGAGACAGAGGGAGAAAACAGTGAGGGGTCTTACCTTAAAAGGCAGAATCCTGAGGCCTGTTGGCCATAACAGTAGGAATGTAGTCCCCTGACCTGAGCACTCCCCTGTGCACTGTGTGCCTTCATAGATTCCACTTTTCATGTTTGCACGATAGCTTACAGGTAGATTTATTAACAGGCATCTTGCACGAAAAGGCTAATGTACGTATGATGACATTGCATAAACTATTGAAATTACGTTATTAAGCGACTAGTGAATTGACCACCCTGTGTAAAACAAATTTCCAATCACAAAATCAGCTTACAGTAACAAAATGAAGAAAATCTAAGTCCCCCATAAAGAGCTGGCTGAATAACAGTTGGACCTATCCATCAATTAGCCTAGTTGAGTTGTAACAGGTCCCATTTTTTACACTATGTAAACACTTAATTTACACACTCATTTGCACTCAAAGGACCACAATGGAATTAAGATCTTGTGTTTTTTTGTGTTCTATCCTTTTGACAGATATGTACAAATACATATGTTCATGTTCTGTATATGCATTTTGTGAATAAAAACATGAATCCAATCAATCAATCAGTCAATCGACATCAAACTAATGAAGGATTAAAGTCCTCAGAAATGCTGCTCATCGGGTCAGTCTATTCTATAAGAAATTATTCTGTGAACCTATGCCCCAGATATATTTTCTCTACTTAGCCATGCGGGACTACACCAAATCAATTTGATACACTGACTAGTGACTGACTTGGGATCCAGATGGGTTACTGGGTGCATTCATCCCGTCCGGGCGACAGAAGTGTTGTTGAGCTGTGAGAGGAAAACAGGGCAAGTGATGTCACCCACATCTATAAAGGGAGATGCCCCCACCCTGTCCGTTACCCTTCCCCTGTCGTGGCATTGAAGGAATTCCCAGAGGGCTGCTCGGAGGAAATTCAGCAAAGAGCAAATATATAAATACCTCTGCTAATGTGTGAATATAGACTGAGGAGCAAGGCAGAGGACCCTAATGGGTAGTGCTGCCTCAGAGATGAGAGGCATGCCACTTGAATTTATGACAAAAATATAGTCGAGGATGGTATTGGAAAGAATCACATGATGAAAGCCTTTGGTTTCTGGCCCCCAATCTGCCTTAGAAGGAAAGCTATGGATACGGCACCCAGCACATACCCAGTACATTACCTCAAGTCTAACTGAATGCAGCCGCAACCACATTATCTTCCTCTTTGAAATGAATATAAATCAAATATGAATAATTCATGGTTTGTTTTTGTGGCTGGGTTACCATAAATTAAGCCGATTAAACTGGCAAGTGCTGGCTTTGTGTTTCGGCAACCATGTCCTGAAGAACCCTTCCTCCATTCCTCATTAATCTGACAGGAGGAGCGAGTGTCACTGACTCCAGTCTGAGCTACTTGGCAAAGTGACATCTAGGGTACAATACAGTTGAGGTTAAGGCATGTGGGTGGCATTGTAGGGCATGTGGGGCTGCACGGTGGCCTGTAACCAAACAAATACAAGTTTGACCCCTATAACTGTCTAAGTGTCCTTGAACAAGAAGCTGAACCCCTGTCTCGTTGTAAATCACGTTGGATAAGAGCAGCAGCTACAGTAAATGGCAGAAACTTTAACTTCTTTATACGCCGTGGTTGCAAAGGGGCTAGCCGTCTAGAACATATGTCGGTCTATATGTATTTAAGTATGTCCCCTGAGTAACGCATCTACATGTCCCAAGAAAAGTAGACCAATCGCAACGGACTACACAGCTCAGCTGTCATTGCTTCGCCAATCACAGCTCAGACACTTTAGTACTCAGCTGACGCTGCCATGTAAGTCACTGCTCAACAATATTACTGTACCACACAAAAATCACGTTAGCATCTTATGTTATCATTGAGGATGTGCAGTTTGACCTGCCCTGGCGGAGATATGCTTTCCAATGGGCACACCTTTCTAGTTGCTGCTTCATTCACAAACTGAACACTTAAGGGAAGCCACACAATTATTATTGTCTCCGCCAGGCCGAAAGGCGAAACTGTGCACACACACTCCCTGGATGCCAATTCAGAACCTCTGCCCCAAAATGTTCACATGGGCCTGTTATAGCGCCACCAGGAGGCCGATTTGTGCAAAACCCATTTACTCCTACAGATTTTATCCAAACATCACGCAAATCGGTACACAGTATCTCTATAGTCATGTGATCAAGGCGGATCTGTCCGATATTTCATATTCCATCCTGATTGGCTAAGGTTGGCTTCCAAAGTTTGCAGGATTGGTCCGTTTTGAACAAAATGTCTCAAATCATGAACACAACGTGCGATTTCCGTGAAAACTTGCACGCACATTCCCACTGGGCCGAGGAAGAAATGCCACCCTTTTCACATTGGCCTGTTATAGCGCCACCAGCAGGTCTAATTTACCAAAACACTTTTTTGCAACAAAATGCCTCAAATCATGAATGCACGCACATTCCCACTAGCCAGAGGAAGAAATGGCACCCTTTTCACATTGGCCTATTATAGTGCCACCAGGTGGCCACAATAACCTACCTGACCTGGCGGAGACCTGTGCTCCGAGGAGCACTTTTTCTAGTTATTATTTCGTTTTACTTTCAGTGTAGTTATTTATTTGGTAGAATGATGCTTACGGTCAAGTCAAGTCAAGTAGTACACATATCCCTTTATCTACGATAGTAACTGACAAATTAAGAGATGCAATTGTAATCATAAAAGATAGCTGCTGAGATTTGAAAAATAACTTTGTAGTGTTAACTGTTTTGATTGCATGGTCTTCTGATTTCCACCACTGGCTGAAGCAAGGAGCCTCATATACTGTAGCTGCAATGCACGTGAGCACAAACCAGTTAGAGCAGGAGTTCAAATCAAATGCATATTTAAGTGTTGCTTGTGTTTTGGTCTTCATAGTACTGCACTGCAACTGAATGGCGTCTGGTTCTTGTCTTGCTGTCAGTGTCCTGGCTATGGAGTGACACTGTTCTAATGTTTAACTCGTCCTCTCACTCCTCTCCTCTCAGCCCCCACGTGCTGAAGACACAAAGCCATCTCTCCATGGTTACTGTCAGCCAAACAACAGTCAACAGAATTTTGACCCGGAGGTATCCATTGTCCCGGGGAGCGGGGCTGAAAGTGAGCTACAGTCGCGTCTGCACTGCATCATGCCCCTTTCTCCCGCTTGTGTTTATACCCCATGAGAACAAGCTCTCGCTATATGCGGTGCTGTTGTTTTCTGTTGAAGGTGAGCGTGGGGTTTTCAACCTGCTAAATCAGCAGAGCCAGGGAACATTTAGCTTCCAACCTTCATGCACCGCATCCCAAAGTAAATGTTCCCAAGAAACTTCAATTGCTTGGGCCTGATTATCTTAATCCCCCGCATAACATTTTTGGAGCATACACAGCGTGCATTTCAAAACAAATGATAACTCAATCCCAATGTGAGCAATAATAATATTTAAACACTCGCATTTCTGAGGCGAGCCCACGGTAGCTCATGTCTCAGACATTTCCACTTGTCCTGTCTGCTGGATGGAAACAACCGTTAGTAGCTGTGCTTGAGGCTTAATGTTGTGAGGCAGCACAGCGAGTGGAAGGAGACAAGTGAGGCTTTATCTGGCTGTTTGTGTCTCTGCTGTCTCCATCTAGGGCCAGGCAGTGAGGAAACGTCTTATTAACCACTTTCAACCTGGCGTCCCTATTTTGGGCACGTCAATATAGGCGAAAATGTTCACACATTTTCACACTTTCCATTTTCCCCGAAAACAGCCAATCTACAAGCTCACAACGCGGTCGCGGTGCGATGCGCTGTGAGCTTGTAGATCGGCCATTTGCAACGCGCAACACCTTCATACGACAAAGTGCAAATCAGGCTTAAGTGGTAAAAGTTTCCCTCTCATCATCCGCCTGACCTACAGTACAGCACAAGTCCTACTTTCACTAACACCTCCATGTGAAAGACAGTGAGCGTATTATTTAGCTCTCTCGTGGGGCTCGGGGTGGAAAATTTCCCTGGGTCTGAGTCGTGCTTTCTTTGGCACCCATGTCCTTAGGGCCAAAGCTTATTCATCCGTAACTGACAGCTTCACCTTAGCCGGGGAAACCGAGGAACTGGATTCCTCATATCACCAATGTCTGGCTGTTGGAAGAACATTCACAGCATGTTCTTGATTGATTTACCTGTAGGCTACTTATACTGTACTGACTTACTGAGGTAAATGCATTGAGAAAACAGCCTCTGTAAAAACAGCTCTCATCCTCAGTGTTAATTTAACTCTTTTGTAAGAGAGTGTACAAATTTAACCAAATGGACCCTTACACAGGTCCATTTGGTTACATTTGTACACTCTCCGAGTTAAATTAACGCTGAGGATTTTACTGTGTAATACTGTGGAATAATCCTCTCCATTTTATGTTATGGAAAGAGCCAATCACAACCTGTGTTGAATATACTGTATACCGTATATTGAATGTATGATTATTTATTTATTAATCAATAGTAGCCACTTGCCTCATTTTTCATAGACATAGCCTACCTCTGATGTTTTACATGATGCCTTTGTGTTTTTACTCTTGATCTTCTTTCTTACATCTCTTTGTCAATGCTAGAATTCCCATGGATTTTGTATCATGACTTCACTGAGCCACAGCATCAAAGAGACCAACATTTTGCAATTATGATTTTGTTTTTCTTTCTTCTACTTTTTTCTCTGTTTTAGTCAAGTCAGCAACCGTCTGGGAAATTACAAGGCACCAGGTGGCAACACCCGAGTCACCTCCCTCTTTCAAGTTCACCATTCTCTGAAATTGCGTTACTAATCTACCAAACGTTCCCTTATTCCCAATAAAGACCAGCCATATGTGTTTGACTCTGCACAACAATAAAAGACTAAAACATTATTAATCAAAAAAAGAATCTTCTTTTGAGTTGGTGAAAAAAACTCAAACAAAAAACAATCTGACAAACAAGAAAACAAGCAGTGACTTGTGGTCAGAGAAACAAGTGGATTATTGTTCAGTTTTTAGTCTGTGGGAGTGTGTCATGTGATGCAAAAGTCTATTACTGTATAGCATCATTGTGATGTCAACATTATAAACCTACGGCAGTGGATTCCAGGGTTTCTTACGGTCAACCTGTTACTTTGGCCTGGGCCTTGTTGTAATAAAAATCAATCCAACAGGAGTCTTTTTGGCTTCTGTGTCATGTATTATCTGTTCTGCCTTGGGGGCTCAGGGAAGACTAAACCAAGCAACAAGAGAATAGTCTGGGACTGCTAGGCTATAGCGTATGAAAGATTACCCATGCTTTTATTAAATACAATCACTACAGCAACACAGCGAAATATTATACATTCTGTGTTTGCTTATGTTTGCAAGTCCCACTGTATAGGACTCCTGGAAATAGTAATGGTACCTCGCTTGCATAACACAATGCGTCACAAATCAAGGCCAGAAAGCCAAAAGATCCCACAGATAACAGAAATAACCCTTTTTTTATCACTATCAAAATCTGATATGAGGCACCAAACCCAAAGTAATGGAACATGATTGCAATGTTCATAATGGTGTTTATAAATAATTTGTATTGAGTTTCATAAAACACTGGTATTTCCTGGCATTTTGAGTCAAATAGCTTTGGAATTTCCACGGTAATACCTCTAACATATTACACAACACGCTGCACTGCTGTGGCCACAACATCTTCTGTAAGTAGTAGGGAGTTTGGTCCACGCCTGTCAAATGAAGACTGTCATCATGTCAGCGATGTACCATTGCAGGTATAAATACAGTAATTAACTCGACTGCAAAGGTTTGCATTACTCATGTTTGAATGTTGCTGTATACGCTATGCAAATGTAAGCCCTTTATTTGTAACGGAAGGATTTTCCAATGGCTAAGGCCCTTGCCACGACATAGGGTTTTTCTTACGCGGGGAAATGCTTGTGTCTCCTACCATCTGGTTTTACGACAGATTGAGACGCCTTGACTGGGTTGGTCGCGGTTGTTTACGGACATTCTGAGGTCTTCGACTGATTCGGGGCAGTTCGCCACTGTGGCCCACGCCATGACAGAAATGGGATTGAACCCAGCTAATTATTTGCATGTGAAATAATTAGCTTTCCAAAGCAAACGGTACTTATGGACGTCCTGTGTCCATGCGGCGGGAGGGAGTAAGGATTGCTATCTAGGCCCCTCAGGCCAAGATTTGGTACATTGGCACTTAAAAGACAAATATATGTTGGTGTTAAGGTGACAGCCCCTTATCTTGCAAATGTGAAGGACTTCCTGTGTGTGATGTTGAAGAGGAACATGTCTGGCTCTGAGGGCCTCCATAGGGTCTTGTATTGACTCCCTACAGTATATGTATGTGCCTACACTTTAGGGTCCATGGGAGATGGAGGGTAGGGTTGAGGGATGGATTGTATGAAGGGGTGGTTGGGTTCAAGGGTACAAAGGCATGTGTAATCACATACTGGCCAGTGTCTTGCTCTTTCAAACTGTTAGCCTACTTTAACATTGCCAAGTCAACATATCTTAGCTAGACATAGGAGGGCACGTCCATTGCTTTGCTCTGGACAAAGTTTGTCCTATGGGCAGTTCGAGTTAGGTTTTACTACCGCATATCCCTGCACATTCTGGTTGATGGATAGGTGGGTCTAAGAACAAGACCCCCCCCCCCCCCTTCACGTGAAACAGCTGATTTATGTCTGGTCCTGGACACTTGTGTTCTGTGGTTTGGAATGCAGGGAATTTTTAAGACCCCTCCTCTGCTTGTCCCCTTCCACTTGCAAACAAATGGAGCAGGCGCCTGGTTGGACAGATGAGGGGCTGCTCACCCAGAACTGCTCCCACAGCAGGGCAGGCAGGCAGAATGTGAGGAATGCCAGGGGCGAGAAAATAAATCCATTCTATCCTTCTCTCTGCCAGTCTAGAGTCCTTTATTTCCTGGATAAGACATCCCTTGTCTTGTCTTTTCACTGTCCCTACGTTATTCTGTTCTTCACTCCTTGTGTAAAGTTAATTCTCTCTCTCTCTCTCTCTCTCTCTCTCTCTCTCTCTCTCTCTCTCTCTCTCTCTCTCTCTCTCTCTCTCCTCTGCTTTAGAATAAACACTCATATCCTCAGTGTATTACCTACGCTTGCAAGAAATTAAGCAAAATAGGACAAAATGTATTTATTTGTGTTACAATAATAAAAACACAAATATGCATAGTATTCTGTTCCTTGAAATAGTCATGTGGCAAATGAATCGTGTGGCAAAGAAAACAGTGCTTTGTTAAACACAATAAAGGTCACGTGAAATGCATTATTTTAATGCTTTTTGTGTGTGTAAAAAAATGAAAAAAGCTAATGCAACCTCAAAACTTAAGAAGTACCTTTTATATAAATGGCTGATGTCAGGAAAATAAACCAAAACTATAATTCATTATTATTAATTTAATTCAGGAGAAAAAAAACAAAACAAAGGCACAATGGCTGTGTTTTAGTTGAAATTCAATAGTGCATGCATCTTAAACATGCTGGTAGCATCTGACAAACAAAGAAGAAAAATCAACACTCCATAGAAGCAACAATAGTTATTTGTTTTGACAATAAAAACATAAGCAAGTTCATATTTTAGCTCATTTTCATCACAATGATATATCCAGACACCATTTGATTGCTTCATGAGTCTCTCGTGGCTTATAGTTAACCATTTCCCCCTTTTCCACCCCCGAGGCCTTAGCACTGCTCAAGGCCTGCTCTTTGCAGTGGGTTGATCCATGATGTTGAGCACATCATCCAGGATGGACGGGCCCAAATCCAGTTCGAGGGAGAGCAGCGACCCTGTGATCTGGGCGAGGGAATCCTTGGGAAACTCCAAATCAAAATCGCAGATGCGCCCCTCCTCCATCCCACTGTCCCTGTCCACCCAGTCTCCAATGCAGTCGGAGAGCTCCTTCTCATAACCAAGGGTAATGTCATTGTTGAAGCGTCCGTAGCCATTGCAGTTGCTATTCCCGTTGAAGCCCCTGCTGCCATTGAGACTCCCGTTGTAAACGGCACTGCTGTGCCCTTTGCCATCGTAGCTGTCGTAGCTGTCACTGCTCGTGCTGCTGTACAGGCTTCCGTTGGCCTTGAAGCTGCCCTTTTTGCCGCCGTTGATGTAGCAGGATGACGGCTTCTCGCGCCCCCTTTCGCCTTTGTTCATTTTATTGGCTTTGGAGACGGCCTTGCTGATCGGCTCCTCTGGTTTCTCCGGTGCCAGATCCAGAAGAACGTCGGGTTTCGATCTGATGGCGCTGGGTGGTGGGGAGGGCTCACCGCTAAAGACGTCCATGGAGCGTAGCAGTTCGTCCATCTGCATGATCTCCAGTTCTTGCATCCGGTCAGGGTTTATGGAAGCCGGAGCCCCCACTATGTCCTCCAGTGGCTCCGGGGGCAGCGGGAAGACACCGCAGGAGATATGGGGAAGAGTGAGGGCCTGGCAACCGCCGATGGTAGGGAGGGAGATGGCATTCTTGAGAACGGGGGAGGGGGTCTCTGCAAAGGAAGCGTCGGAGGCGCTGTTTGTTCGCAGATAGTCGTTTTGGATGCCAAACTGAGGCTGGGCTGTCTTGTCCTTCCCTGGCAGGAGTTCAAACTTCCCCTGAAGCCAGGACATGTCTCCAAAGGTGTCTCTCCCCCCACCCCGACCAATGTGGACAGTGTGGCGGAAGTCCCCCAGGGGTGGACTGATCATATCTGGGGACAGCATGTCCCTCAGGCGACATTTTTTCCCCTTCTTACTATTGATGGGTTTCAGGTAGATGGGAGCTTTAGCCGGCATGTCGTCAGATATGCAGGACAGAACGATAACAAAAAAAAAATGTTTTTATGTGGTTTTGAACGTGATGCAGTCTGCAGGGCGTCCCTGGTGAGATGCTCGAGTTACATTCTCAGTAAGGCACGGGTCATGTGCAACTCCAAAAATAACTTTGGTAGTGTCATTGATCAGGAAATGGGATTCCAAGTTCTAGCGGTGATTATGTTGGGGGGGTCGCCCAGCCTCTGTTCTGAAATGAGATGGAAATGGAGAAACGGTCAGATCTTCAGGTCAATAGCATCAGTTAAAAAAAAACATGTTGACACTAAACATATTTCCGTGGGTTTGCTGCTGGGGGTATACTGCATGCAGGGGGTCTATGTTACATCAGGCATTCCATTCAATATTTATATAACAACATTTGAACCCATTGCTGACAGATTTACTGAAGTCTCCGTGAGGCCTTCCACTACTGATCTACAGCTCCTGTCACCCGGCCATCCCGATAAAGAAATCTGATGACCAACAGTCCCTAGATTAATTCCTGGAGCCGAGACAAAATATCCTCATCCCCCTGCATCTGGCGAGCGAAGGAGCCAGCACAGTAAAATACTCAGTGTTGGGTCAATTTTTACACTCTCAGGGTTAAATGAACACACATTGTACTGCAAGAGTGGAGGAGGAGGATGAGGCCGCCGGTACAAAGTTCTTCTGCCGCTGCCATTGTTCTGCTCACATTCACATTTCCAACAATGCAAGCGCCTCCGATGGCTTCCCCCTGTTCTGGATAGTGCTAATGTGGAACAGCTGGACGGCAGATTGGGGCGGAGAGAGGCAATGGGGGAATTTACTAGGATCAGGGCAGGGTAGCAAGTTTAGGGGAGGCCTACTGCTTAGACACGCACAGAGATGGAAGAAAGAGATGAGGATGGGGGGGGGGTGGCAGCATGAGGGAAAAAGGGGTTTAAGGGGTCTAGGGGGCTTGCATGATAAAGGGAGAGAGAGAGAGAGAGGGATTACACGGGGTGTATTTTAAGAGACAAGGCAATGCAGATTGTGATTTGAACTGGCATTGATACACAGAAGGCTTTAATAGCTTTTAACCACTTAAACTATTGCATGTCAAAATAGCAAAAATAGCAGATCTTGTACAAGCTATCAACGCGTCACAAGTTCAACACGATGCGTTGTGAGCTTGTATATCTACTTTCACAGAATGTTTGCCTGTTTTTTTCCGAATGTTTGCCTATACTTCTACTATCATGGTATGCCAAGAATCGGGACGCTAAGGTTCATGTGGTTAATAACGGCTGGGAGGCCAGTTACAGCTTCCAGCATCTTAACAAAAGAGGTATTGGATGCACATATTTTTTAATTATTCAGTTTCAAGTGAAAATGTCCTTTTTCGGTTTTACCATTTGAAATTACATAGTAAAACCAAGGAGATGGAAAAAAATAGAAAGGGAGTCGTGTGTGTGTGTCTCGGGGGGGGGGGGGGGGGGTGTTACAGAGGGAGAGAGCGCTTGCCCATTTATAGACATATTTACTTATGAGAGGTCTGTCAGCAGTGACCGTCTGACACAGTGCACGGCTGCACAGCCGTGCCTGGGCGGTCCACCGCACAAAACATAACATAACAAAACAAAACGGTTGACTGACAAAACATCCACATTCTTGCTGCAGCTGACCCCATAGAGACGCACTATGGCAGTCTTATCAGAACCTCTTAAAAGCAGGCCATATTTATCCAGCGGACACATTAGAGGGGGAGAGAGAGACACACAGACACTTGCCGTGCATTTGAGTTCCAAATTTAACTAGATACCGCTTGATATGTAGACCTAATTTTTCACCATGACGTGTTTACATTCTTGCATTTTAGGTATTTTGGCTGGTCTAGAGAGACTTGAATCAAGTGTTCACTAAAGTAGTGTTTCCCAAACAAAATGGGTCGGGACCCATTTTTGGGTCACAGACCCATTTTTTCCTACAAAAGATTTTTTTTAAATTTATTTTTTATCAGATTTCCCCCAGAAATGTTCTAAACTAATTTTAAAATGTAACTCTTTCCCCCATAAATATATATATTTGAAAGAAAATAGCATATGTAAGCTTACAACGCATCGCATTGTGACGTGTTGTGAGCTTGTAGATCTGCTATTTTCGCAATTAAATAGGGCTTGAGTTGTTAACTCATAATGTATTTTTGTGCGTTTAGATTCCGGGGGATACACCAAATGTATCTTTTGGGTCTCGAGCTGAAAAGTTTGGGAACCACTGCACTAAAGCCTGATTTATACTTAGTTACGTGCCGGTGTCACACACCGAAAATAGCCGATCTACAAGCTCACAACGTGCACGCATAGCATGCAGTTTGGATTGTGTTTCCGATTAATTTGTGTGTGTTTTTGTCTCTAGTTGTTTTTGACCTCATCTGTACTAATTCGGGTTATAGTGTATCTGAAGGAGTTAACCATTTATCACGTGTCTAATCACTGAACCATAACTACAAACTAGACTAGACACATTAGTACAGCACTACCACTTTTAACTCAAATGATCTCGCTGTATCATTAACTGCACCATTACATTTTCACCTCACCATGTCTCTCAACCTTGACATAGAGAAAA
Source organism: Gymnoscopelus braueri (assembly GCF_963280865.1). Lineage (NCBI taxonomy): Eukaryota > Metazoa > Chordata > Actinopteri > Myctophiformes > Myctophidae > Gymnoscopelus > Gymnoscopelus braueri. The sequence goes on along the minus strand of NC_137619.1, from coordinate 16,707,530 downwards.
ATATATAGTGATACAGAAACTGTTCTCACTTTGGTTGGTTGTAGGTGATTACAGCCCAAATAAACCTGTCACTTAGCAGGCACTATGGTGCTATACATAGACATGACAAACACAGTGGAAGGATGCAAACATGTGTGAGTATGTTGAACGGCAACGCCGCCCTCCAAGGGGGACCTTGTGTGTTTGAGTGTTTGTACGAGGTGCTTGACTGGGCTCGTGAGAGATAGCAGTTTTGAATGGCTGCCATGTGTGCGAAAGAGAGCATGTTTGTTTGCGAATAGCGAGAGAGAGAGGGAATGAGGGAAGGTGAGTGTGGGCGGAAGGGAGGGGGATGAGAAGAACTGCTGCAGTGTTTGATGCAAGATGGCTCAAGTTAGATTACTTGCTAGCTTGGCTCCTTTCTATCTCGTTGTCTCCATCAGTCATCCTCTCCTTTAGTCTTTGCTGTCATTTTCCCTTCCTCCACTGCTCAATAATGTCTGACCTTGACAACAGATGCACGTGCTGCGGTGGGAAATCAGGCCACGATTGGAAGTTAAACTAATGCACCACGCTGCCTGCCTGCCTGTCTATAGCTATAATATCCACCCTGTGGCTAATCACAAGAAATAAAGGTCACTACTCCACCACTGGATCTACACAGTAAAATCCTGACCCATACAGGTCCATTTGGTTACATTTGTACAATGTCTGAGTTATACACGGATAAATTAGCAACAAGGATTTTACTGTGTAGCACTTCCTGTCTGACATACTCATGTAATTGTATTGGTCTGCCAGCTTTGTCTCTGACAAATGTAAACTCATTTTTTCTCAAGTGACTTGAAGAAAATGCAAAGCCTCCTGCTTTATTATGATAGAAGATCATGACATGGTTTGAAATCAATAGCCCGGATGGAATGTGTAGGAAATCCTTGACCAGGGGATCAACCCGGCTCTTCCTGAAGCACTTCAAGGGGAGACATCTGCTGCTGTGCATCCTACTCAAGGTCAACAGTTGTGGCCCCTGAGAAGAAGTCAGCTGGTATGGTGAAAGGTTAACCTTCATGTCAGCCATCCCACTGGTGGTCCAGTTTAGCCCATGTGGCAAACATGACAGGAATGCTAGGGGTCACCATCAAATAAATTATGTGGAACAAAAAACAGCAATACCACTACACTGTCTCAGTGTTCGATGCCTTAACCGCCAAACGCTTAGTGGAATCCAATTCTTGAATTAAGTTCATTGGGTAATTATAAATAATTGAATCAAACTCTATATAGGGCATTTCAAAAGCTACACTGATGTTGGCCCGACCGGAAATCAATTAGTTACAGTAGCTCAGGATAGCCCTGCATGATGCCTCATGGCCTGCTGACCCGATGAATCCATTTCTGTCTCGTCGGAGTGTTAGAAGTTGAGCAGGTGCATTCTGGTGGAGCTTACAGCCAAAGCCAGATATGCACTCTTCTTTTGGAACGGGCCCAGAAGAAGCAGCGTGGCACGTGCTGCCCTCTCTAAGCCAGGCGGCGACGCCACTGCAGAATGCGGTCACGGTTTTCATTTACACCTCCGGGGAAGGAGGCATGCAGTGGCGCCTATACTCAGGATTGCTATCCACTCCTGACAAGTGCTGCAGGATAGAGGCATGTGTGTGTGTGTGTGTGTGTGTGTGTGCGTGTGTGCGTGTGTGCGTGTGTGTGTCATTGGGTCAGCTGTGGCTATCTTTGCAGGCATAATGAGATCTGGAGTCTCTCCAGCCTTGACGATGAGGCTTTGCCTCATCACTGCAACGGAAGGTGGAATTATGTGCCCCCCTTGTGGGTTAGTTATTATTATTGGGGGGGTGTTGCTGTGTCTTGAAGTGTAATGACAGACAGATATGGGGTAATGGGAGAGGGGAGTATGTGATAATTAAAGATACTGCTCATGCCTTGTCTGGCTATTTTGGGCTATTTTGGGTCACGTGCCAAATAACTGGGTCGATGTATTCCTGGAGCTTTTTAGTGGACGTTGGTGCCAAAAAACTAATCCGGTTCCAGTTTGACGATGCTTTACAGCTCACTGTCGTTCCAGACTGAAATACACCCCAGCCAGAGACAGAGCGACAAAAGGAAGAGGTCTTGGCAGAATGTCTGTTTAAATTCTGACATGCATAAGGCTTTTTTAGTCTTCAAAACAGAAAGCCCCGACTACATTTTTGTCCCATATGGGCATTACTGTGCTGGTGTTCTTGCATTACAGCGGAGATGCTCAGGCTCGCACTGAAAATAAAGTGCGATTCTGTCACATTGTAATGACTGTATTATAGACTGTAATATACACAAGATAATAACAGAGGGACAAACTTGGTGACAATGTACTTGCACTTCTGCCCGGTTTTCCTTTACAGGACACCTCATGCTGAAGTATCCTACTGTATGACTAGAACTGTGAAGTTAATAGGTTTGCAACTCCGGTCTTGACTTCTGTCGTATCTATGAATAGCTGAAAGACCCTCAGTTTGGGCTGTTATAAAAAGAATAGGCACATACCACACATGATAATGGTACCCTTGCAGAATAGACCAAGCTGTTTGTTACATAAAAAAAGCCCTCAATTACAGGCAAAGGCCTTCCTTTGGGGACCTGGTGGCTGCACTGGGACTATGGTGAATAGCAGGGTGGAGTATTTGTTCTGTCTCTCTTTTGCTCTCCCTGGTGCCACCCGCAAGCACACGCACCGTTTGCCAGAGTTATCCTTGGCAAAAACGGGGCAGGAAACCATATGAAAACACATGAAACATGAAGACAACACAAATGCATCTTGGCAAAGTGATGAGTGCGCAGACCTTTCTCCCGCTTCACCCTTAAAACTCCTCTGAATCGGCTCCCTCAAGAGATTAAAGCAAAGGCCAGCTCTGCATTTTGGTGGAACATGCCTTAAGCATGTAGCCAGACTAAAAATGTCTCTCTTGGAAAGAGGGGTATCAGGTTGCTCTTAACAGTTCAGCCCTTGTGTTGTATGTATGAGAGCGTTTGCTGAGCAAACATTCTTAGACCGGCTAAACTTACCATGCACGCTTTCACACTTTGCCTGTCGCTGAGCAAACAATCTAATATTCTGCTGCTACATGCCCTTGTCACAAACCTAAGCACTGTAAGGTATAGCAAAGGAAAAACAAATCCATGAAGTTCTAATAATATTAAACCAGTATCTAAATCACCATGGAGCATGACAGTACGGTGAAGCTAGACACAATGCTGGCTGCTCTCACTCACCTATGATATTCCAATGGAGGGGTCTTGATCCTTGCTGGTGATCCTGGCTGCTCTCCTGAACGTTCCGGTCCCCAGATTGATATGCACAGTGTGCAGCCGGTGGTGTGTGGCTCCCGTGCCTTGTTGACACTGCTATGTCTTCTCTCTCTGCCTTCAGGGACACACTCCTGTCGGCTGGGATGTCTGTCGGACAGCTGTTTTAGAATTCTTCTCACAGGCACAGTTCCCCTCTGAAGCAGTCTCCTCCTACCCCCTCCTCTCTCTCTCTTTCTCTCTCTCTCTCTCTCTCTGTCTCGCTCCTACTCCTCTGAATTTCTCTCTCTCTTGCTTCCTTCTCTCCCCTCTCTCTCCCCTTTCTGTCCTTTCTCTGTCCTGCTCTGTCTCTTCTCTCTCCTTTTCCTCTCCCTTCCTCTCTTCTGTCCTTCTCTCTCTCTCTCTCTCTCTCTCTCTCTCTCTCTCTCTCTCCTGCAGCACCTGTGCTCGTCTGTCTTCCTTCCTACCAAGACCTGCTTGTTTTTAGCAGGCTTGAGGATCCTCCCAGCTTCCTGTCCCGAATATTAGCTATGACGCACGTGTCCCCTGGATGGACGGACGAACAGACAGAGAGACAGCAGTGGGAAGTGAAGCTTTTCACTGTGCTGCGCGCTGTGTGTGTGTGTGTGTGTGTGTGTGTGTGTGTGTGTGTGTGTGTGTGTGTGTGTGTGTGTGTGTGTGTGTGTGTGTGTGTGTGGTGTGTGTGCGTGCATGCGTTTGTGTGGAGGAGGCTGGCGCTGTGAACCGAGAGATGCTGCCTCACAAAATGCCTCTCTTTCCCAAAACGGTGGTGTCTTGGTTTGTTTGTGCACAAACTGTACTGCAGCAGTCTCTCTGGCTCTGTGTCTCCTCTCCACTCTGCCTCTACCTTCAATCTGATAAGAGTCAATCTAGGAGGCAGGCAGGCAGCAAACACTTGACTGGCTGCTTTCAGAGGGCTGTCTCTCACACCTCTCTCTCTCTCTCTCTCTCTCTCTCTCTCTCTCTCTCTCTCTCTCTATCTCTCCCTCTTCTCTGTCTCTCTCTCGCACGCACGCACGGGCGTGCACGCACACGCACACACTAATATGCTCACTATGGAATTATTTTCTTCCCATAAATCCGCATTTTTTCCTGCATGAAATAATGCACTGTGTATCGCTTGCAATTGCCAGAATTGGGATATGGTTACATTTGCTGAATGGACTCATTACTAATACTGCAGAGTGCTGCAGTACTGCAATGCATCAGAGGACAGTTATTAATTGGCAAATGGACAACACATGAGCTGCTGCAGCATAAGTTGACTTCCTTGGTAGGAATGTCACCACAAAATGTACTGAAATAAAAAATAAACTAAATCACTGTTTTGGTACAGTACTCAAATGCAAGGTGAGAGGAGAGACATCATCACGCCTAATGGTGATCTGACCTGATGCCCTCGAGTCAAGGACACAACCTTTTCAGATCTCTGTTCTTTTCTTGATCAACCCATTAAAACCGGGAAAGCATCTGTGTCATGTTAGATTTTAGCGTTGGATATTACAAAATAGCAATACACAAGCTTGTACATCTGCTATTTTCTTTTTTCATTTTGAATAATTTTGTATTTTTTAACACAAATCTTCTATTATTATTATTTGTAGAATCGGCCTCAGGTCTTAATGGGTTAAAGAAAAAGCCCACATCACCTCACAAACCGATACTGCACTGTCATGCTTTGTGTAAATGAGATTTGGGAAGTGAAGGAACGGTGTTGTGAATCTATATGTTTGGAGAGAGGGAGGGAGAGAGAGAGAGAGAGAGAGATACAGTATGGAGATATGGAGAAAGACGGTGAGATAGAGGGAAGCAGAGGTGCATGCGTGCGTGTGTGTGTGCGTGCGTGAGTGTGCACGTGGCTCTCTTTGTGGTGGGCAAATGGGGTGAATACAAGTCCTTGCAAGTCTAAATAGTATGCTGCCAATAATCCTGTCATGTCCGACATATATGAACAATCACAGCCTTCAACAAATTCCCTTGTCATCTCTGGAACATTCGACATGGATAGCACACTCTTCTAATCCGCTTCCACCCTACAATGAAGTCCAGGGTGACAGATGTGCCAGTGTAATAACCAGCCATATATAAGGCATTGTCAAGTCCCACACTGAAATGAATGTTGTTATAGGTCGCCTCTGTGTGTGGACAGTTTACAGTTGCAGAGACACCCTCCATTTAAGTTACACAGCCATCACTTTGCACCAGTTAAACAGCACTTGCGAATACACATCTCTTCCAATAGCAGTGTAAGTGTCACCGGAGGTGATGTCATCCAGCCTTCCATGTGGCCAGCATATGATCTTCTAACTCGAGAAGGACGATAAACCTCGGAAACTCCGGAGCCCTGCAGGGCATGCTACTGTGCTAAAACTAAAAATAACTTCTCCCGCAAGATGAATTACTCAACAGTAGAGCGATTCATCCTCAGAGCCCTAACCAGACAATTCCCATCCAACATTAGATGCATTTCAGGGGCCTGAAAAGGCCTTGATATACTCTGATGCACAAGGTGTAGTGCAACCAAACTAGCGGATCTACAAGCTTACAACATGTCGCACTGCAAAGTGTCGTGAGCTTGAAGATCTACTATTTTTGGTGCACAACATGGTTGCGCAGCAAAGTATAAATCTGGCTAACCTGGATCACTCTACTCACACTTGCAACTTCAGCTGCAAAATGGAGGGTTGGGTTTTTGGAGGGTTTTTTCCACCTGCCATTCACCATTCACTGTGGTTCCTCCATGGAACCTTGGAGGCAACATCATTGGATACAAAATTGTAGCTTAGGGCGGTTCTGCCGAATACAACATAATTGCCAGGAATATCGTTGTCATCTTGTTTTTTGTTTTGTTTTCCCCCCCATCACAAGCCGTGTTTTGGTGATGTGCTGTGGGAGGAACAAGTCAACTTTTATTCCAGTTCATCCATTTCCATGAGGTGCCATTTGCTTTGGCGCAGGTGTTTGCCTCTCGAACAAGACGGTTCTCTGTACAGTATGTGGGTTTTCTCCCCGCACAGCAAAATCCTCAGTGTTAATTCATCCATCTGTAACTCAAGAGAGTGTGCAAATGTTACTAAATTTACCCATAAGGGTCCATTTGAAACTTTTTTTTAAATAAATTTCCTTTTAAAGTGAACACAGAGGATTTTACTGTGCAGTACAGTACTGTAGGTGAACTGTTCCACTGAGCTCATCTGACTCAACACCCTGATCCGGTAAAGAGGCCTGTCTCAGTCTATCAAAAGTAAATGTCTGATTACAAAAATAAAATAAAAATAGTAAATCTGATGGTGTATTTTACAGTGTCATAGTTGAATTAACACTCAGGATTTTGCAGCATATAGTTTCTCCTTTGCTGTTGCAAAAGAACCAGCTTTTGCTTTCTTTCCTGCTGTAACTCTTGAGTACAGAATGACGCTGTCTGTGTGGCTGATGACTCTCTCTGTCTCACACATTTACTGTAGGTTCTAATTCTTGCCTAACAGCTCATCCGATCGACACATCCTGTCTTTTACTCCACCCTTCCCTCCGCCAGATGCTATAATAGGCGCATTCACACCCATTATGGTGTAAGCTGCCTCATTATCACTTGGTGTTTGAGGGAGGAAACGGGAGCATAGTGAGATTCTGAAATAGAGAATATGAAACTAAAAAAAATCTGTCTGTTTTTTGGATATGTTTTCATTTCAGGGTGTGTGGTTGATGACTTTATACTCCTGTTTTGTTAGATAAAAGGCGATGGTTGCACTTGCCTTGTCAGTGGAATATTTTATAATTTGATCATACCAGGACAATTAATATATTGTCACAGGATATTACACATGTTTGAAGAGTTTGGAAATCGGAAGTTGACACATTTTGAAGAAAAGCCATTATAGTCATTATGCAGCAAAGTCTATGAACAGTGTAAAGAGAACTAGACAGGTGCGCTCAGTAGCACGCAAATCTACACCATGCCCTAATAATAATAGCGATGCTTGCCGTGAAATGACTACTTAGAGCCATGAAACATGGCATATGATTAACAGTTGTATATCGTCTCTACTGTCTTCCTCCCTCTCTCTTACAAACATTCATTGTCTACCTCTCTATCTGTCTGTCAGATTGCTGTCATTCAAATTTCTCTAATTGTTTGATTGTGATCGCTGTACTGTCTATTGACATTATGCCTACACAAGTTGACAGGCAATTGTATAGTACATGAAACTGGAAAGTAATGGCATGTAAGGTAGAAAGGTATAAGGTAGCAGACCATGCCAGCATAGTCTCAGGAATGAGACGAGACCTCAAACCTGTGTGTGTGTGTGTGTGTGTGTGTGTGTGTGTGTGTGTGTGTGTGTGTGTGTGTGTGTGTGTGTGTGTGTGTGTGTGTGTGTGTGTGTGTGTGTGTGTGTGTGTGTGTGTGTGTGTGTGTGTGTGTGTGTGTGTGTGTGTGTGAGACACTCTCATGGTTCAGTGTTGACTTATGTTGTCACATTTAATGTATATTTTGGTGTTCATCTAACGTGGAATTCTGCCGGCATTTTTGCATGTAAGCGATAGGCTAGCACATCCCATAAGCTGGAGCGTTGTAATTGGGTAGTTACTAGTATAGATCCTATAACCTGGACGGATAGGTGCCCAATTGGGTAGTTCCAGAGCATAGCCTTGCAGGACACATATTCCATAGCCTGAAGGGAAGATAGATCTGATATTAATTAGAAGAAATATTTGGGAATTGAGGTCCTTGGCCTGCTAGCAGTGTGCACAGACACTAATCGGCCATGTAGTATGCCAGAATAGCTATGGAGAGACACACAAATACACACAGAGACAGACATGGGTGAATGCATGAATCTCCTGGTGGAGATTAATTACAAGCATTTTGACGTTAAGTACTGTATATATTGTACAGTATGATCTTATTAAATCATACTTTATGATCAGTCCTCAAACCGTCAATGAAATAACAATACACAGTGCCAGATGAGAAATGATAAAATAACAAAGATTTGTAGGCCTATTGCAATAACAATGAAAACACTCCCTTTACTCTGAACTCTCATGGGGGTTGTTCAGACATTTAAGCAGTCCTCTGTTTTCTGACATTTGTCAGCATTCTTTTACAACCTGTAAAAACATGAAACCTTCTAAACTCTCCCGTCCATAACATGCTGGATGTAGGGAACATGTGGAGTCTGGAGAGACTAAAAGACCTGTCCATAATGGCCCCATTTACAGTCTTATCACATTTACTTTGCTGGTCCTCATGTGGACATTTATTTCCAGCCTGACAGTAAACATTTCACAATGTTCTCAGCCCCACAGGCTGTACTGTACTTTACTGTATTATGGGAGGATACTGGCCAATGTTCTGAGGAAACACATGGAGATTTGTAGCTAAGCGAAGAGAGGAGGGCATTGTGGGTAGTCTAAACACTGTTTTGCTCTGTGGCCATATCCCAAAATGATTTTCTTGCGTGCATGAGGGTGATGCACTGCACCTTCTCAATTACAGTGGACCACACAATGGAGGTTTAGTTGCACTTTGGCGAGAGTTAGGAACTGTACAAAAGGTACTGTGTAATTGTGTGAATTGTGGAAGCACACATGCAACAACAGTCCAGATATCAAAGTTTAATATCTTTTTTTTTTTTTTAAGTTAGAAGATAGTGGATTTTCTTTTTTCACCAATGTGATTTATGCTCCAATCACATTGTACAATGTTTATTATTAAGTGCATAGATTTATTTTTGTGTCTTCCACAAAATGTTATGTTCCACAAACTCGATCGTTCACTATCAGACCATCTGACCACATCCTTACTAGTGTGATGGTGTCTAGCACACATCCGGGCCAGAGAACAAGTGATCTATATGGCATCATGAGGAGACACATGAGCCGTCCCATTGGAATTCCAGTAGCTTTGCCACAGGCCACCATCTTGCAATCAACTTGCGGTTGTCCGTTTCCACCAGCCTATATCTTGCTCCAGGCACAGCCACAGCATTATTATGTCCATGAGAATTGGCAGGTTGCCCTGGCCCATATCATAGAGTGGTGAGTGGGGTAGGATACCAGCTAGAGTCAAATTTAGGGCAGTCTGGAGGCCTAGACCTGAGCTCTCCTCACCACAGTAGCCATGGCTGAGGTAGGAGATATTAACACTGACATCAGTTACAGATGTTTTGGAGATCGTTCGATAGCTTGAGGCTTGACATAGCATGCTTGGGGTGCTTTTTGCAGGACCTTGATTTATTCTTCACAACAGAAGACATGGCCTCTGGCAGAGTCTGTTTCTCATTAGAAATGTGTTTAAGGCTCCAGGACCACGCTCAACCGTGTAGGAATCTGGAGAATGTACACAGGGGGAATTGTATAATGCTTTTATTTTTTCATCCGAGAAGATAACGTGAGTAAACTAATGCTTGGATGCACTTATCAATTTCCCTGACAACAAACCACGCTTAAGGTTTGCGGGATGTATCTAATTGGACACAAGGGAACAGGATAAATTAAACATTTAGCTTTCCCACGTGTTTAAGATACGGTGATGATGGATAATCGTTCGGCTCCATTTAGAACCCATAACATGTTATATGGTCGCTGCATGACACGTTCAGAGGAAGAGGTCCCTACTGAATCATTGTCAGTTTAGCGCACAATCTCATCAAAGAATGGCTTCCTGTTTTTCTCCCATGCCTCCTACAGGGTCCATTGGGAATCCACGTGTCGCCCCAGTTTATGGGTTTAGAGAAGTCTTATCTGTGTTGTCAGTAAATAACATTCCTGGGGTATGGAGAATAATCACCACGAGGATGTTTGTGTCCATCTGATTCTGGCATCTTAAACTTCATTTTACTCCCTTTAAACACCTTTTGATGGTCATAAAATGTAACTATTAGAGTGTAGAAATTGACCTACAGTATATTATGGGTCAATTTGTACACTATTAAATGGACTCTTGCTGTGTATGAGTTGCCAGACACCACCAGATGCTTTTGTGTTAAATTCCAACATTGACAACAAATATATGTTGCCAAATAAGGAGTGGTCACATTTTCACACGCACTTCTTTCTGTACATATTCAGACTGTGCGTTGGCAGCTCCTCATCTGCTTTTGATTCAGATGTGTGGTTTCATTCTCAGGAATAGCAATATGCTTTAGAACATCTGGTGAGTTTATCTTTAGCTGCTTTGACTGAGTCAACGACTCAACAGTTCATTAGCGGCCTTGTGAGTCGGGTGCTTGAATCTGCCAACACAGAAACGCTTTGATTAAGTGGATTGTGTTCATATCTCTCATATAAAATCAATATAATGTAAAATAGGGAACACATTCTGGAGATATTCTGTGGCATCTGTCCCATAGCAATGCTGATGAGTCAGTTGAACACAGTACTGAGCATTGTACGTATGAGGGCATGGTGAGATTTGAGCCCAGGCTTTTCTGGTGCCCAGACACCATCTGCTGCAGACTTTTATCAGTGAAGGTTTGATATGTTAATAAAGGGTTAACATGACTCGGCATGAAGCTCTTATCTGTAACAAACTGATTCAGTCATACTCATTCTTAGTCCTAATGCACATAGAATGATACCATTTTACTCTGTATGAGTTTCAAACTGAGTACACAATTTGAAGGTGAAAACGAGCAAAACAAAAGACCAATGATTAATTATAATTAAATATTATTTTGAGGGTAGTAGACTGCAAAATGTTGAGAGTTAAATGGATGCTCAGAATTATGCAATGTAGTTTTGTAGGCAACAGTACATAAGTCAGTGATTTCACAATGTCGCTTTCAATGACATTCTAAACATGAAAATATGGAGAGGGTGATTTTCTTTCCAGAAGAGATCTATCACATTCTGGACATGAAGTTTTCGTACACAACAATGGAGGGTTACTTGTTCAAACCTGTCCGTCCCCTTAGAGGACGAACTCTCACAGGGCAAAGATTTATAGTCCTCGAAGGACTTAACCCTTCTGACACAAACAATGTCCTCCTAGCCTGGCATTTCTCTCAGTCTCTGTTCACTTGACAGGCTGATTCCATGCTTTGCACAATGCACATACCACGCAAAATACAACACTCTGCATTCCCCATCCCCAAACGTAGAAATTAGTTGAGAAACTATAGTGCAGAGGCCTGTAAGAAGGCCAGAGACTGTAGTATGTCTCAGAGGCAGAGTGAGAGCTGTTGCGGGGGTTAGGCACATGCCACAGATACCTCAGCCTTTATTGTATTCAGAGCCACTGAGCGTGTGCAGAAGAACAGAGACACCACGCGTGTGCAGTGAAACTGAGCATGTGCGAAAGACAGAGGCACCAAGAGGGGCACAAAGGAGCTGATCACGCGAAAGGAAGGCCATTTGATAGCTGGAACATTAACTGTGTGTGGCATCAACACACTGACCATGAAAGAGGCCATTGTTGTGGAGCCTATCTGATAATTTACGGACAAATATATCTTTCAGAGGTCTTTCCAGTTTACCAAATGGTGATTTAGCGATGCCAGTAATTTCACCACAGTTATGATCTAATGCCCCATGAAAGCTTCCATTATTCAGAATTACAGGTTTAGTTTATGAAAGTGCTGAGAAGTTATTTCCCCCCCCTGTATGAAAGAGATTTTAATGCAGTGGGCCAAGATAGTGTACTCAGAGGCAGGACACGAGCAGCATGTATAGCACCATCCTAATAGCCAGGTACAGCTTTGAGGCATGGGAGCCTTACAGATCTAGTAAATTGACAGGTATACTTGGGGACTCACATTTAATGTCCCTAAGCTTTTACAAATCTATTAAATATGGACTGAACTGACTGAAGCCCATACTTACTGTACCTTGCATGTGAGTTTGATAAAACTGTAATGTCACAACATAGATTTGATACGTGTCATCATAAATGCAAATAAAATAACAACAACACATGTGACTGGCATAACAGTCTAGAAACAATTAGATGTGTACAGTATGTAGATAACATGTGACCCCATTAGTAAAACGAAAGCATTTTACTTACAGAACGTAAGACAAAGATCCAATCCTTGGTGTGTCATTTATTCTATCCAATGTAGTCTCTCAACCATATTATCCATCCAGGTCACAGAGAGAAGGCTTTATAAAGTGATAAAATGTAAAAACTAGAATGGAGCAAAAAATGGAGCAAACTAATATGCCCATCGCTCATCTTTGTGGCATCATTAGCAGTAAACCTTAATGTTCTGCAGTTTGCTCCAAAGCGAACATCCCAACCTCCTAACCTTACCATTCAGCAGTGTCAAAGAGACATTTACTGCATCGTGAATTAAGATATACTGTAGCTCTAATTGCCCCCCCTCCTTTGTTACTGTACCAATTATTGATGTCACAATTACCAATGTTTTTTTTATCCACCACAGCCTGTACAGTACACATATACTACACGTGTGTACTGTACAGGTTTGTGATTTTGTGGTATTATCAGTATCACAATCTCCCTGTCGCTCTGGCAGCCAGGTCACAGCGAGGCTGCCTGGCAGTCTGGATATTCTACCACAGGGCAGATCAAAAGGTGATCTACACCTCTCCCATGTGGTTCAAATTTGACATGGTGGGGGGGTGACCATGTGTAGGTGCAGCCAAGGCTGGTCCCCTCCATTGTCCTGGACTAAGGAGTAAATCATCTCGGGCAGACGTATCCAACCTTCCCCATCTGGGCCTGTTTATCCTCTGCTCTCTGGAGCCATGGCTAGCCGTCACTCAGAAGCCTCAGCCCCCTGATGCAGACAGTACTCTGGAAGTAGAGATGTTGTGTCAGGGTGAGACTGAGTGGGAATATGTGCGTTGGGAGAAGGATGGCGTGTGTTTGTGTGTGTCCGTGGGGAAAGTGCTCAGATCCTTGACACAAGTAAAAGTAGCAGTGGTGGTAAAAGTACTCACATTCTTTACTTAAGTAAAAGTATCAATACTGCAATGTAGAAGTAGAAGTCCGGAATTAAAAATGTACTTGAGTAAAAGTAGAAAAGTATTGGTATCAAGATGTACTTAAAGGACCAAAAGTTGAAAGTACTCATTATGTCCCATTTCACAAGTTCAAAATGAGTCGCATCGCGAGTGTGAGCTTGTAGATTTGCTATTTTCAAATGGCCGAAATATATATGTATATTTGACTTAAGTGGTTAGTGTGTTTTGTAATAATAATCAAAATCTACAAAATAAATTGTAAAAAAAAAATATATATAATTTATTTATTTTAAATATATCATTTATATAATAAATAAATAATAAAAGTGAAAATACATAAAATTGTATTTAACTCTATAACTGCCAAAGACGTTTATAAACGTCTTTGAGAAATTAGCTGTTGCCTGCCAAAGACGTATAAAAACGTCTTGAAAAAAAAAAAAAAAAAAAGAAAAAAAAATTCTAAAAAGATTCTCTAATTATTTAGTATTGACACCTTTTCGATATTCCAAACGAATAAGGAGATAACAATTTCCAAAGATTTGCTGCTCCATCCACTTCAATGTTAAAATTGAAACGTACAAACAATTCACAATGTTTTTTGGTTTGAAACCACTGGTTTTGAGCTATTTTCAAACATCAAACAACACATGACAACAAGGTCAAATTGACCTCGTTGACATTTGTGAAACCACACCTGAATCTCATCTGTGATTAGAAATTTTCTGGGGATCAATCATACTTGAGAAAAATATTTTGTGGCTATGCGAAAAGGTACCAAAATCGGTCAAAACCCTGGCAGAGGCTACAGACTGTTCTGAAAAAACTCTGGCAGGGTAAGAGTTAAGTACAGTACTTGAGTAAATGTACTTACTTTCCACCACTGAAAAGTAGTAATACCACAGTGGAAAAATAGGTTCCCAGTTTGATTCCTGCATGGCTCTTCCTGGCTTAGTGTCGAATTGTCTTTGAGCAAATGAACCCCTAACCGGTCAGCAGGTTGGTGCCTAGCAAGGTTGCCTCGCCATGTGTGTGTGTGAATGATTGAACGTAATTAATGCACATTGTAAAGCGATTTGGATAACAGCCCATATGCATCATTTACCATTTAGTAAGTATAAAGTAGGATGAAATAGAAATAATCAAATAGACAAGTACCTCAAAATGTTACTTAAGTACAGTGCTTGTATAAAGGCAGTTACATTCCACCACTGGTGTGTGTTACACATGCTTTGGATTTCTTTACATTACTTTGTGGAACCGGGGTGATATGTGTTGGGATGGACATATAGTGAGCAGGGATTAAGTAGGCCAGCAAAGCACAAGGAGTGGGGCCTTCCTTTCCAGACTGCAGAAAGGTAGCAGTGAATTGCACTGAGCAGCCGAGAAGCCCAAAGTTGGCCGCTGTCCAATGGTCTGCTGTATGTTTGAGTGTGAATGTTTGTACGAGAGAGGGAGAGAGAATGAGAGAGTGAGTGAATAGAGAGAAAGAGATGAGAGAGAGAGAGAGAGAGAGAGAGAGAGAGAGAGAGAGAGAGAGAGAGAGAGAGAGAGAGAGAGAGAGAGAGAGAGAGAGAGGGTGAAGACAGAGAGACGGAGAGAAGAGACAATGCAAGCAGCAAAGAATTTATATGAGTGGGAGATATTGCAGGGATTAGAGTTTTATACAATGTGCAGTAGACACATACCTCAGTAGTGTGTGTCTGTTTGCCTGCGTCATCAGGTGCCTGCAGCGTATCTCTGCAAGTGGAGAAAATTTCACTCATATGGTACTGCACACCAGAGCATTCAACACATGTAGGTCACCAACGAAGGCTGGGGAATAAACAAACATGAACTCAGCTCTTTCTCAAACAAATACCACCCTCTCTATAGGTCTGGAATTCCTCAATAGCCTGTCATTACATTCTGGTGAGTTATTTCCCAGTGGTGTCATTACCTGAGACGTCCGCGAACCAAAACGAAAGGAATGTTTCCCATTTCGTTGATGCTGCTCTGCCTACAGCCAGCTGAACGTTCACACTGCATTAGCCATAATCAAGCCTCATGTAATTGTGCGATTGAGTACAATAACGTCTTTGGAATGCCGTTGTTATCGTTCAAAGTGCATCGCTCTCTGATGACTGGCGCCATGATTAACAACACCATGGGGTGTGTTTATCCATTTTCCAGATCTGCTTAGCATTTTTATAACCTGAAATAGCATTAGTATAGTCTACTCCATGGCACATTGTTATTTCTTCCTCCAGCACTGGAAAGACATTTGCATTTACTTTTCACACTGATTCAAAATTATGAATTGTGAGAGTACAATTATATATTCCTGTCACATTAAGAGCAAGCCCGTGTTTGAGTAAGTGTTAAAATAACAATACCCAGTGTAGTAGGAAAATGAGTGCGTAGAAATTGGAGAACAGAGATTGTTCGTGCTTCACCAGCAACCAAAACTGAAAAATGCTACCTTCGGGCGTTTGACCCCTTCCTACCTGAAAGCCCCCCACATACATCCTATACCCCCCCCCCTCCATCTTACAAGCAATTTCTACCTGAAAGCCCCCCAACAATCTCCCCCCCCCCCCATCTTACATATCCCCATCTGACATACCAAGCAATTAGTGAAGCGGCTCACTTTCCATAGCAGCCCTGTTGGTGTGAAAGGGGGCATGTGCTCTCTCCCTGTAGATGGTGCTTGCACGCAGTAGGGTGGGCCTCCTAGTCTCCATAATCTGGGTCAACAATTGACTGCTTATGCAAAGTGTACAAATTGTATGCAAATTAAAAGCGGGAAAACTAGCCTGTTCAAAGGCCAGACCCGGCCATAAGCGATATTTGTTACAAGTTTGGAAGCAAATGGGCAACTGGTCTGTCTACAAGGTTCAAGGTCTTTATTAATGTCCCAGAAGGGCAATTAGGTTTACTAATTGGAGTCTACTCCAATTGTCGTAGTGAGAGTAGCAGGTACTGTAATAAGACCAAACCTAGTGCTTTATTTTGACCTTTTAGAAAGACAGGCAAGAGATCAGGTGTAATTTTTTGTACTTTTTTAACTTTATTCATCCAGGATAGGTTTACTGAGCATGAATGCTCTTTTTCAGCAAAGCCGTGCTTCAAATCCATTATGGTTATCCACATTCACTTGCCCATTACAACCACAGCCATGTACTGTCAGCCACTGAGCAGTGGTTAAGTGCCTTGCTCAAGGACATTTCAACAGCCGGCTTTGAAAGAAGTGAGTGTTACTCACTCATTTTCATCGCCAAGCTCTTTCCTACCAGTTCCTGGGATCGAACCAGCGACCTTTTTCACAAGCATGCTCCTCAAATATATATTTTTTATTTGTTAAGCACTTGACTCAAATATCAAAGAGCTGCCTGAGTAAAAAAACATTGGCCTAAAAAACAGAACAAAAACAAAAAACATTGGCATAAAATGGCATAAAATCCAACTAGGGAATAAAAGTAGTTAAATAATGTATAAAATCACACAAAGGCATAAAAGCCTACGGGTAAAACTAGGAAAAAACTTTGATAAAAAGGTAGGTTTTTAGTCCCTTTTTAAAAGCATCAATAGTCTGGTGCTCTCAGGTGGTCAGGGAGGGCATTCCACAGACGAGGAGTAGCGGAGCAGAAGGCCCCTTCGCCCATGGTGCAGAGCTTGGTCCTGGGGAATGAAGAAGGTTGGTGTTGGCAGAGCGGAGGGTTCGAGCGGAGGATTATGGGGTGAGGAGTTCTTTGAGGTAGGAGGGAGAATTTCTGTGGATGCACTGATGGGTCAAAAGGGAGATTTTGCATTCAGTCCTTGAGGAGATGGGGAGCAAGTGTAGTGAAAGGAGAACGGGTGTGATGTGTTAGTATTTTCGTATTTCCTCTACCCCTCTGTAGGACTGGACATTCCTGCCCCTCCCCCCTGTGTTGAAGTTATGATTGAACTTTGTGAGGTGCTCATCTTCAAACTTTAATTTCTCCTTCACCTTCTTTTTCCCCATCTCCTTCCACTTAATTTCCCATAACTTCAGCAGTATGGAGGAGGGCTATTAAACTCTGAGTGTGTGTCTGTGTCTCTCTGTCTGTCTGTCTGTCTGTCTGTCTGTCTGTCTGTCTGTCTGTCTGTCTGTCTGTCTGTCTGTCTGTCTGTCTGTCTGTCTGTCTGTCTGTCTGTCTGTCTGTCTGTCTGTCTGTCTGTCTGTCTGTCTGTCTGTCTGTCTGTCTGTCTGTCTGTCTGTCTGTCTGTCTGTCTGTCTGTCTGTCTGTCTGTGTGTGTGTGTGTGTGTGTGTGTGTGTGTGTGTGTGTGTGTGTGTTTGTTTGAGTGTGAGTGTGAGTGAGGGAGTAAGAGAGAGTAGGAGTAAGAAAGGGAGGGAGGGAGACAGAAATAGCTGAGGGTGTGTAGGCCGAGCTCTGACCACTGGCATGCATGAGGAAGCAGCCTCCATTCCACAGGCCAGTGTATGGTTTAGAAACGCTACAGAGCGCACAGCTCAGCGGCCCACATGCAAGTCCACTGGCCTTCCCCGCCCTCTGCTATTCTGGGCCGCTCTGCCACTGTGGTGGCTTTCACTCAGCAACCACACAAATAAAGTATGAGAGCAAAGAAACATGAGAAACTGGAGCTTCAAGCGAGAAGGGGAGGAGGTTCACTGCTCATTGTTATTTTGTTTTTGTGGGTTTTTTCTCTTGCTGTTTGCTATCATGTTTTTTTTCCTCTGTGATTTATGGAGCTGGAGTTTTACCAGTACAAAGACGCATCCTGCTGTGGTTCACAATGCGAAGCCTGTGGAGCTAGTTCAGGCTGACAACTCAAAGCTGATCAGTCACATGCTCACTCCATCTGATTGGGGCGGGCTATTTAAACCTCCCTGCTCACATCTCATTCTTTTAGCTGCTGCTCTTCTATGCTGCTGCTCTACTGCTGCTTTGAGCTCTGCTCTATGAAGTTTTTTGTGCTCCCACCAACCCAGCATCCACCTGTGGGCTCTGTTTCTATGATTCCCTTATGGGGGTCTATTTCATTCCCTGTAAGATCTGGATTTGGAAAATAATGTATTATAATATTTCATGCTTACAAGGAACGAATGAAATGAGACAGAGCCTTGACCCCAAATATGCTTATAAATATTTATGCTCTATATTTATATTTATGCTCAATAAATATATTTATTAAATCCAAGAGTTTTCTGATTGAAATATGGTCTCCACTCTCTACATTAAAGAGGGACACCGCTCAATTTATAATGTCATACATGAGTACATTCATATTCAAATAGCCAAAGTACTCATGAACATGAGCAGCACTCTGCAAACGAAGAAACCGAGAGCTGAGACTCACATTTATGTCATAATGGCTGTAAATGAATAGAAAACTGATTATGTTAATTGTCTCCGCCAGGCCGAAAGGCATGGCGAGAGAGTATGTTTTACCCCCTGTCCGTCCGTCCGTGTGTCCGTCCGTCCGTGTGTCATTCTGTGTACAGCTAATCTCCGGCACCGTTGGCTTGATCGCAGCCAAACTGTGAACACACACTCCCTGGATGCCAGAGCAGAACCTGTGCCCCACATTTTTCACATAGGCCTGTTATAGCGCCACCAGGAGGCCGCTTTGTGCAAAACCTATTTTTTGACAGTACTCCTACAGATTTTGCCCAAAAATCATGCAAATCGGTACACAGTATCTCTATAGTCATTAAACGAAACCAGTCTTTCAGATTTTGCATATTCCATCTTGATTTGCTAAAAATGGCTTCCAAAGTTTGTAGGAGTGCTCCGTTTTGAACAAAATGCCTCAAATCATGAACACAGCATGCAATTTCCATGACATTTTGCACGCACATTCCCATTAGGCCGAGAAAGAAATGCCACTTGAAAATTTTCAAATCAGCCTCATGGTGGCGCTATAACAGGCCCATTTGTGTTTTTACCTATAAGTGCACCGATCTGTGTAAAACTCTGTATGCGCACTCCCTAGAGGTCAAGGAAAAACCTTTGCCCTGCATTTTTCACTTCTGCCTTTTATAGCGCCACCAGGAGGCCGACTTATGTAAAACATATTTCTTTATATTACTCCTTCCGATTTTATCCAAATTTCACACAAATCGGTACACATGATCTCTATAGTCATGTGATCATCATTTTTCATATTCCATCCTGATTGGCTAAGATTCACATCTAAAGTTTGCAGTAGTGGCTTGTTTTGAACAAAATGCCGCAAATCATGAACGCAGCGTCCGATTGCGGTCAAACTTTGCACGCACATTCACACAATGTTGAGGAACAAATGCTACCCTTTTAACATTGGCCTGTTATAGCGCCACCAGCAGGTCTAATTTAGCAAAACAAATTTTTTGAACAAAATGCCTCAAATCATGAATGCAGTGTCCTATTGCCATGCAAGTCCTAAAAAGAAATGGCACCCTTTTCACATTGGCCTATTATAGCGCCACCAGGAGGCCACAATAACCTACCTGACCTGGCGGAGACCTGTGCTCCGAGGAGACAAGACTCATTCTCATTATTCACATTGTGGTCCCTTTCATTAGCCCAGAGTATCAGTATCAGTTTCATGACATTACCACCATGGATACAATTATTACCTTACGACTACATTCGACGATCTTCCATTATGAACTTGCCAAAAAGAGATGTGAGATGTGCAGGCATCTCCATTAACAAATGTTAAATCAACATTCATATGAGCTATCTTTACTTCAGTTGGTTTTGACATTAGTTTATATCTAAAAAATGGCAAAACATTTCATATGGAATGGTCTGTTTGAAAATTCTAAATGCATTTACCTCTATTAATTTAGTTGTGATATTTTCTTTGTGTGCATTGATTCAGATAAGTCTTACAACCTCTATCCTAATGTGCTTAACAATCCATTTTCCTGCCCACCTGAGGTGGAGCTTTGTCTGGTGTTTTGTCATATATAATTACTGTATGATGCTTGAGTCTATACATAATGTACCAAGAAAGACAACTGACTCAGGTGTTTCTACCCACACCAGTCAACATGCATAGCGTCTACAGATTATCTTGATTACTGCTTATTCCCATCCAGACACATGCAGAGCCATTAGTGTCTAGCTCAAAGTGATAAACCTTTTTAGAATCCCACACCAATAAGCAATATGTGCTTAGTGTGTGGAGTTCATGGAGCTATTCAACTGTGCTTCCTCATCCATTGCTCATCACCACAGGAGCATCTCAATGATAGTTCTTTAGGCGCCACCTGCTGGCCATGTTTGGCCTAAAACCAAAAAAATCTTGTCTTGTCACACAAGGCACCATCAAATAGAGTTGTTGTTGAAGCTGTGGCATAACCAAAAATGTTGGACATTAAACCAGTTGAATGGGGATGTCATGTCTAATTGGGGACAAGATTATTGTCCCCAGTTTTATTTAACTGCAGATTTTATAAGGTCAGGTTACGTATCTGTTATGGTTATGGTTAAGGGAAGGAGAAGAAGAAGCATTACTATAAATTGCAATGCTGCAACATCCCCAAAAGTTTGCAAACCCAACGGTGTGTTTGTGTGTGTGTGCGTGTGTGTGTGTGTGTGTGCGTGCGTGCGTGCGTGTGCGGGTGTGTGACAACAACATAACTAGTTATTCATTACTTATTCTCAACCTGAAAATACTGGGGCCGGACAAAGTCGAAGGCCAATAATGAGTGGGGGTTGTTTTGAAGGTGTTGTTCATGACTGTGTGCTTTTCAATGAAAAGATTACTGCTGTGTTCTGTTTAGGGAGAGAGTGTGCACGTGCGTGCGAGAGAGAGAGGGGGGGGGATAATATCACAGGACAGGGTGCTCTCACAGAAATTTAGCACAAGCATGGCATGATGCATATCTGCTGTTAGAGGAATGCAAGGCCGCTGGCTGCTGTGAGTCACATCGAGTCCCTGAACCACTGGAGCGTAGAGATAGCAGAGAGGGAGGGAAGGGAATCAACTCAGGCCCCTGTTGGCTTGCTGCCAATAAAGAACAAACCATTTGTAATGTTGTCCACAGGAGGGCCACTAAGCCAAAAGTCACAGCGAGGTCTGTGATGTAATCCAGTGGTTCCCATACAAGACTCAAAAGAGAACGTTTATGTCTCCCAGGCCAGGACCCAAACTAGTGAAAATATCTAAAAGCTCGCTAGATCTGCTATTTACACTATAGATTAAGTTTTTTTAATTTATGGAATTCTTTTGAAAAATGATTCACTTTTTTATTATCATTCTTTTGAAAATATTTTTAAATAATAATTAAAAGAAATTGTAGGAAATGACAAACATTTACTCGCTACCCATAAAAATGGGTTTGTGACCCAAAAATGGGTCCCAAGTCCCGACCCATTGTTTGGGACGACCCATTGCTTTCGAAACACTGATCCATACACCTTATATTTCCTCATTGTGTCACCTAAGTCAGAGATCATTCTGCATATTATTCACTTCCATTGTTATTGGAGCATTTCAGCTGACTCATGCACATGCAGCTCAGCTTGGTTCCTGCACAGTAAAGTCCTCAGTGTTCATTTATCCATTTGTAACTCAGAGAGTGTAAAACTGTTTACAAATGGGACCCTTACAGGCTTGGACACTCAGAGTTAAATTAACACTGCATTTAACATTCATTTTGAATTCTGGCTGAGTTATAAATGGTTAGTACGTCACTCCAAGGTTAATAAGTCAAATTCCTGTTCATGTTTTGTACTTGAGATTAAGTGACTCTAAATCTGATTGTGATCTGAAATTCTCACATGAAACTGCTGTACTTCATTTTATTTGTCTGGCTACCATCCTCCATGTAAACATGGTTATGTAATCATTCCTTCAAAGTTATCTTCCTTTCCACTGCACCTTTATCTGCCACACCTGGGTGTAAATGACGTGCCTGCCTGACAGAGGGAACACTTTTCAATAATGTAAGGTTGGGTGAGGAACCTGTATCTAATTTATACTCCGTCGTACATATGACGGTGTCGCACACGAAAATAGCAGTCTCTGAACCTGTAACCTTGCCACTATACAGGCCTAACCTCAGATCAGGAGCATTATATACCAAACTAGAAAAAGTGCTCCTCGGAGCACAGGTCTCCGCCAGGTCAGGTAGGTTATTGTGGCCTCCTGGTGGCGCTATAATGGGCCAATGTGAAAAGGGTGCCATTTCTTTTTAGGCCTTGCATGGCAATAGCACACTGACTGCATTCATGATTTTTTGATGATGTTTTGCTAAATTAGACCTGCTGGTGGCGCTATAACAGGCCAAAAGGGTAGCATTTGTTCCTCCAACATAGTATAATAAGTGTGACCGCAATCAGACGCTGCGTTCATGATTTGCGGCATTTTGTTCAAAACAAGCCACTACTGCAAACTTTAGATGTGAATCTTAGCCAATCAGGATGGAATATGAAAAATGAAACAGACCCGATTGATCACATGACTATAGAGATCATGTGTACCGATTTGCGTGAAATTTGGATAAAATCGGAAGGAGTAATATAAAGAAATATGTTTTACATAAGTCGGCCTCCTGGTGGCGCTATAAAAGGCAGAAGTGAAAAATGCAGGGCAAAGGTTTTTCTCTAGGGAGTGCGCATACAGAGTTTTACACAGATCGGTGCAGTTATAGGTGAAAACACAAATGGGCCTGTTATAGCGCCACCATAAGGCTGATTTAAACATTTTCAAGTGGCATTTCTTCCTCGGCCTAATGGGAATGTGCGAGCAAAATGTCATGGAAATTGCATGCTGTGTTCATGATTTGAGGCATTTTGTTCAAAACGGGAGGGACAGCGAGTGCATTTGGCGGCAGTGGCGGCGGCGGCGGCGGCGGCTGGAGCTGCCGGTGGCGTCAGCTTTGGGAGTGTGCTGCGTTTGTGTAACGCAGTCCCCACTAATATTATTTACGATTCTGTGCCTATCGGTACATAACTCGGACGCCGCTTAGTCGAATAGCAGACCATCGGCCGGTCGTCGCGGGCACTC
The DNA here is from genome assembly GCF_963280865.1 of Gymnoscopelus braueri. Lineage (NCBI taxonomy): Eukaryota > Metazoa > Chordata > Actinopteri > Myctophiformes > Myctophidae > Gymnoscopelus > Gymnoscopelus braueri. Next base: position 16,684,339 of record NC_137619.1, on the reverse strand, counting down.
GCGCCTGGAGGCGCTCGGGCGCGACTCCTTGGCCTCAAGGTCTGCTGATTCGGCGCGGCTCCGTCATGGTCCAAAACTATACTTTATCGGCGGAAAAAGAAGTTGACTGCCGCTCCTCCACCGGCAGTTCCGCGACTGCCGCTCCTCCACCGGCAGTTTCCGCGGAAGTTCCGCTGCTCCGCCGGCAGCTGACGCTCCACCGCCGGCAGTCACTGCCGGGAGCTGCCGCTCCTCCACCGGAAGTTCCGCGGACGTTCCGCGGCTGTTGCCGCTGCCGGAGAATGCACTCGCTCCTTCTGCAAAACGGAGCACTCCTACAAACTTTGGAAGCCATTTTTAGCAAATCAAGATGGAATATGAAAAATCTGAACGACTATTTTCGTTTAATGACTATAGAGATACTATGTACCGATTTGTATGATTTTTGGGCAAAATCTGTAGGAGTACTGTCAAAAAATATGTTTTGCACAAAGCGGCCTCCTGGTGGCGCTATAACAGGCCTATGTGAATGTGGGGCAGAGGTTCTGCTCTGGCATCCAGGGAGTGTGTGTGCACAGTTTGGCTGCGATCAAGACAACGGTGCCGGAGATTAGCTGTACACAAAATGACAGAATGACACACGGACGGACGGACGGACGGACGGACGGACACACACACACACGGACGGACGGACAGGGGGTAAAACATACTCTCTCGCCATGCCTTTCGGCCTGGCGGAGACAATTTATCACACCTAAAATGATATGGCGTAGGACGATAGAGAAGGAGCTCCAGCAACACCATCAGAGCTCAGTGGGGGACCATAGAGAAGATGGCCAAAGACAGATGGAAGTGGAGAGACTTTGTCGCTGCCCTATGCGCCAGCCGGCATAGTAAGTAAGTAAGTAGGTAATCACACTTGTGGGTACTAAGTAACACTATAAGGCCATTGCTCACCCACAAACTCTCCCTCTTTCTATCCTCCTGGTCAGTAAGAGCTTATACGAGTTTGTAAACTTTGTCTGATTTGTCTTCCTGATTCTTCCATTTGTTTTGGCTGCCTATTGTTGGGCTGCCTTGTATGTGGCAAAGGTAAGGGACACATTTTGTTCTGCCTTTCTGGCCAACAAGGTTTCTGCCTTGCTGGGGAAAGGTGTAACATGGCCTTTGTCTCTGGAGGAAGTGAGCCAGCAAAGCATCACAACTTGTGTCCTGTGAAGGCCATAAGGTCCTACATGGACTGCACTATAGTCCTTTGGGGGCGGACCACCATTCAGAGCATTGGTTCTCAAAGTGGGGTCCGTAGAACCCCAGGGTTCCTTGGGTGGGTTCCCATTTTAGTTAATTAAAAAAGAAAAGTGACACCTGTGGTGTTAAGGGTCAAATTTGACCCGGCAGAGAAGTGTGGCTCAATTCCCCCAAAATTGTCAAAATGCAATGTTTACATTGTGCTCAATTAGCATTTGCTATCAGGAGTAAAATAGAGTTTGAGTATATGAAAAATAAATGACTTTTTACCTTCTATGGTTTACGGGTCAATTTTGATTAACATTTTTTTAAGTAAAAGAACTAAAACAAGTATTTAATTTTTTTTTAATAATGTAAGTGTGTTCTAATGTTAGTCTATTATAGCTAGATAACATCATTATCCATTGTCTTCATTATAGGAAATGTAATGATCTACAAATGTTGCCTGCCTCGACAGAAATGTACAATGCCAACATGTTTCTTTGGCGATATGGTTGAAATGCAACTCATAAACTGAAATCTGCTCTAAATCTGTGCCATTTCAGAGGTGCAATAAACCACAGTTTACAACAGGGCCATGGGAAGTATAAACAGCCAAGTAATGTTAAATGTGAACAAATGGCATGCCAATCTGCTCACTGGGCACAGGGGCCAGGATTATGTGCATGATGTGCCACTGCAATGTAGAGAATGCTAATAAATCCTCCTTTAATCACTTTAATCTGGACCACAAAAATGAATGAGTAATGCTATACCCGCCCTCAGATGAACTCCCAACAGCTCCGGTGAAGCTGTGCAGTGGCCAACAACACTAGCGGGAACTGCATGCAACTGTACTCATGTGAGAAAGGGCCTTGATCTGATGACTAAGAACATGCACGCACACTCGCCAAATTTGCAGACTACTAATAAAAAAAAGAGTATGAAACCTAACTACTGTACATGTAAAAACATGGGCATGTTTTAATGAATTGTTTCAAAGAACGAGCGAGGAAAATGGGCCAAAATGGGTCAAATCCCCCGCCCCCCCAGACACAAGAAAACAAAACAAAAAACAGTCAAGTTACCACATGTCAATCTTAACCACATATCACAACATACGCTTCAAACTACAAAAGTTAAAGCAAATAAGTTCCCATTAAGCTAAAGTACATCAACAAATTTACATATTTGTTTATTTACTTGCTTAATTTTTTTTTTAAGTGTTGTTGATGGAATCTTATCTACATTATTACCTGCAGTAGCATGAATACAACAAATCAATGTTACATTTAAGAGATTTTCACAACTCATGTTTACTGTTATAAGTCAGGCTAAATTAAAAGAGTACCGTATGTTAATAGAAGATTACAAGCACATATCTGCAGTGGTTGGACGTAGTCTCCTACTCTTCCATTGAGAAATGTAGACCCTGGTGTCAGGTACCTACTGGTTGACAATGGCAGTAAAGTTATTTGAAGTAGACGGTGCACCAGATTTGACACTAGATACATTGCAATTACATCTCTCCATCGGGAGAGGGAGACAACAGTCATACAATTTAGGGATTGTAGCTTTAACTGCTTTCAACCGCTATTTTGGCCATGACATTAAAAGGTGACATTTTTCAAAAGAAAATAAATAATCAAATATATAACAAATATATAGCCCTATATACTTGTGCTATTTGTCGCGAAAGAGGTCTTAAATACCTTGTTTATTTTCTAATCCCCCAAATCACTTGCTGGGCTCACAATGTTAGCCTACTGTGAGTATGAGAAAACTGAATGCATAACAGCTACGATACACATCAATAGAGCAAGTGTAGACATATCAGATAGACTTTCCAAATCCTCACAAACTCTACAGCTCTACAGCTCAAAGATAAAATGCCTTCAGTTACACAACTGTTTTATGGCTGAATTAATCTTTAAACTACCTGTAAACATGGTATGCAACTGACACAGATGCCATTTCCTCTTCTCCAACTTATGCAAGTTGGTAAAAAAAGAAAAAGAACAAAAAAAACACTCCTTCAGAACTGACAGGGACTAATTGGAGGTCACACTGTGTGTCAGCAGAGGCCTGATACCGATGCTTTATTTCACCTGGATTATTCTCCCTTCTATAGAGTTGACAACTGTTATGGGTTTATTTCTGCGCACAGAGCAAATCTAAGGCTGCTTTTATGTCTTCCCTGTGGCATGCCCTCGGGCAGCTGTGTGGTGGGTGGATGAAACATCCGTGTTAACGATGGCTCCTTATCTGCTGGCTTTGAGCCGGTGGGAGCGAGGCCACGGCTGGATGCGCCTCCCTTATCAGCAAATCTACGTCTGTGGGGCGAGCCCAGGGCCTGTGGCCAAGCTTTTTTTTCGCGACGCCATGCCTCTGGGTTTCAGGTGGGCTTTTTGTTCCCCGTGCTGGCAGAATGCAGGCTGTGGGCTGCTGAGGAACAATACTGTGTACTTTGTGTACAGAGTACAGGAAAGAAACTGCACGTAGCGATCGTCAGATCGCTAAAGTAAGGGAACTCCCCCTTACTGTGCCTCTGAACCCCAGCTGACTGTTATGCCTCTCTGTGTGGGGTATGACTGCCTGCCTCTGTCAGGTCAAGTAAACAGTATTTGTGCATAATCTAAATATATATTTCTTGACTGCACAGTGTGTAGAAAGACACACACACACACACACACACACACACACACACACACACACACACACACACACACACACACACACACACACACACACACACACACACACACACACACACACACACACACACACACACACACACACACACACACACACACACACACACACACACACACACACACATTTTCACCTGGTGAGATACAGATAATCATAAATTCATTGTCCACAAGATAAAATATAGCTGACATGATGATATTATGACAGATTATAAGGGCAAAGAGAAGATGTCTTTCTTTTTAGGATATCATTTATATGTCCAGTTATTTTTTTTGGTATGTGTACATATTGGACTAAAATAAATAAACTAATTGTACATTCCCCCATTACACTAGCCATGTATCATTGGAGTTAAGGACAACTTCAGTTGAACTGACACCAAGTTCAAGGTTGATTTGTTTATAAATGTATTTGGAAACCTTCTCAATCGCAGTGCACTAGAGTGTACAGCAGGGAGAACTCTCGCAAGGAGATACATTTTCTTTCTAGAGGTAAGTTTAGTATTTTAATATTGATCGTACATGTACTGTGTGTTGTAAATGGTAGTGCTACCTTTTGCAGCATAGAAAGTCTTGAAAATACATGAAAGATTTGCACAATGTATGTTTATTATATACTTCACAGAGGGAAGAAGTTAAAACATACCGTATGAAACATGCTGTACTTTGGTACAGTTAATTTGTAATACTGATAATCCCTATAAACCTGAAGTAATCATGGGTGAGAAAACAGTCAGGAAAATTACACATTGTCATTTTCAGAAAGTTCAGCAGTATTTCTGATTCATGTGTTGCACAGTATTTCAGGTTGATAAGACAATTGATTGAACATTTACCACTTAATCCTAAATTAGCATTGACATAAATATTGGTGTTTGTCATACCATGAATTGAACCATGAATCTAACTCCAGACAACAGAAGACAATTTTAATTTTAATGAAGAATATATCACCGGTATTAGGCCATTCAAGAGGACATGTTAATGTAAATTATGAGTTTATGTCTAGCTCTTGTGCTCATGTAAATGTATGATACTGTAATCTACTTGAGTCATTAGTATCAATACTTATCTGGTTGAATCATTAATTACAATGCGAGTTTCTCATAGAGAACCTTGGCCAATGAACACGTGTACATTCATTGATTTTCCACTCATGTTATCTGATGAAACAGACATTTTCGAAGAGAACGAAAATCTGTTGATGCGGCCAGTCTTTTACTTTATGTAAACCAAAAACTGTACAGACACAGTAGTCTTCGAAATAATTATCATAAAGAAGAATAATGATAATAATAAAAACAAAAGCAATATAATACCAGATGCAAACATTAAACAAAACTCTTGTGCTAAAGACTATAAAGGACCTGTCTGATGAACAAGGTTGAATAGGAAATGGGGTATTGTTACTAGTGGTCTTTGAGAAGAAGGAATGGTGATTCATCATTTTTAAAGGGTCTATATATCTAAGACTAAATTGCATTGTGAATTAAAAACTGAAAAGCCAACTGGAGCTGGACAGATCAAACCATATTTACAACCAATATTACAAACTGAAAGGACATACTGTACATTCTGTTTTCAGGGGTCACCATACGAGCATATACACAGAAAGAACAAAGTCACTGTGCTATGATGCAAGCATGCCAAACCTACTGTACATGCTATTGTATGTATTAGCATAGGGCTAAACTTATATCAAAGGGTCAATACATTCCACAAGGCATGTGCCATAAAATATAGCGCTGCCTGCCTGACAAAGATCACTTGAGGTTACGCAGTACTGCTGTGAGTGGATAGGGGAGAGTAGGAGCTTCAGTTGCCGCAATCTGCAGCCTTGGATGTGCGGTTGCATCACTGGAGTGAGTACAGGGTGACTAAACTGGCCTTCATGTGTGTAATGAAAATGTGTAACTAGATGTGGATCATTCTTATTTACAAAACCTTTCTTGGTTTTCTATCTGCAATCTGTTCCTGATATATGTGACTGACATGTCATCAGCCTGCGACTGCAAACTGTTCCTGTTCGCAGATGACTCGGCCCTGCTAGTCTCGGACAGGGACAGGCTGCAGGTTGAGAAAACTCTCAGCTGACAACAAACTTTCATTACACCTGGGTAAAACTGAATCCATCCTCTTTGGGTCCAGTCCTAACCTTAGCAAGGCAGAGAGTTTCACGATCAAAGTGGGTAATGATGTCATCAAAAGAAAGGATGAAATTACCTACCTGGGCTCCATCTTGGAGGCAAACCTCTCTGGTAACAAAAACACAGAAAAAGTGATCAAAAATGTTAACCAAACAACACGCTATTTGTGGAGGATTGATCGTCTAGTCAGTAAGAATACTCTGAAGATTCTTGCAGGGGCCCTCATTCAAGGTCATTATGATTATGCATGCACTTCATGGTATCACAACACCTCCAAGGCCTTAAAAACAAGGCTCCAAACATCACAAAACAAACTTGTAAGGCTACTTCTTGGCCTCAATCACAAAACCCATCTAACCCCTGCTCATTTTGCTAGGATTAGATGGCTTAGGGTTGAGGACAGAGTACAGCAACTTGCTATGGGCCTGGTCTTCAAGATACACCACAACATTGGGATCCCCCTGTATTTGTCAAAATACTTCCAAAATGTTAATGAAGTCCATGATCATAACACCAGAGGCAGCTCCACAAATCATGTTCAACCCAGATTTGGCTCAACTAAGGGAATGAACTAGTTCTCATGCTATTCATCAAAAATGTGGAATGCCTTACCAAAAGGAGTAAAGGAGTGTAAAACCCAACTCACTTTCAAAACTGCCCTAAAGATACACCTTCAGGAGGCTGCAATTCGAAAATGGCCCCTGTCTAAGTCTTAACTTACCTACCCCCCCTACCCCCCCCCCCTCCTTCATTTTCCTCTTTTGTATATATATATATATATATATATTTTTTTTTTCTCTCTTCATACCAGTAACCTGAAAGCTGATTGTATGACATTCTGTATAGTAGTGTGTATATCCGTCTGCCTCTTATATATCATCATGATTTGTGTGCATGGGGTTCTCATCTTAAACAAGCTTAGTGCTTAATGAGAGTTCCAGTTTAGTAGACCTTGTATTGTGAATTTGTACTTCCATGTACTGTTATGTACTGTCATGTACTATTCTCATGTCTTACTAAATAAACTACATCAATCAATCAATCAATCTCCTACAGTAGGCTACACAAGCACACCTTGAAAAAATGCATACATGCATACAATGCGTATTACTAGTTCAATCAGCATCATCAGGCTGACAGCAGACCAAGGACCTCAATTCTCAAAAAACAAAAACAAATGTCGCAGAGCAATGTCTCTACTAGCCAATTACAATGATCCTGTCCCTCCAGCTTATGGGATGTACTGTACCAGTTCTAGTCAACTGTAGACATACAAATACACGGCCATTCAGCCAAGCCAAGTCCGCAGACAGTGTTATTGCAATATTGTACTGTCAAATTCTGATTTATCATTTATGATTGTATGGATGCTATTATTTCATTATTCCATTTTATCTGTAATCATTTACTGTAGGTGTTAGCTCCTTTTGTTAAATGGATCATAAACACCTTGCCCTGAAGGCCTGCCTTTGATTGAATCAACGCTTTTGATCAAGCTATATGTAAAAGCCCATGCCACACCTATTGTTTCTTGGTCATGGGACCCCCTGGGCCTGGCTTGGGAAAGAGGTATAAAGACACTGCCAGACCTTCCAGCAACTCCCACATTCCTTCCAACTAACCTCATTCTCCTCAACTTTTTTTACCTGCCCATCTACACACCTGTTCCCACTCTTTTCATCAGACCTGCAGTAACTGGCCACTCTCACCTGTTTCCACTTCCACCGGATGGCATTCTTTAATAGTAGGGGGCACTAAGTGAAAAATCGTTACACGGCGGATAAAAGCATGAAATTTGATACAGATGTCCCTTGGGTCATCCTAAAACATCCTAGAAGGGGTGCCCAAAAAAATCTTAAACAGGAAGTGAGTTATGGACAAAATCCAAAATGGCCACCTAAACTGTTGACCGTTGAATCAAAAGACACCAAAAGAATCTCCAAAAAGCATAACATTTGGCACACATGTCCCTTGGGTCATCCTAAGACATCCTAGAAGGGGTGCCCCAAAAAATCTGAAACAGGAAGTGAGTTATTGACCAAATTGAAAATGGCCGCCTAGTGTTGTCGATTGACTCGAAAGACAACTAAAGAATCTCCAAAAAGCATAGAATTTGGCTCACATGTCCCTTGGGTCATCCTAAGACATCCTAGAAGGGGTGCCCAAAAAAGTCTTCAACAGGAAGTGAGTTATTGACAAAATTGAAAATGGCCGCCTACAGTGTTGGCGATTGGCTCAAAAAGCCTATAGAATCTCCAAAAAGCATACAATTTGGCACATATGTCCCTTGGGTCATCCTAACACATCATAGAAGGGGTGCTCAAAATAATCTGAAACAGGAAGTGAGTTATTGACTAAATTGAAAATGGCCGCCTACAGTGTGAAAGATGATGCAAGATACCTAAAGAATCTCATAAAAGCATGAAATGTGGTACAAATGTCCCTTGGGTGATCTGAACGCATCCTACAAGGGGTGCCCAAAGAGGTTTTAAACAGGAAGTGACCGCCTAAAGCAGTTGACACAAAAGAAAACATAAAGGGACGTCATAAAAGTGTATCATTTGGTACGTACATTGAGTGCTTCTTAATATATCCTAGAAGGGGTTATTTATTTGTTTGTTTGCTTGTTTATTAAACTTTTTAGGAAGGGACCATGTTGAAGAAATTCTAAATGGCTGTTTAAACAGTTGACCACGGCAGTCTGCATATTATGCAGACTCAATACTACAGGTTATGCAGTGCATAACCTGCCGTATTTTGTAGTCTACCTTCTGTTTTCATTCATCACATCACATCACATTCATACATCATCTTATTTATTTTACTTTCTGCATTATTTTTTTAATTTTACTCTTTGAATCTTCTTTATTTATCTAACTCTATGCATATTCTTATTTATTTTACTCTGCATCTTATCTTACTCTGCATATTCTTATTTTACTCTCTGTATCTTATTTATTTTGCACTCTACATCTTCTTGCTGGTTTTACACTATCTTCTCATGTATTTTCTTCTTGATCATTACTGTTTTTTTGTGATTAGTGTTTAGTAACTACATGTATTCATGTGTGCCATTTCGCAATTACCAGCACATTGGCATAATGCTCTGCAAGGTAACCCAGCATCCCGGCATCTACACTTTCTCGAACAGAAGGGCTCAGCTTTGCAGCCACACTTGAGTTCTCTACAAACTTTGGCAGCCTCTGGCAAGAGTGTCCATAAAGGTGTCCACGAATCAGCGACTTTAATCCATCCATATTTGTCAGGAGATGGTAGAGATTGCATAGCTTTCAGGCTTCTGGACCAAATGCCAGATTGGCAAACTGCTCGATTTGAATGTTGTAGCAGTGCAGCCCGTGGGGGAGGAGTGTTTTCCATTGAGAGACTATTAAAACTTTTTTTTGGCACCCCTTAAGATGCATTCAGATCACCCAAGGGACATTTGTACCAAATTTCATGCTTTTATGAGATAATTTTTTATGAGTGTCTTTTGCATCATCTGTGAACACTGTACATGGCCATTTTCAATTTAGTCAATAACTCACTTCCTGTTTCAGATCATTTCAGGCACCCCTTCTAGGATGTCTTAGGATGACCCAAGGGACATGTATGCCAAATTGTATGCTTTTATGAGATTCTTTAGTTGTCTTTTGAGTCAATCGACAACACTGTAGGCGGTCATTTTAAAATTTGTCAATGACTCACTTCCTGTTTAAGATTTTTGTGGGCACCCCTTCTAGGATGTCTTAGGATGACCAAAGGGACATGTGTGCCAAATTGTATGCTTTTATGAGATTCCTTAGTTGTCTTTTGAGTCAATCGACAACACTAGGCGCCCATTTTCAATTTCGTCAATAACTCACTTCCTGTTTCAGATTCCTTTGGGCACCCCTTCTAGGATGTCTTAGGATGACCCAAGGGACATATGTGCCAAATTTTATGCTTTTTGGAGATTCATTTGGTGTCTTTTGAGTCAACGGTCAACAGTTTAGGTGGCCATTTTGAATTTTGTCCATAACTCACTTCCTGTTTAAGATTTTTTTGGGCACCCATTCTAGGATGTTTTAGGATGACCCAAGGGACATCTGTATCAAATTTCATGCTTTTATCCGCCGTGTAACGATTTGGCCATTTTTTGTTGTTAGTGCCCCCTACTATAATGCTGTTGAACGCTGCAGAGAACTAGCCTGGTAAACCCTCCCTCCGGAAATCTCATTTCTATTTGATTCCAGGAGTGAGTCTGGCCTGATAGCCCATTGTGGGGGTTTCTAGTGAAATTACCAGCTAACCGAGCCTATCAGCGTCGTCGCACATCGTTCTGTGATTGACAGCGACAGTTGGCCAATCAGGTGGCGAGTTCGAGTGAGCCCAAAACACGAACGGCAGCCATCTTTTTCTTGTCCGCTATATTCTCCGCTATTTTTTTACTTCAAAAAGCTCTCTAACTTCTATTTTGAGGCACGGAATTTACTTATAAGATATCGTTTGGATAGAATTTACTTGTTTAACTTCATATATGTGGTCAATTAATCATGACAAAGCCTATTTAAAAATAAAAATTTAGAGAACCGGTAGGGGTGGGCAGTGACACCCATGTATCCGAATAAGGCAACCCATTTTGGGCATGAACGTCTCAAAAGTCCCGTTGCGTCACATTAGACTGGTGAACTGCTGATTGGCTGAAGGGGAAAAATTATCATTGGCTGAAGGGGTTGTCAGTCAACTGTATTACTCCCGCCCAACTCCAGCCCGCAGCCAATATTGCAGAATGGGCGATCAGGCCAGACTCACTCCTGGAATCAAATACAAATGAGATTTCCGGAGGGAGGGTTTACCAGGCTAGCAGAGAACCTGTGGTGCAGTCACTCTGTGAATCTCCATTCCCTCAGAGTTGTGAGACAAATCTGGACTAATTTGGGGTGGGTGTAAATTGATCTGTTTACCACAAAACAAAATAACTGCTCTACACTCTGGTTCTCACTGATACTCCACAAAGATCCACCCCTTGGAGTGGATGTGTTGCACACACCACGGCTGAAATGGTTGCTCTCTATGCCTTTATTGCTCTGATCCCCCACTGTTGGAGAGAGTCAGGGTTGAGGAGCTGTCATTTATTCTAGTGGCCCTGGACCCCACTTTGGCACCATGGTACACAGAAGTGACCCAGCTAAAGGTGGCGCTGCCCTTGGAGATCCCCTGGAACATTGTCACAAGTGGACAGAGCAATGTCAATGATGCCCCGCCGGGAACTTCCACTGAAATCTTGGCTCCAGAAGATGGACATAACATTACGCCTAGGATTGTTTCCCACAGTGGTGCAGACAATACAGGGCACCCCTTCTCAGTCCACCATCTCCACTTGCAATGTGAAATTAAATTACAGGGCTTCCAGAAGTGGTGTGTAGAAAGAGAAAGTGTGTAGAAAGTTGATCTGGCGACATGCTTCCTCAGCTCTGTGCTCATTTTCTGCAGTTTCATTCAAATGGTAAATGGTCTATATTTCTATAGCACCTTTATCCAAAGCACTCTACAATGTGCGTGACATTCACCCATTCAAACCACCAAACTACAGTTATTTTAGGTCAAGGATTGCTAATCTCAATGCATTTTTGCTATGTGGAATCTATGGCTGCAAAAAGGCACACAACAGCTTTTGTTATGTGGACAAAACTGAGAATTGCGCGGCTTTCTCAGGGCATTTCATAGGCCTACAGTATTCTGGGGAGCAGGGTCAGGGAGACATCTGCAGCTGGTCGTGCTCACTCCACAATGAGTGTAGAGGCATTGACAGCTCTGTTCTGTCGAACAGGTGGAGGTGAACTGTGCCTCTCTTGGTCAATGCATTGCTCCTTCATTGGGTTTTATCTTGTTGAAGAGTCTGGGTATTTCTGGAGAGCAGCCGTTTACAAGTGCAAATTGCATTAACAGAAAAGATACTGTACCAGTACCAGTACATAATTGTGCAAAAATATCTCTGATAAAGATAGGAGATAAAATGATTATACAAATGATTATGCAAATCACCAATCAGCTTTGGATCGGATCAAGACTATCATATATGTATTTTATCGAGTCTGACTTTTACTGTCGTATCTACTATAGTCTTGGCTAGCACCCCCCCAATGCAGTACGCACTATCACCAGTAAAGCCCGTACTTCTCCGTGCATGTACAAAAGAAATATATAGGGTGCTCACCCGGTTGCCCCAAATGTTAACTAGCGCTGTGGGGTCTTTGTGCAATGTATTAGTCTGTATTTTTCAATAAATAAGTGTTTTAATCCCGTCTGTGGCCGAACACCAGTCATTCCCCCCTCGTTTACTTCCTGTTTACATTGAGTGTAATTCCGGCTTTCACCAGATGCGCTCCGTCACTAACACCCATTGAGGAATACAGGGAACTTCCGACAGAATCCCAAAACAGACGGCATTAAAACACTTCTTAATTGAAAAATATGGACTAATACATTGCACAAAGACTCCGCAGCGCTATTTAACATTCGGGGCATCCGGGTAAGCACCAATATATATATATTTGTTGTACATGTCCGGAGAAGTACGGGCTTCACTGGTGAAAGTGCAGGACGAAATGGGGGTGCTAGCCAAGACTATCGTAGATACGAAAGTAAAAGTCAGACTCGATCAAATACATCTATGATAGTCTTGATCCAAGAAGGCTACCAATGAACAAAAAAATGAATACATTCTTACCAACAAAACACAGACGGGGCTTCACTGCGCCTAGCTTGCAGCAAATGTCCAAGTACAATAACAAGAAACAGGAGTAGGCTGAAGTGGGAACTTCGACGCTATGCTGCGCGGAACCCTACTTTGGGGCTATTTAGCAAAGACGGAAGGTTTAATAAGTTGCACAGTGACCTGGACTCTGCTTGTCTTAAAGAGACGATAGGTGCTGCTGGCCTGCTACCTGCCGAGTAAAGGTCTCTATTATTGTATTATTTATCAATAACAATGACATATGAATGGAAGTCCTTGACTTGATTATGCATGTTTAAAAGTAAGCGTATGTTGACAGTGTAATCTCATGGAATAATGTATCCTGGTAGCAGGACATTGAACAGGGGCAATTCACTGTTATTGTTTATATGACATATATATGGTTCTCAAACTTTTACATATCAAGGTCTCCTCTTAACTCTGACAGTATACAAATCATTTGGTTCCATTTGTACACTGTCAGAGTTACAGACTTGTAAGGGTCCATTTAGAACCCCATCAAGGAACCCAGACAGTCCCTGGAATCCACTTTGGGAACCACGGTCTGGTTTATGATACAACACCATCATCCATTAACTAACTTGAGTGAAGGCAGATTGCTTGCTTGATGTGTTGTCATTGGATATCAGTGTGTGAAAGGCTCTTGTAATGTTATCTTGTAACGTTAGAGAGCTTCTTGTCAGAATTAACTGCTCGTGAAGTGATTAGTGTTTATCCAATTACCCATGTCTGGCCAACCAGACTTTCGTGTAAACATTCAACCACCATACTGTACTGCAGGTGAATGATGATGAAATCAGTCAGCAAGAAGGTATCGTTAAGCTTGAAGCTTATTTATTGTTGTGCGTGTAGCAATTTCTGTTGTAATGAGCATGTTTATCTACTAATGTTCATACCTAGAATAAAATAAAAAGATCAAGAAAAAAAAAATAACAAAGAAACCAAAACATTTGACATTGACGGACTACAATCTGTTTTAATGCTCAAGTAGTTCAAAAGAAAGCCACAACCGCATAGAAAGAACACACTGCAAGTAGCCAAAAATGTATTCATTCGTCATTTGATCTTCTTCAGACATGCTCAAGGAGTTGAAAATGTTTCATGGTGGGCATAATACATTATGCTAATCAGTTGGAGCAGCCAGCACAAAAAGTTAAATCCAAACCATTTTATTTATTTTGAATTACTTGTGAACGCAGCAAACATATTTGCAGAATGTCTGTGAGGAATGTACACCTAAGGCTGGACAGAAACTACAGGCAAAAGTGTCTGAACCTGAAATACAGGAAGGTCAAGGCTACACAAGGCTCCTTGTGAGATGGAAATAAAAGGGAACGAGAGTTTAAGGTACACCTACTGTATGCAGAGACATCAGCCACGTCAGTGTGTAAACAAGTCAGCACTCGGCACAACTGAAATGTGAAATTTTCACTATAATATTTGTATCAGTAGTGTGGCTTCATCTGTTCATCAAAACAAGATGGGGGCTGGCAACTCACTTTTAAATGCGCCAAATTTTATTTACGGCAAACAGCAGCAGATACGACGTTCCGGCGTTTCATCTGTTTGTGTCCCTTTCCTTCCTTTGAAGGTCTCCAGCATGGCCCAGGCAGACGGCAGGGTGCTGGTTCTGGGTGCATTGGCTGGGTTTGCCGGTATCAGCTTGGCTGCAGTCTGGTACCAGAGCCAAAGGTCCAGACGAAGATCGTCCTCTCCATCAGCATACCTCCACAGTAATGATGAGCGGGCTGCTGGCATGATGATGGTGGATGGCACGTGTCTGCCCAGGGGCCAGGCCGAAGTTCTGGCCCGCCTTGAAGCCCTGATTCAGTGCGTTTCGGAGCTGAAAGATGAGATGAAGGCATTGAAGAATGCTCTACCCACATTGCAGGACCATGTGAGGGATGAGCTGAGAGGTCGTAGCTTAGCGGAGGGAGCCGTCGGACCCCTTCACAGGAGCACACCCACGCGCAGGAAGAGGGCTGCACGGGCCCTCTCTGGAGCCAGAGCTGAGGGTCAGAGTTCAGAAGAAGGAGAGAGTGAGGGCGGGTGAGTACCCTAAAAGTCCCCCATTGTAGGTGACCACTGAACATTTCAGATATGATTAGTAATTAATTATACTGTAGTTTTTCAGCCATGGGCCTTCGTCTGGGTCTTCCATAGACTTCAGAAGACACAGTCGAAAGCTATAGCTGAAACATTGGTCAGTTAAAGGTAGGGTAAGTGATTTGCGTTGGTTAAACTAATTGTTAAATAGCTCTATATTCTGATAGTACTCATTGCTATAGAGTGTTTGTTCAGTATTAGGAGTCTCCTTGTCTCTCCACCTCTAAATTAAACAGAAAATGCAGTTTCGTTTCAGTTTCAGTTTCATTTCCAATTTTATCCAACCAGGACAGAGAACTCAATCAGGATACAGATTAAACAAGTGAAATTGGAAGTGATGACACTAAGAAATGAGCATGCAAAATTGGAACTGGAACACTATACAAATTAAGCTTAAAAATTGGTACTTTCTCCTGATTGGCTGAGATTTTGACACCTACCGAAAAATGTATTTTCTGTTTATTAAAGGGGTAGTTCACCCCCAAAATAACTTTTTTTCTATTGATTACTGACCATCTGGAGCCTTGAATTCATAGATATTTTTTTGTTTTTGTCACATTCCTAAGCCAATAATTTGATTATAATAAATGTGTCCCCATTGATTCCGGTAGGAGACACAAATGCATTTGTGTCTCCTACCGGAATCAATGGGGCTAAATTTATTATAATCAAATAATAAAGGAAGGAATGCGACAAAAACAAAAAAATATCCATGAATTCAAGGCTCCATGGGGTGAGTAATCAATAGAAAAAAAGTTATTTGGGGGGTGAACTACCCCTTTAAAGAGCTGGAGAGACAGGGAGACATCTGTTACTGAAAAAACACTCTATAGCAATGATTACTATCAGAATATAGTATTTTAACCTTTTTACAAAATACTTTTTGTTTTAACCAAAAAATATCACTTACCCTACCTTTAATAATAATAATAATTATTATTCTGCTTGTCAGCAGCACTTCATCTCACATCCTTGGTGTGTGTTTTCTCCTGCCTAAAACAGTAAAATTCGGACCACATTTTGGCTGTCAAAGTGCAAGGCACTAGCTGAAGAGAATACTTGTTTTCTTTGTTGACTTCTTAACAAAAAAATTTTGATTTACAGGCAAGTAGATTTGTTTTTGTTATTTATTTATGGCCTGGCTGAAGGCCAAGCCATATTTAACAGTGGTTGTCTGTGTGTACAGTACATAGTATGACCCATCAAAAGTAGACCAATCACAGCTCAGGCCGCATGACATCATGATACAGAACCATAACTGACCGCAAACCACGAAAGAGCAGTGCAGCAGTCTGTGTACAACCAGGAAATTCCAAAGTGAACGTGTGAATGTTTTTATCGTAGTTGAAAATCTATGCATGACATCTCTTTGTTACACAAACATTTTTGGGTGAAGCAGTCCTGTACTTATTGTTATAGGCCTAGGTAATGTATTAAAAAAAATATTTAATTTTGATCAAAGGAGACATAAACCATCACTACACTAGTTAATATCAATATTGAAAGATCATACAGGGACAAACGTGTTTTCTTTCTCAGCATATTTGCAGGGCAAGCTTGCCAAAGTTAGTGTCGGTGAACTGCCTTTAGTATTTTGGTTGTTTCTATAACTTTCATTAGCTTAGCCAGATTACCATGTGATAAAAACAACCCCATTGTAACCCCATTATTATTTATGAGCAGCTGTTTGTATCCTAATCATGCATCTCCACTGTCTACTATATACAATGTTATTGGCCTGTTTGGCCCCTTTTTTGTAGGTCGGCTATTTTTGGCGAATATTCCCCCCAGAATAGAGATGTTGGGGTTCAAGTGGTTAAACATCAGTTTTCTCATTTATGGAGCAATCAATATTTGTACAAATAAATGACAGACATCTCTAAATTGTCTAGATGTATTGTCTGAAATTTGTCTTGGTAAATGAATTTCTGACACTAGCATTCATTTACTGAACAGTAAACATGATGTACTGTGTTCCTGGGTTCTGGGTTTCTCAGTCAATAGGGTGCCCAAATTGAGTCACAAGGTTCTGGGTTCAATACCAGGCACTGCCAACTCAACGTATGACTAGAACCAACACAACTCTTCACATTGGTCCAGTGCTAGACTTCCTCTGAGTAACTAACTAACCAAAACCATAGACTCAAAATAACTAGAGTGGTAACCTCGCCCATTCATTTCTATGGAGTTTCTCGCCCAGCACATACTGCCCTTCTTCCGTGTTTGGGGACGATTAATTACGTCACAGGGCTCCTCCGCGTCGTTTCGTGTCATAGAGTTATGTCTCGCATGCACATTAGTGTCACCTCCGTGCGCAAGGTCGTGAGTCAAGCCCATTAGTCGAAACCATTTTCGCTCATTCATGCATAGAGCCCCAGCTGCACTTCCAGAGTCGGCCTCCAGGCGACTCGAGCTTCACGTTTCCCTCTCTGTTCTGGGGGCTTGACCAAAACATACAGTGGAATTGAAGACAAAATTACTTTAATGATCTTATGAACATTTTGATCCAGACAGTTTTCTTATTTAGTCTTCCTTCTCTTGCTATTTTTCATCTTTCTCAATTTCTTCCTTTTCCACCTGCACTTCCAATTGCCTGGCCCTGACCATACTATATTGGTAAATTTTCACTTATGTTTTATATTTTGAAATAGTGAATAATAAAGTCAAAGGGGCTAATTTTTTTTTGTCAAACTACATAGATATGTTATAGACGACTAATGTTATAGAGACAGACATCATGAATGATGTTCTTTGTTGGTCATGATAATCCAGCCCCAAGCCGCTTTCGTAAGCGGTTCTTAGTTCTAGACTACTGAGAGCTGGTTCTTTTGCTGTCTAAATGCGAATAACTGGTTAGAGATTAGGCAGAGACATGTTTCGACACTCGAGACACAGAGAAGAATTCACTCTCCCGAATTACAGGGGGAAATAATGTATACAGGAGTGTGGTGTGGGGGGTAAACGAGAGGTAGCACAATGCTTTGAAAATACATACATCAAGGTTAACCTACACAGTATGTGTTTGTCAATGAGATTGGAGTAGAAGATCACGTTACAATGGCATCAGAGAAGGAAATCCAGTGGTATAAAAACACAATAGGACCAAGGGGTAATGTTAAAATTGCCTAATATGTTGCTTTTAACTTTTAATCTTATAATATGGCACAAAGACTGATTATATGATTAACCCTGTCACCCTTAGATTCATCCAACAACATCATGATCAACTTGATCATGATTTGTAAATGGTTGATATGGTTGATATGTGTTTTAGATCAGTATCTAAAACACATGCAATGCCAAATGTGCCCATTTGGCATTGCCAACCACCTGACTTGCTTATTTTCTGTGGCTAAATGTGAGGTATGAATCTGCCTCAGGTGTTGGAGAGAGCAGCCGAGGAATCTAGTGCCACATGCCCAGTCATCCACCTCCACAGCCAAATACCTTGATCACACGCCAACTTAAAATAACATAAACAACAGATGTCTTTCCTTAGAATGGACTGCCACTTTAAATCTCATCTTGTGAAAACAAATATCGGCAGTTAAGTGACAATCATTAACCCATTAAATGTTTTGCAGTCAGGCAGGCTTAAGCTTTTTTTGGACACGAGCAAGGTATCTTCTCAACACTTGTGTCATAAATTGTATCAAATCTGGGAACAAGACAAATACAGTTTTGGTCCTTGTATGTTGCCTCAGGTGATCTACATTCTACAGTATGTGACGTTCTCTAGCAGGGTTCGATGCATCACCTGGACTGACTCGACCAATTCTTGTGCTCTGCCTAGGAGACATTAAAAAGCTGAGCCCTACCTGCATTGGCAGGGAAGTCAAGGATGAGGTGTGTAATGGGCCCCGAGATCAGAGCTACAGTATGTGGTTCCTCCCCACCTCCGCTCCTTGTTTATACACAGCAAAATCCTGAGTGTGACTTTAACTCTGAATGTGTAACAATGGACCCATGAGGATACATTATTCTCAGGTTTTTGCTGTGTACCCTGGCAGCAATCTGCTATTCAGCTGGGAGCGATTTTGTATAACAACAACATAACTGAACAGGCCAACTGAACATCCAGTACCTGAGTACCTGGAATAATGAATCATTATTTATTTTTTTGTTGACTGTTTCTGTTTTAAGAAGCGCATTGCACACACTGGAGGCATAGCTGGAGGTCAGTGACACTTTTAGCTTTAGCAGTTTCTGTACATAAATACTGGACACATGTTTGAAGGGATGCACCATTATGGCTAAAATGATAATCCTGACTATTTTTGCTTAATATTGTGATCACGATTATGAATCACAATTATTGATAATGATGATTCTTTTTTGGTGGGAGAGGTTTTACATTTTCTTAGTGTCTTTGTTGCTCTTTGTGCTTATCTGTGTCTTATGTTTGGTCAATGGTATGTAATAGCCTCTGATGTTCTTGTTTATAGCAGGTGAACATTGCACAGACTTTGCCTGTGTTCCCTATCCCTGGGATTAAGTGCAATGCAACAGAGACATACAAAAAAAAACCTGTGTACAGACTATGTTTGAACAGGGGTCATATCAGCTCAAACCTCTCCCCTCTGTAAACATCACTCTCCCCATTTGTTGGAGAGGCAGACAGAAGCGTGAAGTGACTGCCCTCTAGCAGCCAAGAGTCCCAGCTCTTGATTGGCATGCATCGGCCCTCATCAAACGCTCTTAATTACAGTCCGGGTTATTATGCTTTAAGAGAAATCAAATCACGCACGCACCTTGCGGTAATTGAAGAGCCTTTTCCCCGCGCTCTGTTATTTGTACGAGCGGAGGGTGTGGGTTTTTGTGGGAAAAGGTGCAGTGAAGAAATTCCACCCCCTTAGGGAATGCCTGGCGTTCAACCAGAGAAACCAATTACACCCCCTAATCCTCACATCCATTTAAAGGGCTCTCCATGTCTGTTTGGACTTGGAACTTGTTGGAAATCATAGCATAATATCTCCATGCTAAATGCTCTTATGTAACTAAGAACCCTGATGGTAAGGGTGGGGCTATCGTTGTTGCTAAGTACTAGGCCCGTAACGATACAGTAACTGCATCGATGCATCGTTTTGAATTTTCAACGATCTACTATATCGATATGCAAACAGCTAAATATCGTATCGTTTGACTTTGAATCGTATCGAATCGTTTTGCAATGCAAATAATCGTATCGAATCGTTCTGCAATGCAAATAATCAATTATATCAATACTAAGTACTTTTAAGAAGAAGAAAAGAGAAAAAGGGGTTTATATCCAGTATCCAGGTATTTATTTTTCACACAGAATTCTTGGGTAAATAAATAGTTACTATATCGATTTTAAATCATTGAATCGAATCGTATCGTTCTAAATTAACCTGTCCTGTATCGTTCATGTATCGTATCGACTAAATCGCTGAATCGAAACGTATCGTATCGTTCTAAATTAACCTGTATCGTTCATGTATCGTATCGACAACCAAGTATCGTGATACGTATCGAATCGTTGTTAAAACGTATCGTTACACCCCTACTAAGTACTGTACTGTTATATAGCTTTTTGATTCAAATCAACTACCTTAAAGGTTCTATGACATTCATTTTCACTTTTTTTAATTTTTTATGTTTTTTGGGGGGTTTTATGACCTCAATTACACCCAAAAAAACGGAACTTTGAACGTTCAGTGGATTTTCTGAGGTCTGGGGTTTTCTGAATAATTAGGCTGAAAAGTAATCTGAGCTTGGCCCTTGGGCAGTGAAGTCACAGGCCATTAATCCCGCCCACTCGCCCCTCCCCTCCCCTATCCTTTCCCCTCCCCTCCCCTATCCTTTCCCCTCCCCTCCCCTATCCTTTCCTTTGGGGGGGGGGCGGAGCAGAGGTGATGATTGACAGGCAAAATCCCTCAACAGCGACACCTGCAGGCAAAGATACATTTTTTCATTGCAGTTGAAAAGGCTTTAGAAAAAAAAAATCACACCCTGTGTGAATTGGGCGGTGTCTTGCTAGCTAATCACAATACTGAATGGAGTCAACCAATCATGTACAAATAATAAATACATTTATTGAAACACTCTTTATGATGGAAGAAACCATAACTTAAAAATAACAAATGTATGGTTTTTTTTAAGTTATGGTTTCTTATATAGGGCTATGCACATGTGTCATGTGACACTGGCCAATCACAGTCCTGAATAGACTGTGATTGGCCAATCACGGTGCAGGGTTAGGCGGGGTACTTTTTGGCCAATCACAGCGCAGGATTTGTTGTACAAATATCCAAACCTCACTTATAGGGGCGGTTTCACCGCCCAAAAACACCTGCAATGGCTCACTAGAGTGGAATTTTCAGTTAAAACTTTTTATACACGTTTGAAGGACCATGACAAAGACATTTAATGTGTTGTAAAACTGAATGTCATGAAACCTTTAAAAATATGGCACAGTTTTGTGGGTTTTAGGAAGCATTTTGCTTTGCTGGAAATACAGGTCTGTTTGATTCCAGTGCCTGCTACATTTTGAATGTACACAATCCTCTTACGCCGGTATAGACTCTAAAACTGTTGATGCCACACACTGACTGAGTCAGTACATTTCAGTGTGTGGATTATAAACTTCACTCCAGTAAATCACAGCATAAACAGTTATGTATCTATGAGGCAACTACAGGGGCATGTACGGATTGGCCTCTTACAGTAAGGATGGAACTCTGCTTATTTTACTGGATGTGAATGTTTTTTCAAGCTTCATACTTTTCCAACCTGTGTTTGGCTGGCTTTCTAGTTCTACTAGAGCAAATTGCCGTTTATTCATGTAATAATCGTAGTCATCATATTTTTTAAAACCAGCTTTGTCTGGCATGTTTGTAAAGATATCCCAACTGTGACCATTGCTGGTGTACTCGCTGATTAGATGGGTCTTGCTCAAACATGAGTCTGTGCAGTGTGCACTCACTACAGCACTTAAAGGGATATTTCGGTCATTTTATCATCTACTCAGGCCTTTGTGAGCCCCCCAGACAGTTTTTAAGTTGCTCGATTCAGTATTTAGACATTTGATATTCATTTTGTCAGACACGGCCCCTTCCTATACAAACCCATTGTAACTTCAAATTTTCTTCAATTAACTTCAATTTTAACCATGTTAGATTCATCAAAAACACCCGTCCTTGGTTCTGGTGACTCACCCTGCCCCCCTAATACGCGAGGGGGTCGTGTTTTTTCAATTACTTTTTTCATTTATTTTAAATATATTTTTTGGAAAATAAAAAAAAAGAAATACAATAAAAAAATAAAATAAAATAAATGAAAAAACAAATCGGAAAAACACGGCCCCCTCACGCATTAGGAGGGCAGGGTGAGTCAACAGAACCAAGGACGGGTGTTTTCGACGAATCTAACATGGTTAAAATGGAATTTGAAGTTACAATGGGTTTGTATAGGAAGGGGACGTGTCTGATAAAATGAATATCAAATATATAAATACTGAATTCTGGGGGTTCACAACGGCCTGAGTAGATGATAAAATGACCAAACGTTTTTTTGAAAGTGAAATATACCTTTAAGTGCTGTAGCAGCACTCCTAATGTGTACAATGGTGTCGCTCCCAAAAATGGCAGATCTACTGTACAAGTTCACAACGCGTCACAAAATGGATATTTTCAGTGAGCGACACCTCGTACGACAAAGCATAAATCGGGTTTAAATGTTAAAATTAGTAAGTAAGTATGTCACAATCTCACGCGGGGCAGTGTATATCAAAAAGATAAAGATTTAGATGCAGCCACTGAAAAGTAGAGTTTCAATCGCTTGCCCCATTCACTCTTCATTTGTCACAACAGCTTCCTCAGTGCTACCTCTTCAAGTAAAGAGGCCATCAATCACATTGACTGTGTGCCAAGCTGTCAGAGACTTCATTTAAATGTCTCTTGTAGGAACTTGTAATTCCTCCAACAGTTCCCACTGCAGTTTATTCACGTCACGCCGCTGTAGCTCAAGGACATTATAACATACCCCCCCTCTCTCTAAATAATACCATTTATGCTGCTGGCTAGTTGTTGATTTAAGCAGATCAGTTTTGTTTAACAAGAGGCATGTCTGATCATCACACACAGAAATGTTTATAAAGAGAAAAAGGAACTCATTGTCTGTTTTGGGATTAAACGCTTCTTGCCTAATTGTTCAATGATGTCATGGTGGTGTTGAGTGTCCAAGATGGCTCCATTCAACAGACTCGATCACATTTCTCCACTAAAGGCATTTACATGTTGTTTTGGAAACTATAGAACAAATATTGTTTGCATTAGTCATTCCTCTTAAACAGCATTTGCCATAACCCTTACCCTGGTCAGTCTGACATATCTCTGGAGCACAACTTCAATCACCCACAGTTGCTTTCCTAGGCTCCTCCAGGTGCATAATTTATAGAAAGGTTCTTATCATGCTAAAAAAAACCTCAAACTAGTGGTTTGCATTGATTTTCTGCATCTGATCTGAAGGATCTGTACTGTTCCAAATGTATGCAACTGGGCTTAACATGTTACATCTAAAAAAGGAGGAAAATGTTATGCCTCTGTGGTAATTCTCAGCACGAGACGTGAACACGCTGGCGGCCTTGTCGGTTGGCTCTGTTCCTCCTATCAGTTCCAGTGTTTTGCTGAAAAACTAGTACTGTAGGCCTCACATCCCCACCCCCCGTGCACGCACACACACGCACATGCTTAGGGGATAAAGCTTTGTAAGAAACTCACACCATGTCAGTGACATTGATATTTCTCACCTATGTTTCTTTTTCTTTCAGTTATAAGTACAGGCGTCCCTCTCTCCACCCTGTTTATGTATATTGTTGGATGTTCTTGCCTTTAGGCAAGTTTCATTACGAGCCTAAGCCTCCTTTGTGTACAATAAGTTTCTTGTGTAGAGGTGATATCTGAGGTTTAAAAGCTCATTATGCAATGCAGTACCTGTCCTTTTGAGGGACAAATCACAGTATCTCCTGATAAACCTGCTTCCCCAGTGTAGACGAGAGCTGTCAATGACACCTGTCGGTAACAACTTGAGAGTAATCTACTGTAGTGTGAAAGAAACACGCAGTATGATTTATCACAGTTGTAGTGCTGATAATGTCACAACCTGTCTATCACAGATGAATGCCACCTAATTGTTCGTCGTGTTCATTTGTTGTTGTGCATGCCATTACTTATCACAGCAAACAGGGGGCATAGTCAGCGCCGGCTGGTTTCATGATGTCAAGGTGAAGTGAAACCCGATGATGTCACCACATGGCCGGGTCGGCAGCTGATCTGTGGGAAGAATGGGAAAATTGGAAGGTATCTCTTACAGATTTGATGCTGGTCCAGCCAGTCATTGTTATTTAGCAGAGTTTCAGTGACCTTTCCACAAGCGGTACGCAGGCTGAATGAGCCGGGGCTGAATGCTCCGAGGCCCAACGATGTTGGGATGGTAACTGTTCATCAGGTTTGTTTTGAAGGATGTAACCATGGCGCCCGGCACTGCTAAACTCCCTAGAAAGAGTGCCTCATTCCCCCCCAGGGTTCTTTGCTTATTGAATGGCCAACCTCCCTTGGTGAGTGCACAGCATGCTGAAATGGATGGAGAGAACCTTTTGGAGTCTTGGAGATTGTTTTAGCTCATGTTGTTTTCCAGTGTTTTTAATAGTTGATGACATTACACACAGGACATCAAACGCCAACTTCTGTATGTTGGTCAAGGTTTGCACGATACAAAGATACAACCTCAATGTTCCAGGGGTTTGTGTTATACACAAATAGCAGCTTTTGCAACATTTGTCCCCCAGTTTCATTGATTATTTTAGTTTTTGGTATGCATTCTCATAGGTTTCATTTTAGTTGTTACGCGTTGTTAAACATGGTGTAATGGAGCAGTGCATTGCTCTGAAACTCTGAACCTTGAGGTTAAAGTCAGACATTGATTTGAATGTATCGCCTCCCCCTGCCAAGGTGAAATAATGGAAATTAAATGCAATCTTTGGGGGACTGGGCCTTCTGCTTGGCTGCTGAAGTCTTTCAAGACAGGCCTAAACAAATCTGATTGGCCTGCTATAGCGCCACCAGTAGGCAGATTTTTGCAAGACACATTTTTTTATATTACTCCTACAGATTTTGTCCAAACATAACGCAAATCGGCACACAGTATCTCTATAGTCATGTGATCAAGACGGATCTTTCATATTCCATCCTAACTTTGCACGCACATTCCCACTAGGCAAGCATGAAATTTTGCACGCACATTCCAACTAGGCAGAGGAAGAAATGCCACCCATTTCATATTGGCTTGTTATAGCGCCACCAGTAGGCCGATTTTTGCAAAACCCATTTTTGTAACAAAATGCCTCAAATCATGAACGCAGCATCCTATTGCCATGAAAGGCCTAGGAATAAATGGCACCCTTTACACATTGGCCTATAATAGCGCCACCAGGAGGTCAAAATAACCTACCTGACCTGGCGGAGACCTGTGCTCCGTGGAGCACTTTTTCTAGTTAACCCTGTTTTAAACCTTTTTGTGATTGATTTTATGCTTTTGGCTATGTAGCATTCTGAGTCCTTCCAGTTCAACCTGTGCTTACACTGCAAGCATTCCTTTCAAGAAAATAAAGGTTTCCCATTTAACACCATTGTGTGGTACTTTACAGTACATAGGAGAGTGAGATGTACTGTATAAATGGCAATGCTCATTTTGTGATTGTTTTTCTTTACTTTACATTCGGGTACAGTCATAATCACTTTAAGGATAATGATGACACACACACATTCACGGATGTACCTTTGTACCCTCTCGGTTAAGTGATTCATGAGCTGTAGGAACGGTGTGACAGGAATGCGCTGATCAGTCAGTTATTCTGCACTCCCTCTCTCACCACCTCCATTGAGTAAACAACTGTGCAGAGTTAAAGAGAGAAGAGCACTGAATGAATGAAAGGAAGTGAATGAATGAATGAATTAGTGATTGAATGGATGAATGATGAAACTCCCTGAAAGAGGGAGAATAAAGCAACAAACGACATGGCCATTGTACAGACAAACGCATGCCCATTTAGATTTATTTAAGCTTACCTAGATTAAACAAACTTTCCAATAAATGGTTGGAGTGTCTACCTACACGGTTTGGAGTTTACCCCGCAGACAGACAGAGAAGACATTATAGACCAGAAAGCGTAAACTGGGACTATAGTGTACTATCAACATGTGTAGATATTCTGGTGGCAAATGATGGCCTAAGCCGACCTGCTGTTACGGGTTAGATTTGTCATCCTTTTCGCACCAAATCGTTGGATGTGCGTGAGGTAGAGGTCGATGGCTCAAGAACATGCTTTGTTTCCCAGAGTTTGTGTGTGTGTGCAGAGGGATTAGGAGTCTTCCTTTCAAGCAAATAGGCTTTAAAACAACAAGCGCTGGGAGTCTGTGAGCTAACAGGCCAGGCCTGTCGGCCACAGAAATGGTAGGTGAGATTGACGGCTGTAATCCCCACAGAAAGCATTTCTCTTACTGGGTGTGCCTACATGTAGCTGACTTCAGTCGGTTTAAACACGGAGGAAAAGAATAGGCCTCTAGCAATGACATTTGCACTTTCAGGTCATGCATCTTAGTTGAAATTTGTACCTTTTTAATAAAAAGTAGAAATTCCCTCAGACAGTTACCCTGATCTTTGTCATTATTGTCTCAATATAGAATATGCATGTTTTAGTGGTATGAGAAGAAGCTGTGATTGATCGGAGCCAGAAGCATTCCTTCCTTACGGCACGCCACACTGTTGCGGTGTTCTCTTGATTTGTTGCCCAAGTCAGCCACGTTTTACTTGACAGCGTTTTTTCCTTTCACTGAAGAAAACACCTCTGTAGCTCAGAGGCCCAGACTCCTTTAATCACATCAGTGTGGGATTGAAGGGAGGAGTCCGGAGGAAGCCTCTGGCACGGCAGCACCTGTTAGTCCCATAATGTTTCTGCCACAGCAGCCCGCTCTGACACATCCCGCCAGGACCACTCGCACCCCGAAACATTCCCTTAACCACTGATGACGCATGTGTTGCTACTGCCAACGCTTAATAGAGGCCTTTCATATTTTCATTTTCCTCCGCGTCTTTCATTTCTACCCGACTATGGCATTAATGCATAATTCTTTTTACTGCTTGTGCTTAAGTGGTAGCTTAGGGTGTTAGAATTTACTTAGGGTAGTTGAAAGGAGGCCGTAACACATATGAATACGAACATCGCGTGCCTCGTCCCGGCCAACAAGTCTCCCCTTGTGCATTAGAAAAGCCTTCAGGTATCTACCTTAAGATGTCGAGACTTTCCAACAAACAATTAAGTGACCCCCCTTGTGTAAGCAAACTTTTGGCGGTTTGCATGTAGACATACTGTACAAGTGTACAGACTAGTGCTGATCCATTATTGTCAATGTCTGGCGGGATATGCGTGTGGGGGGGCTTTGCGAGTAAAAGCTACTCGTTAAGACTTGATTATGATGGCTCTTAGTCATCACAACACAGATGCCTCAGGAGAGTATTTCATTCCACTCACAAAGGGAAGGAGATGTATTTTATATTGCGACCCAAGCTGTGTTTTTATGATCATAGGCCCATAGGGTGAACTGGTTTTGGCCCATTTATTGGGCCAAACTTTGCCGATAATTTATTGGTGCACACCCTAAGCCAAGTGTCATCTTGTGGTTATTGCAGAATCAAGACAGTCACATTTAGTATTTGTAACCAGCATTCAGTTCATGTTCAGTGCATGTCAGTGAAGTTCAATCATGTCTGATTAAAGCGATTGAATGCGTGGTTTTTCTTTCCTTGTTTGTGCTAAAGAAAGTTGTTTGTGTTTTTCAGGTACATAACTGCCCTGACAGACTCTGATGGAGAGGAGTCAAATGATGAAGGTCAGAGTGGGCAGGAAGAGCCTGTGGACGATCTGTCCGTACTTCTCAATAGGATCGATGCTTTGCATGAAGGCACTGCGTCCGACAAAAGAGAGAGCCTCAGCACGTTGCTGGAGAAGCGAGAGGAGGTGTGTTGAATGTTGACACATTTATTATCAGCACCCAATTTCAAAAAGTCAGGTCTTGCAGAAAAACAGTTGTCATTATGATCTTTTTCTTTCTTTCTTTTAAATTAATCTTTCTTCCTAGTTTGGACAGAATTCGACATTTCTATGGCGACTAATCCGTGCCTACTGTGATGTTCACGACAATAGCCCCAGCCTGGAGGAAAAGAAGACGCACGCAGAGACTGGTAATCTCTCGTTTGTATTCCTTGTTCCCCAAGCTTCCCACTCAGGGTACAAGTTGATGCTAGGTCATAAACACAGCTGTGATGCTGGCTATTCCCCAGCTGATAATTGTGTGGCAGCTTTCGCAGTAGCCATCAGTTTCCAGCTGGAAAACCCAAGTGAGCGTTGGTCTCTTCTTTTTTTCTTTTTTTTGTTACTCTTTATTTTCAGAAGTTTTATTAGACAGTACATCAAATCAAATGGTACAAAAAAGCAACAGAAAAAATATCAGTAAAAATAAAACATACACACAAAAAAACAAGAACAAATAAAAAGAGGTCATGGGACATTTGGTAGCATTGGTCTCTTCTTGAAAGAAATTCAGTGATCTGGTCTGTGTTTTGGGGGGTCTATTCATTTAAGAAGTTGTCCAAATGAATCATACAAGTTAGGAGTTAAATACAAAAATGCATATTGTCTAAATGAGCAGGAAAGCCAAGTGCATGCTACTGATAATAAGTAACTAACTAGGTCGAAGTGGTATCAGCCGAACAACAAGGGTGTCTACAGTATATCACCCAAACAGACCAGGGAGATGGATTGCTGTTGCGGAGCACCACACCTACTACCAGCTCCCAGTACTTACTTGTGGTCTTAGTTACGCATGCATACAATGAGTTGGCGGTGCCCAGTATCAAACCCAGAACCTTGTGATTCAAAGGTGAGCATTCTACCAACTGAGCTACCTGGGCACCGGGTACTGATGATGCTGAACCCATTCCATCCAGGAACGCATTTCTGTCATTTTAGATTTATTTGGCTATTAAAAAATAGCAGATATACAAGCTCATAGCGCAGCTCCGAGTGCCGCGCTATGAGCTTGTAGATCTGCTATTTTTGAAAATGTGTTTTCTTTTTTTTTTTTCAAATCTTTCAATGTATATATTTTTAAAGCGGACATTTGTAACTCAAATCTTTGCT
Source organism: Gymnoscopelus braueri (assembly GCF_963280865.1). NCBI lineage: Eukaryota > Metazoa > Chordata > Actinopteri > Myctophiformes > Myctophidae > Gymnoscopelus > Gymnoscopelus braueri. The sequence continues at coordinate 16,655,215 of NC_137619.1, read as the reverse complement.
TCATGAGGGTCCCTGGAACAAAACATTTTGAGATGGGGGTCCGCGGCCAAATGCATATCTAAAAATGTTTTCTAAATCCGGTATGTTGCTATATCAGTGGTGCTCCAACTTTTCCATGTCAAGGATGATGTATTTGGCCGCGGACCCCCATCTCAAAATATGTTTTTCCGGGGACCCCCCAGAAGCACAAATCGGAGTTAAAAAGTTTTGCTTTCGAAAAATGTAATAATATATATTCAAAGATTTGCACAAATTTCCCAAGATTTTTCAAAAAATAGCAGATCTACAAGTTCATAGCAGCTTGTATATCTGCTATTTTTGATTAGCCAAATAAATCTTAAAATGACGCAGATGCATTCCCGGTCTTAATGGATTAATGCTTACAGTACACAGTGCTGTCTATTGCATGTTGCTGACGGCCCAACAGCAACTCCTATAGAGCTGCTTGCATGGTTGAGGTACAAATGTGCACTGCCAACCATGACTGTCGATTTTTTTATGATTTTACAATTACCTCCCACGGTGCTTTTAAAAGCCGGTTTTAATAACTTTCCACGCTCTTCACGTCTTGAGTTACACTATAACAATATGTAGACCACAATGTCCTTTCCCTCAAACAGAGGCAGCTGTGTGAGCGCACTGAAGTTCAGACTGGATTGACCTGTTTTTCTATAATCCTTCCTCATTAATGTGCCTTTAATCAAGGCTCAGGTCAGGTGCTTTCCTCAAAGACACCATTGTGAAAGGTGTTGATAATGTTGGAGATGGGCCTATTCAAAGCAACAGGGCACCGTGTACAGCACTTAATGACGTTGGTATTAATAGAGCGAGTGAAATGAGACTGTCGCCACTGACTGATGAAGGATTTACAACGCGTCTCTTCCTGGATTGCATTACATATCGCTTTTGTTTTTATTGCTATAATGCATTGCCTAGTGGCGTTTCTGGTTTGTGTAGCTATTGTTGTGTTCATCCAATCAACCCCTCCCTCCTAATTCTGCTAATCCAGCTAATCCATGCTCTCTTGTTTTGCTCACGTGATTAAGAATGTCCTAGATGGTTAGTGTGTGTTTCAGCACAGCATCATTGTCCCCTTTCTTTTACACTCAGGGAAACAAGTCGGAGAAGAAGCCGTGAATCTGAATCCTTTGTGTGCTGAAAGTCATCAGTGGTAGGTATACTTTCCCCCCTCTTTCATTCTTTTTTTTTTTTAAAGGTATGTTTTGGGCTTTTCTGCCTTTATTGATAGTAGAGGGAGGGAGACGGGGAGTGACACGCAGCAAAGGTCGTCGGGCTCGGGAATTGAACCTGCGACTCGCTGGCATTAGAGCCTACGTGGTATGCGCCTTAACCACTAGGCCAGCCCCCCCCTTAATTCTTTTTTTCAATGTTTCATCAATTATAGAAGTCTGGTGCAACACACACACACACACACACACACACACACACACACACACACACACACACACACACACACACACACACACACACACACACACACACATATATACACATACTGTATATACATTGTCAAATATATAGAAAAACTATTTCTCCAGATTTAGAAAGGTAAACCTGTTGCTCAGACAATGGCGCAGGAGGTAGAGCCCGGAAACCAAAAGTTTCCCAGATCCTGGCTTCTCCCAGCATAGTGCTCAAGTGTCCTTGAGCAACACCTAACTGCTTCACAGGTATGAGCTAATGTACTTGGCCAATGCCCAACTTTATTATCCAACCACAGCTGGAACATCGTCTTTGGCCTCGTCCCCGGAACAATGAGAAAGCATAATAGAAAGCATAATGGTGAATGATCCGTGTCAATTTAATCCTGCTTTAGTCAAAGTGTCCACCAACAGTATATGTTGTCAAAGTGTCCCTTGAGCAAAATATTGAACCACTACTTGCTCGTTCATTTAACAACGTGTTACCCTGGGTAGGAACGCCAGCTAAATGCCCAAAATGCAAAATGTAATGTAACTGATCCCAACCATGGCGTGCACACAAGGTCAGTCAAGTGCACTAGGTAAACCGACTCTAGTGTTGCCACCTGTGAAGCACATTGTGACTGCCTGTCCAAAGAGAGGTGCATTGTAATGGGATATTGGGACGCTTGCTGCTGTGTGATCCTGCAGTCAGTACTACCGCTGTGAGAGAGATCATCGTGCACACACGTCACACGCACAGTGAGAACTAGAAGCAGCAAGGTGCTCCCATTCCCAACCGCTCTTACGAACACAAACCAGTGGTTGATGACCCAAAGGGTTAATGAAAAGTGTTTTGAAATGCTGTTTTTGAGTGATACTATCTTTGGGCCACCTGCAATACCTTTTGTGAATCAGTCATGTGTTGAGCTTGACAAGCTCTCATCCAATTAACCCTTTGAGCAAATGGCAAAGCTCTGAAACAGTATGAAAACAACACACGCTAGGCATTTTCCCCAGATAAGACGGCTGGGAGGGCCTTCAGTTTTTTGAGTGACGTCTAAGCCTGCAGCAGCTGTCTCTCAATCCATGACTAAGGCCTTTCTTCAGACATTGTGTGCAGTGCACACCTACAACACACAGTCTGTTGTGCTCCACGTCAGGTGAAATACGACAGACCAATCATCAATCTGGTGAATCAAAAGGAATCGCTGAGACATCCTCCCCTAGTTGATTGTCAGTACCAATTAAGGGGAAGTTTTGGACTGTTTTATATAAATGCATGAATGTGTCCATAAGTGCAATTGTGTATTTAGGATTCTGTTAGGACCGAAGTAAAGCAGCCCAGGACCACTGCGATTTAAAGAAATGTACTATAAGTTCAAAATAAAATAAAAAAATGTTACCACATAGCTTAGCCCTCTGTGGTAGATAAGAGTAGTAGACTACCAAGCTTCTCCTTTCTGTAGTTCCCATCAAGGTTGTCCAGTTGATAGCATCACATCCTCTCTGGCTTCTGGAATGTAAACATGGTCTGGTCTGCCTCATATAACCTGATGGTTACATTGGAATAACATATGCATTTGGTTAATGAACCCCAGTTATTACAGGTTGGTGGTTGTCATACCTTTGAGTTATACAGTACATGTTTGGGGTGTCATAAAGCAGGAGTAGTTATAAATACCTTTGATAGCGTTGGTTTTGTGATTTCATGCTGATGGGCTTTGACGTGAGGCCCATTTGTGAGCTGCAGTCACTCCACCCTAGTGTTTTGGTTGATAAAGCATATCACCTAAGTTACTTGGTGACTCGAGGGAAAAATCCCCTCACTTTTAATTAGTTGTGTGGAGTGGGCCTGATGGCATGGATCCTGTTTGTATTTATGGAGGCCCCAATGCTGCATTCCACATCTGAAACACTGCTCGTGTTAAGACTTGACTTCTCGTACGGTGAACTGGTGAATGGAATACAGCTGAGGAGGATTGCACTAGATTACACACCGAGATTGAGATTGGTCTCTTGCGGCTAGAGTTTGAAAATTATTTGGAACACAGTGTTGGCCTGATACCACCAATCAACTTTGATATCCCCAATGTTTGTTTTTTTAATTATTTTTTAATCTTAAACTAAAGTATCATGAGAGCATGCATTGTAGCGTGGGTGGCCCCATCTGGAAATCCTTTATCCCTTGTATTAGTGCCATTTTCCAGCTCATTGAGCTATACAGGACCCATTGATCTATATAGATTTTGTCCACAATTTTGCCATCACTATTATGGGTCTCATATATATTTATATACATGAGCAATGTGTACAACACTATTGCACAGCATGGCATTTAGTTTTAAGTGAGCATCATTCAACAGGTGTTTTCTGGAGTTTTCTTATGAAAACCTATCCAGCGTCTTTCCTGCATAGAGGAATTTTTGGTGCCCCTAAAATTGTTTTTAGCCAGCACCAAAATGATATGAATTGAGAAAATAATAGTTATTTAAATCTTCTGTGTGTCTAATAGCTTGTTTCAAGTTCAGCCTATTCTACCCCTTTCTTGCTATTTCTGTGGTTTGGAGACAGGTTATTTTGTGTTATGACAGAAGCTTCTGATTTCTATCAAATAAAGAAACACAGACTCCTTGCCTTCACTGTTGCGTTAGTCACGATGCAGCCCGATCATGCTTACGATGCATAGTTACCCCCAAAGGTCCATTATGAGTCGGGAACAATCCCGTTACCCTAAAGTGCCTTGTCGAACAAGCAGTCCTATTTGCCCTCATTAGTAAGGAAATAATTAGCTCATGCACATACCACAGCACTCCAGACGTCAAGTGAAAGAGAAGGCTGTGTTTGTTTAGTTAATTAAGACCAACAGCTTAAAAGAAGCTTAATGCTTAATCCCATATCCACTAATGGAATTTGTGAGCTTCTTAAGCTGGTCGGAAATGCTGTCTAAGTTTAATGGACAGGGGAAAAGTAAGCTATGATTCAAGAAGGGATGGGATGGAGACTGGGGAGTGTGCCAGGAAGTGTTGCAAGGGAGTTTATGTCTGAAGTAGCTGTTTACTTATTATGCCGATGTCGTGAGAAAACTTCTCACCCCACTTTCCAAACTGCTGCCGTACTTGTCACGACTTTTGGCATAAACCATGTTGTGTTTTCTTCAAGGCACTTGTGCCATTGCACTGTCAGGGAATTCTTGCCTATATTATGCAAATGCCTTACTAACCACTAACCACACAAACAAAAAGCATGTTTTTTGGGGTAAGCGGCCTTGCGGGACATTAAGTCTAGGCAGCAGGAGTAAGATGTCCATCTAGACCACTGTCTAGATGGACATCGGCGCGAAGCGACACGTTGTGAGCTTGTAGATGTGCTATTTTCACTTGTTTGGGTCCCAGGCAAACATCTAATTTCTCAAGCTAAAACGTTTGGGAATCAGTGATCTAGACTAGCAGTCGTCACTGTTTAATAGAATACAACAGCTTTTTGACCCTGTGTCAAAGGCCAAATTGCCTGCGCAGAACTTCTTTCCCAGAAGAGGTGGATGAGAGGACTTCTTTGAAGTTGCTTGTATGGGGAGAGGCACTTGCCTCTGTCAAAGAACACTGTTGAGTTGAATGTTATCGGCCTCTCTGCAGCACTCCATACTGTCACTCCCTAACTTTTGAACTCCAGCAGCCATGTCCAACCAGATGCCTGTTCCCATGATGCCCTCCCAGTATCTACTACAGATTGTTTCACGTAAACCTCTTTACAGAGGACTGATGTGGAACACAACTGGGATACTGTCTGTATACCACACAGTCAAATTCTTTGACAGTTTTAATTTAACTCTGAAAGTGCCCAAACGTAATAATTTGTGCACTCTGATTTACAAATAGATAAATGAACACTGAGGATTTGACTGGGCAGCTAGTCTTTGTGTGTTTGTTACTTATTACCACTACAGTATATAAATACTGTAGGTGTTCAGCAAGTGTATGAGCCTTGCGTGTATGTGTGCATGTAGGCATGGATGGGGTTATGGGGTTGCGTGTGTGCATTCGTGCCTGCGAGCATGAAGCCCAGTTGTATAATCCCAGCAGGCTGACGGCCAGGGAGATGTGATTGCATTCTTGTATCGCGGGCTTTGTTTATAGGTGCGTTTTCATTGATCCCTCCGTGTGAATTTAGCCCATGTAAATCCCTGACTATAGGGCCCCTCTGATGGTACAAAGACCCATGGATTAGCTAGAGGGCCTTTGCCAGTGCCAGTCAGAAGGGTGGCGTGTGTGTGTGTGGGGGGGTCACTTTGACCTCTGGAGTGACAACTTTAAAACTGAACACATGCCTTTTGTTGCTGCGGTCATCATTAGGGTTGTCATGACAACAATGCACCCCTTTCCCCCCTCATGTTTTATTTGTTGCTATGGCGACTCTTGCATGCTCGTTATCTTACGCATCGCTTGTGTGTGGAAGTATCAGTATTAACCAGTTAAACCCTGTGTACTTCATGGTACGTCAAATAGTGAAAATAGCTAAATGTGTCATGACGCATTGTGAGCTTGTAGATTGGCTCGATTTTTTCACTTCGGTGTGCGACACCTGTGCGCAACCAAGTATGAATCACTCTTTACATTCACACAGTCAGGGTTTAAACAAATGCCCCCCACCACGCATAAGCACACACACGCACACACGTATGCAAAAACACTATCCATTTCTTCAGTCATGGGCAAAATATATACGTATATCAGCAGGCATTGCTCATTCCCACACCATGTTTCTAACAGGTTGCCCTTGAATTCCTAGAGTTCCTCCCATCTGTTCAGAGCAGTTTTTAGCCTGGAGCACAGCCTATACCTCTCTCTCTGAATGAGCTCTCTATGTTTGGACTTGAAGGCTGAAATCAATCTGCGGTTTCCGCCTAGCAGCCAACACTTAGAAACTTTTGTTTTTACCCATCAGAGTGGGGGATTTCAGTGAGCCCCGATGAAAGCATGGCCCTCACCTTGCGCAACTGGCGTTCTGTCTTTTTCTCATCTTCCCCTGGAACCCACGCCCCCCCCACCCCACCCCCCCTTTCTGCCACTTTGTCGATATTTCCCCCCCTCACGGTGGAAAGTCATGCAAGATAGTATTTCAACACAGGGAGAGAAAGGAAAGGCTAAACAACAGCAGGTAGGCCCCTGAGGCTTGACACACCTCTCCACACCTTCACATCCCATCTCCCTGACACTCTCTCCCTCCCACCTCTCCTTCAGCTCTCTGCTCCCATGCATCTCTCCCCTCTGGAGGCACGGCACCTTTTCACACGCCGAAAATGTAAAGTTTACTTAAGGAATGAGGTAGATTCTTGCCATCATTGCTCGTTATACAGTGAGCGTTATTTAAATTGGCATGACATACTGCACATGCTTTCTCTCTCTCCCAATGTTTTGTGATGCATTGCATGTAATACCAATTATTATTTGTTAACGGTTGTAAATAATAGCTGGGGGGGTGCGCACTTACTGTAAATACAAGTTAGGCATGAACATTAACACAATCGCTGGTCTGTCCTGTGTTGAATGAGCTCCCCTCCAGTGTTGCTCCATAGGGAAACTCCAGGTAGGGGGTGTGAGCCAACACCATTATGTACTTGGCCAATGAGCTCTGGCACTGGCACTTGCACTCCTGGGTCCAAATACTTCTGATTAAGCACTGCCAGCATTGCTACATGCTGAATAATGATACACGACACCAATCAGAGAATAGGGAAAATATGTCCTGCGGTAGCCTAGCTGTTGAGCAATCTTCCCCACACAGCCCTCACCTGTGCAATGCTTGATCTCAACTGGGATTAGTACTACCTTCAGGTATGCTACTCATCTCTCCCCTCCCTTGCCCTTAGTTGAGATTTATTGCTCTTAATAACATAATATGTTTCAGATCGCAAGGATAAAGTATACATAGAAATTGCTGCCTGATAGGTTAGGATGATATAAACGTCAATGGCGAGGATTGAATTCATGTTTATATTGCTGTGATAGACTCACATAGCATTGGGGGGGGATTTCTATTTGGAGAGAGACAAGAGATAGACTATCAGGTCATATTAGCTACATAGTAACGCTAGAGTGCAAACTTGAATTAGAAAAATCGTGCAAATCGAGAAATATTTATAGAAGTATTAAGTAATCGTGGTTAGAGTGTACGTCCTGAGCTTGGGTGGTCGGGGTTCAATTCCCTGGCCCGGTCATACCAAAGACTATAAAAATGAGACCCAATGCCTCCCTGCTTGGCACTCAGTATCAAGGGTTGGACTGGGGGTAAGTCCCTGCGACATACTAGCGTCATATCCAGTTGTACATCATGGCTGGGGATATACTTGTACAAGGTACATCAAGCCGCCTCACGCTATAGAAACAGGAGATAGACTCCTGCCCCTATGGGCCATATGGCTCAGGAACCGTTGGCTCCCAAGGCTACTTACCTATAGTTGGCGGTCACTGTAGAACCAGAGGACAACACAGTTGGGGTGTCCAGCGGGAGTTCATTTGTTGGTAGGAAGTGGTGACCAGGAGCAAACCAACAGCCTTCTGGCTTGGTTTCCTCACAAGTGGTAGCCAGTGATGGTTTTAGGATTTGCTCAAAGCCTTCCCATCCAGAAGTGTGTTTTCATTGGAAGCCAGACGGCACAACTTGCAGACAGATAGCATCTTTGCTCCTGTGATGTTGTAAAGCTCCCCTCTCAATGTGCGCCAACCATCAGTGGTGTGGGCACACCCATACCATCTTAAGAAAATAAACATGGGCATTTATTTTACAGTTGCTCACGGATCGCCCACCTTTTGTTTCCTTGGCAGAGAAAGTGCAAGACACTTAACGCATATGATGTTTGGCACTTGTTTTATTTTTGCTCATTTCCACACCGCCCACATTAAATGGAAGTCACATTGTGTAGCACGAAAGGGTTGAGATTTATGTTCGCAAATGGTTGCACACAATTACAAGCCCCCTGGATGACGGCTCCTTATTTTTTTTACATGTTCTTTTTGAACAGCGGTTGTAAGCAATAATCACCGAAGTCACATACATCAATTAAATATCTGCGGTGAGCGATTGAAATGCATAAACCATGCTCCAACTAAATTTCGTACTTCCCCATCACCTGAATCAAAACTTGCGCTCTGCCACAAACCGCCAAATAATCCCCCCTTTTCACAATCACTGTTTGCTTTTCACACTGTTTAGGCACGCTGTGCCTGCCTCATTTCACCTGATCAAAATCCAGAGAGATGGTGCAAGTGAGTGATTACAGGAGCCCAACTACAAATCATGCTCTGCTTAAGGAAAATAAAACCACACACACACAAACACACACACACTCTCTCTACACTCGGATGCCATCTACCATCAGTACCACCATGTCGGATGACACTGTCAAGATGACCTTGCACCCCCCAATCCGCCATACAATAGGGTGTTTTGTGTTGCACTGCAGTGTTTGACACAGAGCACCAGCAGGATTACGGCAGCATAGTGGTGGAAGGACTTTGATCACTTCTTCCCGGTCTTCTGCAAGCTCTCCGAGCAATGCCTGGCCCACTTCAGACCGGGGGGAAGTAGAACTCCCTTCTTCACCACTCACTGTTCTAAGTCAGTGTTTTAATTAGGGAATAGAGTGAGGGGAAATGAGAGGCAAAGCAGCTTATGTCTGCTGATGTTGTCTAATGAGGAGCCTTGTTAAGGAAGGCAGAGTGTTGTGGCCCCAGGGTTGACTTGTAGCTAGTGACCCAGAGAAAGGGTGGTGTGGCTGGGAGTCACTGCTCACTGCTCCCATCCGTATACCCAAGCCTCCAGTTCTTGACTGTAAAATGGGTGTACAGTAATGTATGCGGTAGAGTTTGCGAGTGAAGGAGGATGCCGCACACTTTTAGTGCATATCCGTGGTCATAATGGAGGCATAGTTAACAATAGATGGCAAACATAATAAATGTTTGTGTATTTTTATATCCGAAGTCCCTAAAAGTCCAATCTTAATTACAGTACTTCCAGTCAAACAAAAAACATAATGTGTGATTACATCAGCAGGCACTACCAATTTCACCCAATAAAATGATGACTGGCACCTGTTAGTCCCAACGCTCAGTGGCCAATCCCTGTGTCATTGGTGTAGTCAGACATGTCCGTTACATTGGTCAATCCCTCTTCCATACAGAGCTGGTGCTAGACACTAGAGGGCGACGCTACTCTGTAGAAAGTAGAATGTAAAACAAATATAGCGGATGCAGCTATACAAATGGACGCAGCTAAACAAACGTTTGAAAACAAACGTTTATGTTTAGTAACATAAACTTAATTCAGCATTGCCTTGTTGTGTAATGCGCGATACACGACATGGCGTGCAGGAGTTTAATAGCCCGAGGGGACGGGACAGACTTTCCCCCACTGCTGTGATTGGCTGAGGAAACACCCAGCCTCTGTTTCACTAGGAAATACGTCAGGATATGGTTGCAAAAAGCCATTTCAGATGGTCTATAAACTGTTTATTAGCATTTTTGTGCACCCTCACTCAATTAAGACTGCTGTGGGTGGAGCCGGGGGGAGTGACTCAGAGAGCAGTGTCATGGTTAATTGATTGGCAGGTGTTTCCAATTGTGTAATTGTGCCAATGTTATATGGCTGTTCTCATGCATTTTTCTCAGTCTGTTTATCTTAAAATTGATTAAAGCAGATTCATAGTGTTTTTGGTATGGGAAGTCTGCACATAGTTTGGGTGCGCACATCCCCGCGTATATGGACTAGTGGTCTTCAAATGTTTAAAAGTGAACACAATATCCTTTGTCTGCAGGTATGCCATCATGTGTGGTATCATGGCAGAATATGACACGGTGCAGAACAAGATAAAGAATGGCTACATATTCAAGGTAAGTTGCATTCTAGCATATAGTCTAGGCAGCAGTATACTAGATTTGTAACTCCTATGCATATTGATAAGCATCTCCTTATCTCAGCTTTCAACCTGGTGTAAAAAGGGCACATCAACAAGCTCACACTGCGGCTTGTAGATCAGCTGTTGATGAAGTCAGGTTTAAATGGAGAAAGAAGATAAAATAAAACGCATATGAGCGTTCTTGTTGCCTTAATGTTTCTGTACTGTATGCATCTACCATGAATAGTCCGGGCAGTGCTTTTCCTGCACACTGTTGTAGAGGGCCTGTAGCCCTGCTTATATCACTTCTTGTGATATGCCAGTTGCATAAGATGGAGGGTGGAACAACGGCACGTAGCATTTTGTCTGCCTGTCATCTGCTTCCCCAACACTGTTTACCTGCAAAGCTCTGACAGGTTAAGCAGAAAGAGAGAGAGGGCTTGACACGGAGAAGAGGAAGATTAGAGAAAGAGCGAGTGGGTGTCGGGGGGTGTTTGTGAAATACTTGTGGGTTGGTGAAGCAGGATATAGATCAGGTGGGGAACAAAAGGCATGGTAAAGCCCCTGTGTCATTAATCAATATGACTAAATATTATTCTCTGCCCGTCTGTATATTTGTCCATCTGTCTCTCCTCCCAGGATCATCTAGATAAAGCCATTGAGCTTAAGCCACAGGACCCCCTGTCCTACTACCTACTAGGACGTTGGTGCTATGCGGTACGTGACGCATGCACACACACACACACACACACACACACACACACACACACACACACACACACACACACACACACACACACACACACACACACACACACACACACACACACACACACACACACACACACACACCCATTGTTCACATCTTTCCTCCCATTGGCAAATATGAATTTATGGAGGCTGACATTTCTGCATGGCCTAGCATCTTTGCTAACCCACCCACAGTTTCCCCTCATTCATTCCCACTGTTCAGATTTCCGCAGTGTTTGTTTGAGCCCTGCAGAAGGTGAACATTTTCAAAAAGTTTCAACAATTTCTAAAACTTTTTTTTTTTGTACAAAAATAGCAGATCTACAAGCTTACAATGTGTCAGGATGTGATGGTCTGTGATCTTGTAGATTGGCTATTTTCTCTATTTGTCCTACAACGAAGGCCTTAAGTGGTTAAATTACATTTGCATCAAAGAGCTATATGTATCCTATTTCTCCTCCTTGGAGCTGTTTCCCATATAGCTTATGGTTCAATCATTTAAATGAAAGAAGAAACAATTATTGATCATCACATACAATGATTTGGAACTTTTAATTCAATAAATGAAAATAAATGGACAAAGTATAGAAGTAAACCAGCGCAAAGTGCAAAGTATTCATGTTGATTAGCACGGGTAACTTGTTAACAATAATGGTTTCCTCAAAGGCAGGAAGTTTTTCTTAAAATAAAGGAGACACAGTTGATGGATTATGTAATGCACATGACTCTGGATCGCTGAGAATGTAGAACAGCTTTTTCTATGCGGTTTCAATTGAATGGGTTTCTGTGAGGAGGAGATAGTATGACTTTGCATTGAACATACTATGTGCAATACATACCGTGGTATTTATATTGTGCAATGGTCTAGCAGGGTCAGAAGTGGTTGTGCAGAAAACTTGACAAAACCATCATTTTCCCTTAAGCAGGCTTCCATTAGGCGGCTTCTTTGTAGAATAGCTGATAGAATTTCACTGTTCATATCCAGTTCTCTCACACACACACACACACACACACACACACACACACACACACACACACACACACACACACACACACACACACACACACACACACACACACACACACACACACACACACACACACACACACACACCTGTACAAAAACAGGGAGCAAGGGAGGCAGTGAGTGATTAAGCACATTTGGTGGTGGAAGTAACACCTGATGTTTTGGGGGGTTGAATTTTATGTGTTCTCAATGGCGTATTCGTATTCAACAATGATCTACTGTTTACATTGAAGCAGCAGTTCTCTTTGAAAGGCCCCATGATGACGCCAAGGCAATGCTACACCTGCAATTACATGTTGTGCTAAGATGAATGGGGTGAGGAAGGAACAGTTCATGTTTGACCCAGGCTGCTCCTGGCTATTCTCTTCTCTTACAACTGTCAGTGGGAAAAGACCAGTCTACAGGGTTCATGTGGTCATGGGATTTTAATATTGTATTTTCCAAGGCTGGAATAGAAAGAAAATGATATTTAGCCTATACAAAAGGAAGTGTGGATTTTTTTTTAACCCAGCCTGTTTTTCCATGTAATTGCCTTTTGATGGAATAAAAAGTCAAAAGCCAGATTATCTTGATTACTCAAGTTTCCAAGTGAAGCCAAAACAACATCTTGGCCATTCAGATAAACTTGTCAGCGGCAGAAAATCAAAACATTGGAACGGAGATGTTAACAAATACTCATGAAATTATAGTACAAGTCATAGAATCGTGGTGTGGAATTCAATAGTCAACATTTTCAAAAGAGTTTGAAATATGCTGTGCCAAAGAATAGCTGAGATTGTGTTAATTTCTATGGCATTATTATAAATGGACTTATGGAGGCAGAAGTCATATATTTGTATCTCAAATGACTGGATTGTGTTTTTTTTGGTCATTCAATTGAATTCAATAATACGGCTAATTCCCTAACAAGATTTTTGTGTGCGTTTCAGGTGGCTCAGTTATCGTGGATTGAGAGGAAAGTTGCCGCTACCTTATTTGGAGAGCCTCCAACTGCCACAGTCCAAGATGCACTGAAACATTTCCTTAAGGTACGTTCATTCACCCATGCCAGTTTTCTAGTTGGATTAAGTTTTAAGTTAATGGGGCTCAGATCAAAACCTTGCATCACAGATACATCAGAAGACAGACATCATAGAGGCAGGCTACATGACGCCAGAGATCCACATGGGAGCAACACAGTCGTGAGATCCACATGACAACATGTTGGATGATAACTGCACATAACAGTACATTCGATTAGAAGCCTTAGATCACTAAATACATTCGATTAGAAGCCTTAGATCACTAAATATGCAACCAGTCTATCTCTGACATTTTACAGTCTTGTCGATGGTGGATCATACTGTAATGTATGCATGTATGTAAATGAAAAAGAAATCGACAAAAAAAACTAAAAAGCTGTGTAGAGTTACTAGGATTAGTAACTGTATATAATTCAGTTACTGTTTTGGCAATTATAAACCCTTACTCGTTACTGGGGAAAGTAATGATATTACAGTAATGGATTACTGCCCAACACTCGTGAGTCGTGACAGCTATTTAAAACAGGAATCTGCTGTGAAATGGATTTACCCTGCTACTGTGATTTATTTATTTAGTTCCACAAATTGTTGTTGGATGTTGTTTTTATTATTTATTTGTTTTTAATTATGTTTTGGCATGCTCTCAAATATTGAACACGGAACACCCATTGCAACATGTGCAGCACACAGTGCTCTATTTGTCTGGTGTTAAATTGAAACTTGCCTCCAGGTTGCATTCTGCATCCAGTTCTTAAAGACCAACCCCTCTGTGTTTAGAAAGACTTAATCTGTGTTCCCACATTTCACATGTTTACATAGTAGAGAAATGAAATGTGCTCCTGGCCAATATTCTTATGCATGCGTCTTCCACATCTCGTGTGTATCTCACCCATCAATTTGATATAAGTGTTCCCTGTTAGAACTTGTCGCGCATGGCCGCAAGGACTCGGGAGAGAGGCTGTCTTTAGCTTCAACAAACACGTCCTGCAAGGTTATACAACATATCCTCAACCAATAGCCGGGTGTTATCTGTGCTGGCCTTGACTATGGCAGAATTGCCAAGGCTGTTGAGTCCAGGGAAAATGTCCACAGTCTGTGATTACCTGTGTGAAGTTGAGAAGATACATTTTTGTTATCCCTGCTTGGATTAAATGGCTGTTTAAATCACTGTTTCTCAGTGTAGGGTCCGGGGACCATCAGGTGTCCAAATAGACCCTTATGGGGCTGCAACTCTTGAGAGATACACTGAGGAATAGGGTAGTTATGAATGAATTGAGGCCTAATGCATACAAAACTGGGAGTCTTTGAAATGAAAAAGCTTGGTAACCGTGGAGCTTGTCTCTTTGTCTCTTCTTGCACTCACAGGTCGAGGAGATCCAACCCAGATATTCCAAAGTGAACTATGCGTATTTAGCCAAGGTTAGTATGTGACTTTAACCAGTTAAACCCTAGATACTTTGTTGACCGGGGTCTATCCTTTTATCACCAAATCTCTTTGCTGAAATTAGGCGATCTACAAGCTCGCAATATGTTGCGTTGCGAGCTTGTAGATCTGCTATTTTCGCCAAATCTTCGACTATCTTTGCTGAATGTTCAACTATCATGACATGTCCAGAATTGGGATGCTGGGTTTTATGCGGTTAAGATCCAGATTCAATTCAGTATCTTTATTTGATAGCCAGATCTTATTCTGGGACCACATTGTGTGTTAATCTATGAATAGTATAATGACATAAATATCATTGTTTCTTTTTCTTGGACAGTGCTACAGAGACCTGAACCAGAAAAAAGAGGCCAGAAAGATGTGTGAAGCTGCTTGTTCAATGGATACTGTCTCTAAAGAGGTAAAGATTGTTAGTGGCCCATAATGGTGTATTTACCTCATTTTACCCCACTACAGTAGCTTACTAGTTTGGTATTTTCTCCACTGGCTACTGTCTTTGAGAGAAGAAGCACATTTCTATCCATTAAGAACTATATGCTGGGGGTCTGTCATGTTTAAGCCATTGACTATGGCTTCACAAAGCCGACCATTTTCCAAAGAAAGAAAGAATTTTCAAGAAAGAAAGTACGGTATGAAAATCAATTTGCAGACTTGAGATATCTCTTACTTGAGATAGGTCATCCAACGCACTAAATATATCATTGTGCAGTTAGTAATTGTCAAAGTTATTGTTGCATTTTAATGCATATTAAAGCGTATATTGATTTGAAAAGTCTAGCAGGAAAAGATCCCTGGAGAATTATTATTATCGTCTCCGCCAGTTTCAGGCACTGAAATGGGTTATATGAGTCAATGACAGAAACGCTAAATGTAAAGTATGTACAAGTACTACTGGCAATGGCAATAACAATACCCGCTCAACACATTTGACCTTTTATTTGAATGCACATTTACAGCCAGTGCAATGTGTCCAACATGTCTGTGATTTAAAAAATGTCTGTGTTTATGTGAGTAGCATTGTTACATGTAAAATCTACATAGTGAATAGCTGCATTCACAAACATTGTTCCCATCAACCAAAGGAACGGACGCTTGTTTCCTAGCGTCATATTTCCCATAAACCGGAGGGATGTGTCAGTTATTTACTGTAGAAGTGCATTGTAATTGGTTAATTACTGAGTACAATATAGCAACATACATACTACAGCATACTCTGTATCGATGAGTACTCAAAAGTAATACTCAATCTACGATAGAAAAGTCGCTGAGAGGATAACACAGTCCTGTTTGCTGATTGACACGGCTGAGATCAAATTATGCAATTAATAAATGTATTAAAGAACATAGTCAACTCTAAATATATTCAACATAATCACAGCGATCAAAAGAAAAACAGCTGTCATGCACCCTCTCTCTTCTCAGCAGATGAACAACAGGTGCTTGTATTAAGATAAGAATGTTCCCACCCACATCCCCGTGACCCAACTATACACAATCACTGTGACTGTACAGTAACAAAAATAAACAAATGTATAACCAAAATAATAAACAATTATAAAATTGCCCATTTACAATAAACCCATTCCTACAGAACTCATACTTGGTCATGAAAAAATGGTGTCGGAGCACCTCCAAATTTAGTTCGTTTTGAGTAACTAGAGGTTCATCTAGAGTTCGGGCCGCAATGCGGCGCACTGCCAATCCGACTGATATGCCCATATATGGAGATCTCTGTATTCGTCAGCCCTTGTCCCTTTTATGCCCAAACACACAAAGGAACCCTGAGGGTCCCTGGACCCCACTTTGAGAGCCAGTGCTTTAAAGCCATCACCCGGAATATGGTCTATGTATAATATATATGGCCAAAGCTGGAAGAAAACACTGTATTCTCATTACATACTGTATTAAAACAGACGGTTAAGTTTCCTTTGATCAGACATAGCTATTGTCTGTCATCTGGCTGGGGCCACAAACCACACTGCATCATAACATGGCTATAGAGCCGAGCTGAAAGAGGTCACTCTAGTGTATGTACTGTTTTGTAAAACGTTACCTCTCTCCCAGGATGAAGAAGCACAGAAGGAGCTGGACTTACTTTGCCCATCGCTTGGTGTATGAACACACTGTCCAATCGTCCAATGTTTCGGTGGCCATTCTTTCCACGGATTGGAAAAGAAGGGCTGTTTGCTCCACTGGTACCTTATCTACTTTGGACTCTCTGTGTGTATGCCTGACTGCGCGTGTGTGAGAGTGTGTTCCCTGAAATTGTATTCACTCTGTGAGTGTTTGTATGGGGGCGGGGGCTATATAAAAAAGCTACTATCGTGTTCCAGTGAGCACACAGACACAATTGTATTATATGTAAAAGGATATTTCAGAGCTATATGTACATTTATATTTTGTCCTCTGGCACTCTTACAGTGGTGCAAGTAGGGTGTTGCTCAATTACATTTTGGACACATGGCTCCATAAGGGATTACACCTGTAACATTTACGCTACAGGTCACTCGCACTAACTGCTGCATCATCTTGTTTGCTCATCATTAGGAATGAGGGACTGTCGGAGTTAAAACCATCTTGCCAGTTTTAAAAGCAAACAGGTAGACTAAACAGATGTTTTACTCCGTTTCAGGAAAACAAACAAGTCATATCTGAACTTAAACTGTACTATATCTGATTGTATTTTCTGACATCTACACAGACATCTTGCAATCAAGTCTGCAGGATAATACTGTTAACAAGAGTGAATATTTCACAGAATTTAAGTGAATTGTCTTTTATTGGTAAAGATACTGTGAGTTGCAAGCATGTGTCCCCGGTCCCTGATCCCTGATCCAGTATTCCAGTGTCAAAGTTAGATCAAATGGAAATGTACTTTATATCGAATATCCAGTTGCACTGAGGATGAGTGTATATATGCACCAGTGTGTCTCGAAAACACCTTGACTACAAAGAGCCGTCAACATTTTAGGAAAGCGATTTTTGGAGCCTGTTCCCTCTGCTCCATTTCCTGTTTTTGTTTTGTCTCCTGCTTCACGTTCAAGTGGCACTGGCCAAAACAAGACCTCCAACAATGGTGCACCCAAACAAACATGTTGATCTGTGACCACTCGATGACCTTTGGCCCTCTTTTCACTGCAGTCTTCAAACCAGCGTGGATGCAGATTGGCAACATATACATGCACAGCATAATCTAGCATTTCATTTACTCTTATTACTATAGATAACCCTAGCTGTCCTGGGCCACAACTTGTATAATGTAGGATCACTGGAGCTAATGTCATCGCTCCTGTAATGTAACAAATTCTGAAATATCACACAGCTAAATCTGCTATATCAACAATTCAAAATATAATAAGTAAGTTTACATTATCCATGCTTTGATCGCAGTGTTCTCAGATTTGTATGTATGTAAATGGAGTTATTGAGAGAAACGTAGGATCCGTCCTAAACACGGTTGTCCAGCTTCTCTCTGTAGACAGAGGTGGCATAGAAGTGAGTGGCTTACTGGCTTTACAGTGAAATAGCAGGAAGTGGTCATCTAGTCTTCACTAGTATGTTTTCATGGTGCTTGAGTTTGCATTCCAATTGAAACAATGCCCTTTTTGTAATATGACCTGATGAGACTGAATTAATTTGAGATTTTATATAATGTTACAGTACATCAGTCAGATCGAAAATGGAGCATTAGTTTTTCGACACAAGTCAACGCTAAACGAACGCTATTTTATAATTTTATGTTATTTTTCTCTTCTGGTTCTTAAAACGGGAGCTAAACGCTAACAGTGAAACAGGGAAGCGTTTCGGCCCCTGTTTTGATACAATTTTATATTTATTATGTCCCTATCGGGACTTAACTCGGACAGTGCGGAGTCGGCTGAAGGTGCCCACCACGCTCGGCACGGCATGGCAACTCGCTCGCCTAAGCTCGCTCGGCGGTGCCTCTCGTGGCTCAAGTCACCTTCAGACGGCGCGCCTCCGTCGGTGAAAACAAGCACTCCTTTTTCAATCTGACTGGTTTTCCAATCATACTGTGACGTAAATGTGCAGCTGACTTGACTAGTTTTTTTTTAAATACTCTTAACGTAAATACATTTTAAATGTTCTGTTAAAAATGAGTGATGGGAACATTAAAGACGAGCTGAAATCCATCCTTTTAGAGCATATCTGCAGTCATATGGGGGACATTGTGTGTCCAATCTTGATTCTTTCCTTTCAAAAGAAAGTGTCATACGTGTGCTTACATCAGCATTTACAAGCCAATTTCAACCAATATTACATCCACGTCAATCAATCTTCGTCCTAAGATTCATTATTATACAGACAGACACTACTGGGCGGTGCTGTATGCACTGGCCACGTTTAGGATGGCGGAAGCGTGAAAAAGGATCAATGTTTTTGTTCTGTGACGTGTATAAAACAAACAAAATAATGGCTGACATTATATGCAATGACTTCTGCCATATGCTATTTAATTGTCCCCAATAGAAAAATATATATATATAAAAAATACAAATAAAGGTTTGCATTTTATAGCTAAACAGTTGAAAAATAGGCAATGCAGTAACATTTTAAAAACAAAGACAAATATGCATTTGTTACACAACATTAATTACAAATGCTTTATTTTTATTTGATATTTTTGGGGCTTTTCTGCCTTTATTGATAATACAGCGGTGATTTCACAGGAAATGAGGAAAAGTCAGGGAGTGACATGCAGCAAACGTCCACTGGGCTCGGGAGTCAAACTCGGGGCTCTCTGTCAGTCTCCATCAGAGTCTTAACCACTAGGCCACCGGCACCCCACAAATGCTCTTCATATTTTTTTTGCTGCTCTTCCTCTGCGTGGCTGTCTCAAACTCAACAGACTGAATATTGTCCATGGTTTTCATTTTCTTGGATGCGTTCCCTTTGCCCTGGCCAGATGACTTTCCTATGGTCTCTGGTGCTTCGGGGGCTAGGGTCACAGCCTCGACAGGAGCTGCTTCAGTAGCCTTTACCTTTAAATGGGCTCTGAACTGTTTTATCAGAGAGATCCTCCACTTCATCTTTGACTTCAAAAGCAATGAAGCTAAGTGCTTCTTTTTCAGGGGAAACCCTTCGTCGCCTCATATTAAACTAAATGCAGTTAAGAAGAGGTAGAGATCTGTGCACTTGACAAATTTACGATTCTGTCCCTGTACTCTGCAACCTTTGATGCTGAGTACCAAGCAGGGAGGCATTGGGTCCCATTTTTTTTGTCTTTGGTTTGACCCAGCCGGGGATTGAACTCCTACTTCCCTGTCTCAGGGCGGACACTTTAACCTCAAGGCCACTTGATATTTTGTCTGCCTCTTTTGGCTGTGCTGGGTTTTTGTTCATTGTGTACAAGTTTTGCCTTGCGTCCCTGACTGGCCCTTACAGCAGATTTCTTGGAATGTGATGCATTTTCTTGTTCATCTTCAAGTTGCACATTTTCAACCACCTTCTTCCATCTTCTCTGTGCTGCGGACAACCATGTCATTGTAGGCCGGAAGAGCTGCCTTTCTGCTTTTCTTGACTGGCCCTGCAGAAACCTCTCTTTTACTGTCAGTATCTTGAGCTTTGCTCTCCTTTTTTGGCCTTCCTTGACCCTGGGTAGCAGACTTTAATTTGGCATAGGGACATGCAGTTGTCTCAACAATAGCTGCTTCATGATGGGCACGAAGGTGGTGCTGGCCCTTGGGTGTCTCTGTGGTGATGATGAGCGGTTTGTCCTGAACCTCTGTAGATTCAGGAGGCACTAGACTCTTGATTTCCTGCTTCCTCCTCCTTCTGGGCTTCTCAGCTGGGGCGATGACAGCCTCTTTGTGTTCCTCTTGAGTCTCAACAGTCTTGGGCAAATCTTGTGTAGACTTCCTCCCTCTTCCATTCCAAACTCTTGTTCCCACAGCGACGGAGGATTGTTGAGAGAAATTGAAATCTGAGAGCAGATTTTTGTGGTGCTGGCCCTTGGGTGTCTCTGTGGTGATGATGAGCGGTTTGTCCTGAACCTCTGTAGATTCAGGAGGCACTAGACTCTTGATTTCCTGCTTCCTCCTCCTTCTGGTGGTGCTGGCCCTTGGGTGTCTCTGTGGTGATGATGAGCGGTTTGTCCTGAACCTCTGTAGATTCAGGAGGCACTAGACTCTTGATTTCCTGCTTCCTCCTCCTTCTGGGCTTCTCAGCTGGGGCGATGACAGCCTCCTTGTGTACCTCTTGAGTCTCAACAGTCTTGGGCAAATCTTGTGTAGACTTCCTCCCTCTTCCATTCCAAACTCTTGTTCCCACAGCGACGGAGGATTGTTGAGAGAAATTGAAATCTGAAAGCAGATTTTTGTGGTAAAATTCCATATTAATGCTCTAGATATATGCAGAGTGCAAACTGCAAAAAAAATCTCCAGGATTTTCATGGTTAAGCTTCAAAAACATATTAACCAGACCAAAAAACTGATTTTTGATGGAGTGAAGATGCTCGAAAATGCCATTTCAGCTCGTCTTTAAATGGAGTGTAAGTGATGTATTTTTGTTAAAATAAGTGTTGAATAGCTCTATATTCCAATAGCAATCACTGCTCACAATGTACATGTTCAGTAACATGGGTCTTCTTCTCTCTCTAGTCTGCTGTGAATTCATGTGAGCGTGATGGGAATGCGCAATAAGAACCGCCTTTTTGTCAGAATATAGAACTATTTAACACGTAGTCATACTGTGTAACTTATTCAATTTTCTTTTTTCACACCGGCCACTTACCAAAATTACACTGACAAGTTCATAAATACTGTTTCTGACAAGGTTGTTGTTTGCTTTGCAAAAATAATCTTAAGCACTAAAACCCTGCAACATTTGTTTTGGAGCGGTACTTCCGTGATTTTGATTAGATCTGCATTTTGTGAATCCCAGTTCTTACAGGCCAAAGTCGCCAAAAAGATGCCTAAAATGAATTGTTACACAGTATCACTTTAATGAAACTAATACATGTAACTTACACCTGCTTTAACCTATTAAACATTTTATTAATTTAAAAAGTGTTACAGGGATGATGTCTTTTTGAAGGCAAACCTGTAAGTTACTTATGCTATGGGTTCCCATGGCAGATTGCCAGTGGAATGTTTGCAAAATAAGCTCTGTTGCAAACAAAAGATGATATTCACACATTTTGTTCACCAATGTAATCAACATGAATCAGCACACGTTTTAATGATTTTTGAACCACACATGCACCTTCAGTAAGTTAAAAAATTGCACATAATGGTTCACGTTTGAGATATTAACGGGTTTTATGTCATAAAGGAAAACATGAAACTTATTTTCTGAATACATTGAAAACCCTATGTTAGAATTTATATCGATAAATAAATCTAGCAAGGAACTAGAAGCTTTAACACTGGTGTAATCCATTATAGCTATATTTTATGATGAGATTAATGCAAATTTTGGGTTTTGTGGGTTTTTTATACTTTGGGATGAGGACAGGCCTCTCCTACTGTACCGATCATATGTCATGTTCCTCTGTTTTTTATTTCATTTTTTTCTAGAGTATCTAATTTATGAAAGCCACATGAAAAATGTAAATTGTTTCTTAAAACATTTCTTTGTTCTAGAGTATCAGAAGAAAAATTATGTATTTTGTTTTACCAAGGTGATGTACAGTGTTCCTTGAAGTTGTCTTATAAATTATACACTACATAGAGATTATACTGTACACTGTCGAGCGGTACCTGACCGTAATTAAACGAGTGCAATTCTGATATGT
Organism: Gymnoscopelus braueri; assembly: GCF_963280865.1. Lineage (NCBI taxonomy): Eukaryota > Metazoa > Chordata > Actinopteri > Myctophiformes > Myctophidae > Gymnoscopelus > Gymnoscopelus braueri. The sequence goes on along the minus strand of NC_137619.1, from coordinate 16,632,905 downwards.
TGTTTGTTTGCAAACCTTTGTTTGTTGATTCAGGTGGACGAAAGGATAGATAGTTTGATTCCCAGCCGGCCAGAACATTTTCTGAAGCTCATCCCCGATCCCCCTATTCTCTCTGCATTTGAAAAGAAAAGGGGTTGGTGTGACTAAGAGATTAGCGAGAAAATCAAAAACAGATTATCAACTACAGCAGTGGTTTTCAATCTTTTTCATATCAAGGTCCATTATTTATTCGGCATTTGAGCCACGGACCACCATTTGATGAGACTTCGAATATTTCTTCTACATTCTCTTAATTGATCTATAAGGGTCCATTCGGTTATCAACTCCATCATTTAGCTGGGGACCACATGGAACCCCCCCAAGGACCACTGGTGGTCCCCGGACCACTGGTTGAGAAGCACTGAACTACAGGACAATGGTGAAGGACAATGAAAAGATATTCAGGAATTGAGGCCCTTCACATACTGTCACCATGTTGGCCATGTCTGATGCTGATAAGTTGAGTAATTTTTGACAATAGCTGCAGACAAACTAACAAACACAAACAGACAAGCAGGGTGCAGGAGGTACAGTAGTGGCCGTTTTGGAATCGGAAGATTCCTGGTTGAATCCCCAGCTCCTCCTGGCTTTGCGACCAACTGATCCTGATGAGCAGGTTGGTGGTGCCTTGCATGGTTTCCTCCATCATCAGTCAGTGTCTGAATGGGTAAATGTAATGCACACTGTTAAGCATTGGTTCTCAAAGTGGGGTCCGGGGACCCCCATGGGTCCTTGAGGGGGTCCCTAGCGAAATTAGTTGATATATCGTCTTTGATTGAATTGATTGAATATTTTATTAGGCAAAAAATGTAAAACAGCACAGTTACATTTAAAATACTTTGTCTAACAGGTCCGTTCATAAAAGTCCTTGCGGACTTGTTTCCAATGAGGGCCTTGGTATTCAATTCATAGACATATATAGTGGCACCACATTTCAAATATCATTACAAAAAAAAACAGTGGCCAAATGAACTGCTGTAAAGCGCTTTGGATGAAGGCACTATAAATGCACCATTTACCATTTTACCTCCGCCTGGCAGAGATAATGAAGTCTTACATAGATACCACAAGATGCCGCTGCCCCAGGCTAGCACTACTAAGGAAATTCATAAGTTGTTTAGTAAATTCACAAGTTGTATAGAACGGCTATCTACTACATTCAAGTGCACTGGACCCAACAAGATGTCAGGTGGTTTACTTGCATCTAAAGAGTGTTGCAGGCTATATCCAGTAGTATGGTAAGCCTGGTGATGAAAGTTCTTGAAATGAATGAAATGCCATAATTGATTAAGCATTTAAGTACACAAAAACAAAAGTATTTTGTTACTTCTTTTTTTTTCCATCCAGCAAAATACAACTTAAAATGAAATACTAATTTTAAATACATTAAATCGACATCTATGGCAATAGTTAAATATGAGTGCATGATTAAAATGTTATGGGGGATTTTTTTCCTGCTTTATTATAAACCAAATATTGACATTGGTCCAAAACCAATAGAACAACAGGCAGGTTCTTGCGTGACTTTGAGTGATGTTGTAGTTTTAATGCCCACCTTCCTTTTTTGCAGACATGTACTGTAAATTGTGCCAGGTTTATTAGGATTTTGCCACTGGATCTGATTCAATCTAACTTCCTTCCAGTCTAGTCATGTCTCAGTTTTATGTATTACTTTGCCATGATGGAATCATCCTAAAGAGCTGGCTTCCAAATTAACCCCGTTGTTTGTGTAGTCTTGCAAGAACTCCGTTCTCTGGCTGTGATTGTTTTAGCATCCAACCAACTTAGACTGTGAGAGACGTAATTAAATTAAGACCATTACAAAAATAACTAATTTTCTATGATTGTTCAAATGCATGATATGTTTATCTCTGGGTGCACTTAAGGTCCTGTCATTCTAAAAGAATCACTGACACAGGTCAAGTTAGGCCATGTGTTCACACTGCAACGAATGAAACTAGGCCTAGGTCATGCCAAAACACAGCATGCTTGCACGCTGGGACATTTGTGTTATGCACCCCGTTCCATGCACTCTTCTTCTCTTTCTCTCCAACAGGGAAGCCTACTTTTGTATGTCGTTTTCCTCATCCATATTTTTGTAGTTAAAACCCTAGTACTATTCTGGGGCTAACGTTCGGTGAAAGTATACCAGATCTACTGTTCACAAAGCATCACAACACAATGTGTTGTGAGCTTATAGATCATATATTTTCTGCAAAGACATTTACGTTTAGATTGAAAAGTCTAGTATAGAGCCCTTGGGGATCCAGTCAACTAAGCATAGGTTTTAAGTGGTTAAAGAGCTGTGAAACAAATGTAGTCAAATGTGACTACAGTGGTTTCACAGACAAACCTGTTGTTTTTCTTTATCTGTGCCGTCCGACGTCTATTAAATAAAAAACGGACTCGCTTTTCTCAAAAGACAGTTTAAAATTGTCAAACTTTACACACTGCAATATTTGAACTCAATGCCTTGAAAGACGCGTCGTCATGTTTTGACGTGTCCACTTGACTCCTCCAATGTGGCTATACAGCCGTTGTAAACAATATACTTGGTTGAGTCCCTCAGGGCTCTATACTAGTGACTTTTCTGTTTTCGCTCTACATTAAAAATAGCCGATTTTACCCTCTGAAAGTGTAAAAGATTTACCATTACGCGTGTATTTTTCTACACCCCTGTGTCTTTTTTGCTGAGCCTTACAGGTCCATTTGACCCATAATGGTAATTTTTTACACATAAATTAAGTCAAATTGATTGCATTTGAGCTTGCCTACACGACCAGGCAGCGTGCAGGGTTTTCAGCTGTTCTTCAGAAGACGCTGACATCTGGATAGAGGCATACCGTAATTACAGACAAGATGTACGAAGAGGTGTTCCTGAAGACTGTTAATAGTGTAGTTGAGAGGGAAACATTATTCACAGCTTTGATGATTGCAGTTCCTCCGCCGCCAATCAGTCTAGGGTTCAGATACGGGATCACATTCAGCAGTAGTCTTGGAGACAGATTTCATACCCACACAGGAACGTCTTCAGTGTTAATTTAACCCTGAGACCCGTAACTGGTACAATTTTACACTCTTTAAAGGAGTTAAAGGATTTAATGTGCAGGATGTTGAGATAATGAGGTCAATTTATAAACGTATTGAGACACCAGGCTACTGTGGTGTTGGCTGCAGTTCCGTATATGTATAGTATGTGTATGTATAGACTACATAATGATCAAGTGGCCACAAAGATGATGTGTACCAATTTGTGTGAGTTTTGGACAAAATCTGTAGGAGTAGTAACACAAAGTGTTTGGAAGACAATGCAAAATGGCGGAAAATATCGTCAGGCGGAATTGGGCGTGGCTTATCTGAGAAGTTGCATCATGATCCAAGGAATCCAGAGGAGAGTTCAAGAGTTACAGGCCAAAATGTAAATTGGCCTGTTACAGCACCACCATGAGGCCAATTTCAAAAATGTGGATTTCACGCTGATCAGTCCAACGGTGCAAGAGATAAGCTGTTTACAGACGGACAGGCGGACAGACTCATAGGGGCGAAAACATAATCCCTCACTCTGGCAGGGATAATAAACGGTAAAATGCTGCAGTCTGTTACTTTCACACCCTACCTAACATTATTACTGTTGAGCTGTAATGGACAGTAAATTTGGGAAGGTGAGATATTTACTTTTTTAATTTCAATACCTCTTGTCAACCATTATTGGTCCTACCCAGCCAAAGCATCTAAATGTCTCAATAGAAGAGAAGGGAGACCACCTCCAACCATCGTTGTTTGTTATATTGTATTACTCTAGCATACAGATTGGTTGAAATAACATTTTATTCACACAATAAAAGGAGTTATAGATTGCAGTATTCTTTTACTCGGTGTACAAATGTAACCACGTTACATTTGTATATACTCTCTGAGTTACAAATGGACAAATTAACATTCTCCCAAACTCCTCAAACACATACAGTAAGTGACCATCATTACATTCTCTCTCTCATAAACTCTGTGACCACTTGGGAAAGTTTCGGCATAAACAGGTGTTAGGCCAGTTTCATTTCTCAGTAATTAATGCTCATGCACTGGGAGTTGTTGCTGCAGCTTCCTGTGATTCAAGAGGGAAAACTAATAAAAGCTAGCCTTGTAATGTTGTAGAGCGGTAATGCATTTCTCAAAGTCAAGATGACATAGTATAGTATTCATATTAAACATAAAAGTGGCAGGTCTCTACTACCAGGCTATTCCTGCAGCAAGTCAAGATCCCAACTGAAATTGTCCCTAGAGTCCACTCATTACTTTCCCTAGTAGAGAAGTGGGGAGAGATGGCGAAAAACTGCACTTGCCGTATCAGTAATCATCTAGTTTCATCTGAATTTGTCACGCACACTAACTTGACTAGCTTAGCTGGCAGAGAACCTCTCGCTGATCAAGTACAGGATGTTCTGGGACGCCAAGATAAAACGCCACACAGGGAAAGGGCTCTCCCAAACACTTCCCTTTTGTTCCCACCTGACCTGGCATGGTGCCCAAAATACAGTACACATCTTCTCAACTCCCTCTTGACAGTGGATGAGACATGTTAATCAGCCTTATGCTTCATCAACCGCGGATTGTGATGGAAAATTACTACAGTATATACACATTTGTTTGCTTTGCTGACATAATCCTTTGTCTAGTTATTTTTCTCTTATATTTTGAGCATATAGTTGCAGAGAATTCCATTCTATTGAAGCTACTATGCAGCCAAGTTGAAGATTATAGTAAGCCTTATGTTACAAGATATGCATTATGCAGGTGAAACCAGATGATTTTGAAGAATCGCAGAATCTCTCTCTTATCTCTCTAAATAATTGAAATGCATGTGATTGCCTTATGTAGTAGTGAATAACAGAAAACCCTTTGTATTATGTTTACCTCCCTGAAATAATATTCCTGTGTTACGCGTTCATAAAATTGCATCAAAGAAATACAAAATGAATAAAATATGTTTATTTAGTATCACTGTACAATATCACTCAAAACAAGTTAGGTTGTCCTCTCAAGAAAGAGGATATGAAGAAATACTCTGAAGAATAACATCACAGCTGTAAGATACAGCTACAGTAAAAGCTTTATCGCTATACAGTGAATATTGTCCTTTTGCTGTACTCATCTAATTTGTGTTATCTGACAAAGGATGCAAGAATTATGACAAGCAGTACATTGCAGTTGACGCACAGAGGGACGAGGGTTGGATGTGTTTTTCAATCAACCACGTATTCTACAATTTACTGTACCACAGTACTGTAGACAGAAACGACTGAAATCGCAGTTAGATTCAACGTGGTGGCGTGAAAGAGTGTCACAAATGAGGAACGTCTAACAACACTAAATGATCACAAACGTGAAAGTGAGGATCTTAAAAAGGTTAATGGCTAAAATCACGTTTTGCTGGATTTTCAATCTGCACTCATAACCTCAGTTTGCGGCAATTCTCAGTATTCCAAGGCTAGAAGGCTTGTAGAGACCAAAGTTAATTTTAAATGTCACACATTTATGTAACAGCCTGGCTCCAGGCATTTTAGGAACAGCCTAGAGCTGTTCCTTTCCTATTGAATGGGGCACTGACTTAACTGAGTCAAACATTTGTTTTGTCTGAACTTATCAAGGGAACTACATAAAGTGTTATACTAGCCATACACTGTGATTCCCCTTTAAATGTTGTTGGATACTCTGGATACAGCTTTTCATTCCACATTTTTAGAGCTTTCCACAACCAGAGATGAGTGCTTGGTGCTTGTCATCTATCGCCGGTTTTTACTTTTTCTGTAAAATGACAGTTTTCTACCATGAATTAGCTGGACGTCTAAAAGTATAAGTCCAATGCCTGGCAGTATGTGTTTGCTTTATGTATTGTATGCATCTGTTGATTAGAGACACAAATTAGATGAAAGCACAACCAAGGATAAAAAAAACACACACCAATTTGACCCTGTTGTTCCAATTATACACTGCAAAATCCTGAGTGTTAATTCAATTGTGCAAGTGTAAAAGATTGACTCTATAAAGGCTCCATTTTGACACTCATTTGAATTAACATTCCGGATTTTGCTGTGTACTTTTTAATTTCTGATAATATTCTGTGTTTGTTTTAAAACTGCACATGAAATAATTTGGTACTGTAACTGGCATCTTCTCTAAGGAACTTAAATAACAGGTTATAAGGTTTTTCAAAGAGCAGCATCTTGGACATTCAAGCTTATATGCAGTGGAACATGAGCAAAATCATTGTGTGTCACAAAAAAAATCTTAATAACACTGATCTAATATAGATCTAACATTAGTAATTTCATATTACATAGTACAGCAGTTGACAGACTAGCAACATTCGTAAGCTACACACGCAGCCAGTTAATGGTTAATGTTTGGTACCCATATGCTCTTTAACCTAGTGAGACTTTGGATCAAAGTCTAGGTCTGTTTTAATTAACATTCAGAAGCATTCTAGGTAAAACATTTGGCATTTGATAGGCCTTATTCCTGAGTAACTATGCATTTGTAGTATGTCAGATGACAAATGGATAAAGATTGAAGCACTACATGTGCATATCAGTCTGTTGTAGAATTATTGCATTGCTTTTGCTCGAGATGGAGTCAGCCCTATATTCCCTTAGCCCGATGTTCCCTCAGTTTTGGGCTGGGGCTGGGATTGGACTTGGCGTTAGTGTTAGGTTACCGTTTAACCACTTAAACCCTAGCGTCCAGATTCTTGGGGGAACATTTGCCAAAAATAGCAGATCTACAAGTTCACAACACGTCACAAAAGCTACACATTGTGAACTTGTAGCTAGGCTATATTTGGCGAAGAGATGTAGATGGGAAAAGACGATGCAAGTACAGTTGCAACTCAAGTCCGTCTAAGAATAGAGTGGTTAAGGTTGAGAGAACATACTAGAGCTGAGAGAATATGGGTACGCTCCCCTCTTGACAGTTATATCACTAGATATCATATAGCTAAATTTACACAAGCTTAATGAATTTCTGTTTCATAATATATGTATTCTGCCACAGTACTTTACAGAGTGAATTCCAGTGTTTACACTTAATAGCCAGGATGTATTATAGCAGCTATTCTAGCTAATAGTCGGTGAGATTATGGAAATCGTGGTCAGTAAAGATTTCAACGGCTTTGGGCTGACGGAAGCCCTTACAGAGGGTTAGCTTGTGTTTAATAGATATACAGATTAGGGTTCAATCTGATATGTTGTAGTGGAGTCTACTTGAATTCTCCCCTAACTACAGAAACCACAGTGTAATATCTGAATGTCATATTTATGTCTGAATCTCAGTAGTGCATATTTGAATGCAGTTCTTTGCAAACCCAAAGTGTGTCCTAATTATTTAGTGTCAAACTAACAGTACAACATTGTCAGGTCCAATACACCATATATGTTAACTCCAGCATCCCCAATAGGTCGGAATCCGTTAATTCAGTAAAGACCCTCATTCAATTTGCATTAGTTGTGCTGTTTGAGTGTATCATGAGCAACAAATTAAAGAATCATCTATGCCTCCTGCCTAATTATGCAATTGGCTTCCATTGCATACAGTACATGATGGGTTTTTTCATGATGTGTCCAGTGAGAGAGAGACCAATGTCAACGCAATACTTGGAAAAAACAACCGTGTCTCTAGAATCAGTCCTGTGAAGCAGTAAAGAATGACTTTCGCCTGAGTTTTCAGCTTACGTATAAATATATATTTCAAAGTTATTTAGCTGACACCTGATTGCATGCAGGTGCTGAGTCTCTTCAGTGTATTGTCCTGCCAACCTTCATTGTTTATATTGTAGTTACATGCCTGCATTATGTTTATTTACATTTTTTTTGCTTCTTCTTTGTCAGTCTGATCTATGTCCACCAACGTCCTCCCGGGTCCCTCCATTCATTGACTGCCTGCTAGCCTCGTCCAGCAGATCCATGTTGTCTCGTAGAGACACCGCTATGGAGTAAGCATGGGGCTTCAAAGTCAGGCCATAGTCATAGTCCATAGTAAGTTGCTTGGTCGGGTCTGAAGTGATGTGGCATTGATGAGCCAGCAGGGAAGTAAAAAGGAACAACTGCATCTTGGACAAGTCCTCCCCTATGCACCTCCGCTTCCCCAGAGAGAAGATAAGCACACTGCTCGTAAGGTCTTTGTTCAGGGCTCCATCCTGGTCCAAGAAGCGCTCTGGGTGAAAGGTTTCCGGGTGCGACCACATGGCTGGGTCGTGGTTGATGGACCACTGGTTGACAAAGACGACAGTGTTCTTTGGTAGGGAGTAGCCCATGATAGAGGTTTCCGTGGTGGTAGAATGGGGGATGGTGAGCGGCACAAAACTGGTGAAGCGCATCACCTCATAGATGAAGGCCATGACATAAGGGAGCTGCTGCTGGTCCTCAATAGTGGGAAGACGACTGCGGTCCACCACCTTGTCCACCTCCTGCTGGAGACGGAGTTGCAGCTCAGGATGCCTACATTGACAGGTGAAACCTACGGTTTACATCCCAACAGAGTTCACACACAGAGTGACAGCGAGTGTATGTTATCATGAGACAAAGAAAACACACATAAGCCTAATTATTATAGATGACGTTTGATAGTGTTATCGAACATAGGCTATAGGGCATAGCAGTGGCGGACATTTGGTGGTGCCACAGATAGAAAACCCACTCATTTTCCCCATAGAGATTTCCGAAAATATTTATATACATTATTTTATCCTGGTGAATCATGAGCATAAAACATTTGATTCTGTGTAAACAAATAATTGAATATTTAATTATGTAAATAAATACCCTTTTTTTGCGGTTTTCAAATATGCTTTGACAAAGAATCAAATGTTTTATGGTCATGCTTGACCAGGAGCCTGTATGGCTCCTGGTCAAGCTGGTCAAATCTCCAATATTTTTGGAGATTTGGAAGGGTTTTCTATTTGTGGCACCACAAAATGGCCGCCACTGCTGTGCCCTATGGGCCATATTAATCACTAATATGTGCTAACAAGCGCATTTTTTATGCTGCTTACTGTTGTGCCTTTTCTATTCAAGTGTCTGAATAATGTCATTTGAGATACAGTATCAGAACAGCAGAGATGTGAAAATAGTCATAATAAACTTGCATTAAGATACAAACTGAAGTTCATGAGCTAACTGGGCACAAGAATCACTTACACTGGCATGCAGTTATCAGCATGTGCTCTCTGATGTTGTGTTAGATCCTGCCTGGGCACCTAATACCCAGTAGGTTATTATTACATAACAGTGTTATACTGTAGTGCCTGACTGTACCTATAGGTTTATGGAGTTTGGAGCTATAACAGGGTGAAGAGCTACTGATCTACTTTCATGGCATCATTACTTATGTTGTAGGCTACCTTATTATTTTAACAACCGTTATCCTACATTTAAAATGTAAAAACAAATATATTATATTAATTATTATATTGTTATTATATTACATATACTATATATTATAATATTTAGTGTATTTATTTCGAATATTTGATAGGCTGGTTCATTGGTTCTCAAAGTGGGGTCCGGGGACCACCGGGGGTCCTTGGGGGAGTACCATGGGGTCCCCAGCAAAATTAGTTAATATAGCGTCACAATCATTTTAACCACTTTAATATGATATTTTATACTTTAGCTATTCATAAATAGCAGATCTACAAGCTCATGACACTTCATGCCATGCTAATGTAGATAGATGCTATTTTTGAAAAATCCCTGGCACAAAATATTTTTGAGATGGGGGGGTCCGCAGCCAAATAAATATCATTTTGGGGGTCCTTGACATGAAAACGTTTGAGAACCACTGGGCTGGTTTATTACCTACCTCACAAGTATCAGGACGATCCACTGAAGTGCCGTCGACAGGGTATCTTGGCTTGCTCCAAATATATCGCTCAGAGTGGGGGGCACATAGTCCTTTCCAACGGGGACCCCTCCGACAGACTGTCTCAGCTGGTCCATCGCCAGTATAAACGCATCCGTCATGTCCCTGATTGCGCTCGACTGGATGGTTTTTCTGTGCTGAGCGACTTTATCTCCAATAAAAGCGCTGAATTCCTTATTGAGAGTTTTAAAGTTCTCAAATATGGTCTTGATGGGGTTGGGGAAGTACTGGAGCCAGGGCATCACGTCCACTATGCTCCCGGCGCCCACGGTCCGCGTGAACTGGTCGTTGCGACCCACCACCTGCTTGAACTCCTCGTCCTCGTACGAATAGCGCTTTCCGAAACACACGGCGCTGATGATGTTGGCGGTGGACACCACCAGGTATGTCATGGGCTGGAAATACCGGTGTTGCCGCGTCTCCATCAAGAACCTCTGGAACAGCTCCCTTGCCTCGCAGACGACGTGGTTCTCGAACGCCTTCTTGGTGTGGATGTTGTTGGTGGAGAACATCCGCACCGTGGACTGGGCCACCTTGCGGTGCACCTTCCACCACTCGGTGACGGTGGCGAAGGCGAGCCCGTCGCCGTTGGAGACGTACTGGAACGAGGTGAAGTCCGGTCTGCCGGCGAAGTCGGAGCCCCTCTTGATGAGCGCCTGTCGGATCGAGTCCCCGTTCAGCACCACCACGGTCCGGCAGCCCAGTTTGATCTGGAAGACGTTGCCATATTTCCGCGCCATGCGCGTCAGCGTGAGGTGCGGCGCCTTGCCGAGCTGCGCGGCGTTCCCGATGACGGGCCAGGGGAAGGGTCCGGGCGGAGTCGGACCACCGCCGTGGATGCTCTGGCGTCGGAACCACCAGCGCCACAGGTGAACGGAGAACAGAAAGGTGACGGATGCCAGCAGTACAGTCAGTGACGACGATGGCTTCTTGATCTCATCCCAAAAAACATCCATGGTAGATCCTAAAGGCATTTAATGATGAAATTACGCACAGATTATGTCAGTGTACGGGTCTAATTAACTGATACAGATGACTCACATTCATAATCATGGTTAAGTTACAGTAGCCATGAATATTACATTGATTGATTGATTGATGGAATACTTAACAGTTTGCCCAAAAAAAGCACAGAAAGTAGGCTACAGTTCTATACAAAAGGATGCCAAAAGGATTAAACCCTAGAAAGCATTAAATGTTTCATTAAACCTTTTGATGAATTGAATACACATGGACCCAAATGGAAACAAGCCATAGTGCTTTCTTGGGTTTTAATCCTTTTAGCAGACCTTGTATAGAACTGTACTTTATGTGCTTTTTTTTCTTCTTTTGTTAATAAAGTATTCAATCAATCAATCAAGCATTATGGCTTGTTTCCATTGGGTCCTATTGAATTAATCGGAAAGAAAAAAAAGAAACATAATTGGAGGATGTTGAGTACCTGGATGTTAGTCCTTATGTCCTCGGTGATAAATAGCAGCAGCAGCGTTTTGACTGATTGATCCAGGCTGGTTCTTTTATTTCATCCCATTTCAGACAGATTTGTTTTTTTGTCCATGAATTGATGTGGGTTTTACATTTTGACCTGAAGACAGTTTGACGCCAACACACAAAACCCCTGCAACAAATCCTTAAATGCAGATATTATTAGGACCGAATAAACCACAGCTGCTTCATCTGAGGTCTATGTGAAAGCAGTGGACCATGTTCTCCTATGCTCTCTCTCTCTCTCTCTCTCTCTCTCTCTCTCTCTCTCTCTCTCTCTCTCTCTCTCTCTCTCTCTCTCTCTCTCTCTCTCTCTCTCTCTACTCATATAGCCTTTGCTTTATCATTCATCCAAAACAGTGCAGCATCATGTCTCGTCAGCGTCTGAGTCCTGGTTTGTTACAGTGGGTGGGTTTGTTGCATAGGGTGTGGGTGTCACCCCCCCCCTTCTCTCCCTCCCTCCCTCCCTCCCTCTCCCCTCCCTCTCTGTGTGCATCCTCTGTAATTCAATGGTTGAATGTGTGCAGAATGTTGCCTCCCTCGTTGTTGTAGAGGCGAGAGAGATCTTTGTTATTGCCAAGCACAGTAGCCTATCCCAGTGGTTCTCAACCTGTGGGTCGGGACCGCCAGGGGGGTCCCCACATGATTTGGGGTATCAAAAAAAGAAAGAAAAGGGAGACTATTATTGAAAGTAAACAACAAACTATACAGAAACTGGTCAAACATTGGCCAAATTGTCAAATAAGAAGAAAGAGGCACACATTTTTAAAATAGCAGATCTACAAGCTCACAGCCTGCAAAGCTTGTAGATCTGCTATGCACAATATGTATGTGTGGAACCGAAAATGTAATGCCTCAACTCCTACATTCCAAGTGCTTATCAGGGGTGGGGGTCCCCAGTTCAATTATTTTTGGGGGTCACGGCCTGAAAAGGTTGAGAACCACTGGTCTAAACCGTATCAGTAAAATCAGCCGTGTCAATTTAACTCTTTTGGTTACGTTTGTTTTGTCCATTTTCACTCAGTTACAACAAATGGATGTTTGACACTGCGTGAGTGTGAGTGTGAGCTTTATTTTCTAGGTATATTTATAACAACTGATGGTGCCTCTGCAGCTATAAATAGGCTAAGCGTCACAACATATTATAAATGTGTCAAAACATATATATCGTTAAATATTCTCATGGCATTATTATTATAGCCTATTATTAGGCCGTAATTATGATATTATATTGACAAGTTAGCCTATTGCCTGATCGGTGCATGATACACAGCTGCCTAGCTGCCTATAGGTAATTATGATTGTTATATTTAGTTAAATAAAATAAAATGAAACATTGTTGCGTATTTGTTTGCTGAGCAGTAGGCTATCTGATATAGTTATAATTATAAAACTCGTAAATGTAATTCTCCAAATATTTGATTCATGAAATTCTTTTGAAAAATCATTGAATTTTATTTTTAATTCATGAAAAAAAAAACGTAGCTTACTTGTAACTTACTTGTGACCCATAAAAATTGGTCCGCGACCCAAAGATTGGTCCCGACCCACTGTTTGGTAAACAGTGCTATAGATAATATTTTGATATTCAAGCTCCCTTTAGTTAGCATCAATATCTAAATAATACATGTGCAGCAGTTAGATCTGGCAGTGTATGAGTGTTAACATGATTTAGTGTTTATTGTATTGAAATATCATTAGCCTACATATAGCCTACCTTTGATTTAAAGACGCATATGGCCTTTGTGGATATTATGCTTTGAGTTTTGCTGATAAGTTTGAGAAATAAGGCTGCGTTTTATTATCAAGCCACCAGGAGGTGGAGAGCCCCACGATCTTGCGCAATAATGTCACTAATTAATTGATACAACATTCGTTTAAATGGTATAGGCTGTTCTGTGATTACTAGTAATAGGCCTTCGTGTAGGGGTTCTGCAACACTGTGTACCAAAATGTTATAATATAGGCTCTCTGGAATTTGATCATTATCATCTGTTTAATACAATCATAATGATTTAAAAAATGAAATACAATTTGAGGTGATCTAATCAGTGGTTTTAAACCTTCTCAGGCCGTGACCCCCTGAAATAATCCTATTTGAAATGGGGACCCCCACCCTGATAAGCACTTGGAATTGTAGGAGTTGAGGCAATACATTTTGTTTGACTTGGTTCCACAGTAAATATTGTGAAAAAAACAGCTGATCTACAAGCTCACAACGCCTCTCGCGTTGCCAGGCGTTGTGAGCTTGTAGATTGGCTGTTTTCACAATGTTTGCCTCTTTCTTATATTATTTGACAATTTTGGCCATTGTTTGACCAGTTATTATAGTATAGTTTGTTGATTACTTTTGATGCAGTAATGTTTTTTTTCCTTTTCATTCCTTTTTTTGTTGAGATATTAAAATCCTTAAATTGTGGCTTCACTGTCATCTGGGGACACCCACAAAATCATGTGGGGACCCCCCTGGGGGGTCCCGACCCACAGGTTGAGAACCACTGGTATAAGGGTAAGAATAGGTTTTCATCAAACATTAAGTGTAGGCTATGCGTCATTCATGGTCCCTCTTGGTGTGATCTTATAGCCTATAGATTCAGCACCATGGATAGCGCTTTACAGATGAAGCCATGTTAATACTCTGGCCTTATGACCTTCAATTTAATAATATACTGTATGCTCTTCGACGGGTTTCCCCCCGTTGTTATAAATAGGCCTTCCTTTCTACCGCGATTTTTTTTGATAGAATGTGACATTTTTCACAAATCCGTTTCACAAATATTAGAAAACCGTTCGATGATGAATTTGTTAAGCCTTGCAAGAATGGCCCATAATTATGCTAGAAAGTGATGTATCATGTATGCGTATGCCTACAGTAGTTTATAGTAGCCTATATAGCCTAGGCTACTTAATGGAGGTTAAGTGTGTATGTTATTGTTTTTTTTGTTGCTGAAATCTGAGTTTCATTGGACTTTATGCGTTTTTTAGACCGAGACAACGGCTACGAGTAACAAATAATAGCGAGATAGGCCTGGCCTATACTTTACTGTTTCTCCGCCAATTCAACTGATCATTGAACTGGCGATCATTCTTTCCTTGACTATACATTAGAATATGAATAGATTTTCTTATTATTTATTATTATATTCACTAACAGAATCATTAGACCTACTGCTACTGTTGCTTTGACAGGCCTTACATTTGCAATTGAACTTAGTGAATTAGGACGCTCCGCCGTTGTCCTGCAGTCTCCTGGAGGAGACTATCAAGATCTCATAGTGTGTAATCCTGCTTTGTCTGTCTGTAGAGTGTAGGGGGGAGCTGCATGCTACAGGGGAGGGAGTGATGGATGGTAGGGATGGGACGATAGGAAAGTTACGAGTAGGCTATTGTGTCAAAAAGTGATAATCAAAATATGCTTAAAACTTAAAATGCCACTTAACCACATGAACCCCCAGCATCCCTATTCTGGGGGGAACATTCGCTCAAAATAGCCTATCTACAAGTTCTGAGCTTGTAGATAGGCTATTTTGATGAATTGTGTAGTGTGAAATAAGAGAGTAGGCCTACCAAATGCGCTCTTTACAGGTCCGTTTTATCAAGTATTAAGTGGTACTCGAATTTGCAGCTAAACAAAAGATAATTCATCCTAGTGTATGACAGAGTATAGGCTACAATTTCATCATACATACATGTGAGTGTTCTTTTATTACGATAAACGATTATCGTCCCATCCCTATGGATGGATGGACGGACGGACGGATGGATGGATGGGGATGGCCCATCCATCTGTCAGTGCGTCATTTATTTCTCCATTAATCTATTTGTTAATACATTCTTTGAAGCCATAATAACAATTCAATATACTTAGAATGCTTTATAATTTGCAGTATAACACTGTATTTTTTACATATCTATACTTAGTCTTGAATACTCATAATGCCTTATAACAATAACCATAACAAATTATAAAGCATTTTATAATGACTAAAGAAAAGTATAGCATGAAATCAAAAGACACCAAACATTTTCATTCCTGTCATTAATTTAAATAAATACCCCAAAGACCACTTTATAATCACACTATAATACAGGGATTATAATGTATTATAAATGTGTTTGTATAATGTATTATAACTATGAGAATTATACTATGCTGACCCTTAAAAAATGTATGTGAGTGTACAGAAATATAATATTATGATACTTGACTGGGGACTGGGGAGGCAAATGAGGACAGACATTTAATGAGAAAAGAGGACAGACATTTGAGGACAAGCCCTAACATTACCGTTCACCCTTTACCTTTCCACATGACCCCTCATTAAAAGGCAAAAAAAAATGTAATTATGTTTTATACTTTTTGAAGTATTTAACTTTAATTCAATTTCATTTACATGCAAGTCAATAGGGCTCTGATCGAGCTGAACCCATGCCCAGTGTGGAGTCATACATTGATATGTCATAGACGACTGACATCATAGACGACTGAAGGTCACAAGCTGGCTAAGTCCTACATCCAGTTGGAGCCACGCCGTTCCCATGTGGATCCGAGATCCACATGATTAGATTTTTGGTGTGTGTGTGCGTGTGTGCGTGCATGCGTGTGTGTGTTGGCCAACAAAGCACAGTCAACGGTCAAACTAGTGATCCTGAACATCCCTGGTCATGAGACACTTTGGGTGCTTTATGAGCTTGTGATGTTTGGGGTATTGTCTGTTTCGCTTAAGGGAGACATATTTAGTGCTTGAATGGCAAAGAGGAATTCCATCCACAGGTTATCTTACAACAGTTCATTTATCAGGGCTCCTAAGCAATTAGTTTCCCTTGTTTTCGCTTCTATCAGATATAATGTATATCTATGGAGGGTATGAGATTATGGGAATGAGAATTTGTTCATATACCTACACTAACAAACCTACACGATTAAATTCAAAGTTAAGTTAAGTTTTAAAAAAAAAAGTAAAAATAAATCTGGTTTGAAAACCAGATAGAAAACTTAAAATAATTATCAGATATTTGTGTGGGCCAGCCTATGGACGGAGTAAACCTGGCTGCTTAACTACTTAGAGCAAAACAATACTTTTGGTAGAGGTTTGGGTTGTGTAGTTACATGAAGCCGGGTTTTGTAATGTTATTGCTTTATTTGTTTTTTTGTGTGTGCTAAAAGAGTGACTTTCAGATCTCACAGTCTGCAGTGAAAGTCATTGGGCAGCATCTTTTGAATTATCAATTTCTAATCAACGGAGCAACTATTGAAAATATCTGGCCAATATTTGGAGTTACATCATGGCATGGCAAGGTATCTACAACCCAGATCTCTACCAAAGTGTCATTGTGCTTTTAAGCCTGACTTATACAGTACTTTGTCGTACGACAGTGTCGTACAACGCACCAAGATGCGACACGTTGTGAGCTTGCAGATTTTGGGGAAGGGGGGGATAACATATTTGTAAATGTTAACCCTTAATGACATGCCCAAAAGAGGGATGCTGGGTTCAATGTGAGTTTAACACACTGCTCGTGTTGTGTTTGAAGTCAGGACTAGTAGTGTCTACTCTGTCTTGAGCCCACCCCAAATCTAGCACTGCCTCTGAGAATCGTTTACACACTGGTTTCCTATTCTTTTTGAGTGACAGCTCAACAGCTCATCGCGTGTGAGCAAGCATGGAGGAGCTCAGAAAGGTGTGTGTGTAACGAGTGGCTTAGAATGAGAAGATGCACTGAAAGTATAGTTCAGTTTCAAAAGAAGAAGACTCAAAATTCAAGACTCTTTATTGTTACATTCCATTATATCAGTAAAAACAATAGCATTCCTGGTTTTCAGCTCTTCGACATTGTGGCAACATGAAAATAGCAAAAATGGCAATAAAATAACAATAAAAACTTAGTTAGTTTGGCATTTTAAATAAATAGTACAAACATATTATACAATAACAAGTGCACTAGTGGTTTTGTTAGGTGCATGGGTCCTACCTTTATAAATAAATAAAAGAGTCAAGATGCCTGGTATCTATTGTTTCGGGTACCGCCTGGTCCTTTGATGACACAAGCATCTTCTCTCTGATTGTGCGTATAACTGTGGTCTGATCCCTGTGTTCCTGGCAGAACCACTTTACCACCAACCTGTGTGTCAATGAACTTCTCCCCCTGATATCAAAGTACAATTACCACCACCTTGAAATAAGTGTCTACGACTCCATTCAGAATTCCTCGACAGTTATATACACACACACACACACACACACACACACACACACACACACACACACACACACACACACACACACACACACACACACACACACACACACACACACACACACTGTGTGCGTGTGTGCGTCATGTGATGTTAAATGATATGAATAATATGTTTTGTGTTTTGCTATTCAATTTGAGCCATGCTGGGGCAGAGTAACTTCTTTCTTGGAATATGTTACATCATTTGCAAATGAAATGAGCGTGATAGATGAAGAGTTTTGATTTATGTGTATAATTAATGGAAGCGTGTGCAGGGTCCTCAGAAGAGGTGTGCACCTCACCAAGCTTACAAGGCTTATCTTAGCCTCACAATCTGTGCTGTGAACTACTGAGGGGGAACAGGAGAACAGAGAGGACTGCTTTAGGCTATTCTAAAAGTGTGGAGCAGAGTCACGCACATGTGCTCCATCATAGGGGTGACATGCACAGAGAACGCCGCTGACAACTTCACTAACCACAGATAAACATTCACACAGTCGACTCACACGTAGGTCTACAGAAAATAAGGGCTATATCTATCATATGTTTCAAAATATAGAAAAAAGAACAAGGCTGAAAAATATATACAGTAATTATATATACTGTTTATAAAAATAAGTTGGAGAAAATACATTTCCACTTTTCAAAATAGTACAATGTTGTGAAAATATGTCCAAAAAAAAAAAGAAATTCTACTGGTCAAAATAGTACATCTGTTATCCAAAGTAAAAAATATATACTCACAATTTGGGGTGTAAATTGTTTGTTATATTCTGATGTGAAATATTTACAGTATGGGATGGAAACAATTACAGAATAGAGTTACAAATTACATATCAAATGAAACGGTTTGAAGTGTCTTGTGTATACATGGACATAATATTATAAATACAAATGTCACAGTCCTGTTGCAGAATTCCTAGAGGATAAGCACAGTTTTAAAGCCTAACGTTGATAAACTTACATCATACATAACATGAATAGAAATGTGAATACAAGTCTTTGAAATATAGCAGCATTTTTTATGTTATTCAGAAATAAACATAGCATGAACAATTTCTGCAGAGTAAAAAGTAGGATTTTACTGTGTGAGTCCCTATGTAGGTGCTGTTGATACATGTTCAGATGTGATTGAGAAGATACAAATGTGTGTTATTTATCAATAATTTTGACTTGTGCCTATGCAGGATAAAGTAAAGTATGTAACAATACATCATAAGTAGATTTCAAAGAGATTTCTGAATACAGTATGACTTGTATTACCATGTATTACCATGCACTTTCTTCCTTCAAATGACACAATAATGTCTGCATTACTCCATCAAGTATTGGTGCTTTCAGGTTCAAGCCAAATCCAGGCAAAGATCAGTCTGATCATATCTTCCTGTGAGCTTTAGAGGACTAGGACTACAGTACTAACTTTCTGTAATTTGACTGGAAAGATATAATGCATGAACACACATGGACATATACACAAACTCATACATGCATGCACACACACAGACACACCCACATTCTCTCTCTCTCTCTCTCTCTCTCTCTCTCTCTCTCTCTCTCTCTCTCTCTCTCTCTCTCTCTCTCTCTCTCTCTCTCTCTCTCTCTCTCTCTGTCTCTCTCTCTCTCTCTCACTCACTCACTCACTCACTCACACACACGCACACGCACACACACACACACACACACACACACACACACACACACACACACACACACACACACACACACACACACACACACACACACACACACGCACACACACACACACACACACACACACACACACACACACACACACACACACGCATATACCAGGACTGTCTGTATGGCCCCATCTTGTTAATTACTTTATTCTAGAGATGAAACAACCAGCCGCTGTGAGATTGGGCCGACCACAACCAAACCAAACTTCCTGGCGATGAGTCAGGGAGTTGAGCATTGGGGCAGGCCCTTTAACTGTGGTCCAACTGTGGGCGCCTCATTACGACTGAATGACCCCCGTGACTTGAAATGTCAAACTGTCCGACAACAAACCCCGCAACCCCCGGCTCTCCCGAATTTTGCCAGAAGACTGCAAATCCTGTGTGCATGTTTGTGGGTTTTTTTTTACCAACGGCAGAAAAAATGTCAACCTTAGTTCATGAAAAGAGAACGATGCTAATGAGCCTCTCAAGTATCCTAATGACCTTGCAGATTAACCGAGTGCTCATTGAGGTACCTCTATCTGTATGGCTTTTTTTGTGTCTGGCCAACTGTTATGGAGGCCCTGGCTAAAGCGCAGTCAGCAGCCCGTGAAGGCGTCTCCCTTCATTCTCACACTAAAAGGGCATTTTCCCTCTAAATTCTGAATTAGCGTGCATACCACATTTTTTGTCATACTGCAGGAAGACTGCTTTGTCGGAAATCTGTGGAGTTCAGTTGAACTGCTCGTACTTTGGGATGAATTGGAGGCGTATTGAGTTTTCCACCGCATGACTGTGCTTTCAAAAAGCACGCCAACTCTAAAAGCTTTGCCCTCGTCTACCCTTGTAACTGTTGTCATCAGTCATTGTTTTTAATTGAAAAGACTGATTTGGACTTCTTGGGAAAAAAGAATGTCTGTGACAAAGGAAAATAGCTGCTAATGAAGGCTGAGGTTTACTGTGTGAACTGGATGAACTCAGGATAGGCCTATGGGAAAATTAATCATGACGTTAAGTAGCCTATGATAATGACTGACGAATAAAAAATAGAAATCTCAGTGTTAATCCTTGAGTTCTGTCCTTGAGTTTTGTCCAAGCTATCCAGCTTGTAGACATGGACCTATCAGTGCCCTTTGTACGAATCATTTTGCAAAGAATGTTCAATGGAATGGTATGTTTGTTTGTGTAATATTTCCTGTAGGAAATTATGACCTCCACTTGAACCAGTAAAACTAGCACAATTTCACCTATTGCCAAAGTAGGTGGAACAATCAGGAAGTTTATTAAAACCAACAATTAACCTGAACTTAAATCCACTTTAACTACATTAGCCTCGTGTGTACATTGAAGGCTGAATGCCAGCAGAGCACCATTTTGAGTATACTTCCAGACATGATAATAAAGCGCTGCGGCTGATGATGCCTAATCTAGTCTCTGCATGATGACATGTTGCTATTCTAACCCAAACTGGGTCTGTCATTAAAAGTCACTGAAGCTTAGCTATCTCGCCCCTTGTGTTTATCTCTCCCCCCCTGTGTGAGGTGAAAGGTGAAGCAATGCTCAAAGGGGAGCTAAGCCTCTCCTCCACGACCCCCTCCCCAGGCCCGTCTTTGGTGTTTTCACAAGCAGGTAATGATGACGGACAGTCACGCACGATGGGCTGCGGCCTGCGGAGGTGGAAGTCACGCAAGGTGCCGTGTCTTATCTGCTTTATATCCTGATAATAACCACAGCATAATGAGCAATCTGAAAAGAGGGTATAACAACACTGTCACGATGAGCACTGATTAGTCCAACAGACAAGTCTGTGGCTACACTTCAAAAATATCTTTATATGTCAATTTAGATCCCTAGAAAATATAGTATTGGAACATAGCAAAAGCAAAAGCTCCATGGAAAATTGTACATTGAAAACCTTGAAATTAATGAATAATATCATTTATAGACATAATTAATTTAATACACATTGCATTTTATCTGTATTGTCGGCTTCCTTTTAGAATTATCTCAAACTAATAAATGCATGCCATCAGATAAATGTAGGGTTACATTGTTACAGTTTTGTTGTTTTGTGGTCACAGCAGGGAAGAGTTAGAATTTTCAAATATTAGAATAGTTGTGCCAGAGTCAAATACATGTTATCTTACTTTATGTATGAATGGTTTAGTTACACAGCGATCTAAAAGATGCACATGCTACTGTTTTATTTCCTGTTTATAACAGCTGATTGATAGGCCAATGCAATGCTGTTAATATAGGCTATAATAATAATAATTATTATTATTATTATTGTTATTATAATTGTATTATATATTTTTTCATTCGTTTTTTATTTTTGTCCCTGAGCTGATCAGCATTCTGAAGGATTATATGATTTGCCCATTCTATATGCAATACCTTATGAATTTAATGATCCATTCTATTTAACAGAATTTGGTGTAGTTTTTTTGTGTGTTTTGTTTTCCTCCAGAATATTTGAATAGTCATTCTTAAGAACAGTAGAATGTTCTAAAAACATTTCAGTCAGTCATGCACATGATGACATTGTAGTTTACAGTGTCATTCTTAATGGCCTGGAACAGTACAAACAAATGGAATAGGCCAAGCAGTTCTCTGGAGCATTAAGCTGTGACATATTTTGCCAGCCATGTGAAAATGAAGCGTGCAGGCCTATACAATTGTGCAGCCACAATTGTGGGGCAGTCTGATTTGGGAGGCCATGGTGGAATTGGATCAGACATATGTGATGGAAAAAGACAACAGGAGTATTAGTTTTCGAGTCTTTCATGCGTGATGTTGGATCACCACTGATGGTCTTCTGATACTAAATTGTTAATTCACAACTCCTCCTAAATGGTCTCGTCACAAGAATTGGGATGGTATAATCCATAAATTTCTGTTTGCTTTCCCATGGATGCAACAGACCTTTAGTTTCTCATTTGAGACATTGGGGGAGATTTAAGTTTTCGAATAGTATTGTAAACCTTTTCCGCAACACTTCTTGGAGTTGGAAATTGG
Organism: Gymnoscopelus braueri; assembly: GCF_963280865.1. Classification (NCBI taxonomy): domain Eukaryota; kingdom Metazoa; phylum Chordata; class Actinopteri; order Myctophiformes; family Myctophidae; genus Gymnoscopelus; species Gymnoscopelus braueri. The sequence continues at coordinate 16,610,535 of NC_137619.1, read as the reverse complement.
TGTGATGAACTCTACGAGACCATTATAACTGACCAGATTAGAAATGATTCCATTGATTTAACAGAGATTACATGGCTGATAATGGGTTGCTTGTGTGCATGCTTTGATTTTCAATGCTTTGAGGTTTCATTGCCCACTGTTGTAATTTGAGGGCACTTATTGCCACGAAGTTGTTTTATTTCTGTGAGGACATTGCATAACACTATGCACATTGGGATATGGGTTAAATATCAACATTTTACTTGCGCATATTGTAAATATGTTTCTTAAAGAACAACTTTGCAAAAATATGGGACAAATGGTCACATAATGGACCACATTTCACAGTTAAAACACTCGTTATTGTGCAGGGTAGCACTGTCTGTGAACTTAGGTACTTTTAAGCAAAGCTTTCATAATTGTATTTATCTATGGTTGCTTTTGTATAATCCTCAATTTAAAAATCACAACATAGTTGTATAGCAGTACCATGTGTTGAAAGCATTGTATGGCAATGAGTAACTCACAGAATAACCCGTTGTGTCACTTTAACTCTGAAAGGATGTTGTGAAAATGTACAGTATTATGAAAAACGTATGTACATCTTGCAGATGTCTGGATGTGATGCTTTGTGAGCTTGTCAATTGGTTATTTTCCCTCTTCGTTGTATGTCAAAGTATAGGCTGTAGGGCTTAAGTGGTTAACACTCTGGATTGTGGAAGGCAGCGGAGATCCCCTCCCTTACAAGAAGTCCCTCATAACAATCAGTTCAGATGCTGTACTGTACTGTATGTTCTCAGCTTATTGTTTCACAGGGGATTGGTATTTCCTCTGAGCCAGCGGTTGCTGCTGATATGGTATTCAGGGCTGATCAGATAGCATCCTATAGAGGCAGATTACGTCAGGCTTTACTGGTACAATATTGTATTTTTATTGAGTGTTTTTTCTATTTCATTTACTGGTCAAAACCAAATACTTATATGAACATTTCCTGTTTTATTACTTGTTTTATTTCATTTAGATTTGTTCTTATTTGTCATTTCAGAATAATTAAATTTTAACAGGACTGCACAATTTGATGAAACGTTAGTATTATATAGTAAGTAATACATACATATAGGTGTGTGTGTGTGTGTGTGTGTATATATATATATATATATATATATATATATATATATATATATATATATATATATATATATATATATATACATTTTCTTTCTTAAATTTGTTTTGCCCCTATGAAGACATACAGTAAGTTGAAAGGTTAGTAGACTAAATATTTTGGAATAGTGTGGCTCTATCTTATTTTTTCCTCTATGGGTTTAAACAAAAATAATCATAATTTCTGAAATGTTCCTGTTTAGAAGATTTTAGTGACAAAGAGTTTGAAGCCAGTGTGTTCATATAGAAAGATGTAGCCGAGGTCAAAGGTTCACTAAGGAGCCTTGAGGCATCTTGCAGATACTAACATGTTTGTGTCAGCCTTCATGTTGTGTTAACGAAACAGACATTTATGATGTCCAAAACTCAACAGAGTTAAATATATAAAGTTATTTATTATGCTGTTACTGCACATACAGTACATAATGCAGACTGTGTGAATGACAGATGTATACTGTAGTCAAAGATTATTGAAAAATATTCTAAAGATGAATGAAAGGGGGAAATAATGTCTTTCAAAATGTATTATTCAATGTTAAAATAAAAACTTAATTGCTCAATAGAAAAGAAAAAGAAAAAAAATATATCAATACATCAAAATCACCGTCCAACAGCCTTATTAAAGTAATCCTTGTGTAATATGTATTATAAAATACTCATCATGCTTTCCTTTCATGTAGTGCTGTTTTCCTATATTTCCTATATTCCAATATAATTTAATCTTAACCCTCAACATCACATGCCTAACATTAACTCTACCCTAACTTTACCCTTCCCATAAACCCCTAACCCTATCACAGCTCCTTGAAAAGTGAGAAACAAGCCACTTCCTCTCCTCCCAAATGCCTCTTCCCTCTGGACTAAAAACTGTAGACAGGAATACAGGCTCCCAGTAGATCACATCTATTGAGAGAAGGAAGGGCGGAGGGCAGCACAGCAAAGCATAGCTTATCATTAGAGCCAAAACCAAATGCCAAGACGGCCCTAATATACACACACACGGGCACATACACACACACACACACACACACACACACACGTGCACGTACACACGCACGCACGCACGCACGCACGCACGCACGCACGCACGCACGCACGCACGCACGCACGCACGCACGCACGCACGCACGCACGCACGCACGCACGCACGCACACAAACTATACCTGTACACATTATAGACTTAAATAACTAATGCATCATCTAAGGCATTGATTGAACTCCTAGTTTCATGCCAGACATGTTTCTTTAATCCTGTTGATGATTGTAATAACACTAGTCCTACATCAACTCATATTTTGAATAAATCACAAATTATTACGTAAGAGCTGACAACCAAGCAAAAAGTAACTCAAAATAAATGTTAATCGTTCAATTTCAAATCCATTAGGTTTGAATGTTTTAATGCACAGTAGGCCTACACCAGATGGCCATGAGAGAGTGAGTTGCAGTGTTTTTATGCGATAAGAGAATGAGGGCCTTTGTGAGTTGGCCTCTACTCTCAGGATTGTCTCTCCATGAAGTGCTTCAATACATAACCTATAAAGACTTATATGGTCCCCTGTTGTGTCCGGAGGAAACGGTCTCACACAACAAAAGGCCAAGCTAACAAGAAGACAGTGGTGACAGCGCTTTCAAGCATGACATTCTCATCATGTTGCCACAACATTAGCAGAATGTCACAGCCTCTTACCATGTTACTATAAGGCTGCCATTGGCTATCCTGACTCGACCAATCAGATGGAGCCGACCAATTGGACCGTAAAACCAGAGATGACGAATTTACGGACATGGAAAATCAGACGAGTAATTCGTCAAGAAAGCATCCAAACGTATCACATCAAAATGTATGGATTTATAGATACTCTAATTAAAATGCAGGACAAACATAGTATTTTATTTATGTTATTGTGTGATCTTGGCAAGATTAACTTGAAACTGTAAAGCGCTTGTAAAACTCTTGCACTTTATGATATGCCAGTACTAGACAGTATGGATTATCAGTCATCATTATTATTGTACCATAAATATCTCATATAATTGTATTATTTCGCTGTATGCTATTTTTACATTTTTTATTATTAATTTAGATTTTTATTACTTGCTCTCGTTCTATTTTTCTTGCTTTCTTGTATCCAAAATAGTTGCTGTTGACCAATTTGTCAACCAATTTGTATTAATTTATAAATAAACATACTTATTTATTTATGTATTTATTTATTCATTCATTCATTTATTAATAAAGCCCATCCTATTTTCTTATCTTAAACTGCAGTGTGCACAGTACTGCTTAATTTGTATTTCTTTATCAGGTACCATTAGTCCAACTGTCCATTGTTTGGAATTACCACTGGTCTGACCGCGTGCATCATAACTAAGCCTAAGCCTAACCCTAACCTACAAATGTGATTTTGCAGCCCCGTACAAAACACCATAGCATAATTTGTCCCTCAAGTCTAATTTTGTTTGCATATGAACACATTTTCTTTTGTGCCGATTCGCGAGTGTTTGTAATGACTGTTTGTATGTATTTCTGTCTTGAGGTTAAACCAAAACACAAATATTGACACCCCCTCTAATGTGAGGTCAACTGAAGGTGCCCGTTCTTAGCTACTGTTTGGGGTCTGTTTAACGGTCAAAGGCACAAAAAGACGACATGCTCTAATAACTCAGATAGAACTCTAATGAGATTTCGGCTTTGTTTAGTCTCCATGCAGTGTGGTGTAGTCCCTCCCTCTCCCCTGGACTGACTGAAGGACCTCACAATAACAGACTGCTTAGCTTTCCTCTCATAGGCCCAAGACCTTCTTTGGCTTCAAAGAATGCAGCAAGCCCATCTTAGTAGGTCACGGCACACCTTCTGATTACATGTACTATCTATACCCTCTTGGTTCTGGAGCACATTTGGCAACCGTTCATTTATGAGACAGATGACAGATTGAGCAGAAAGATGCTGTACTTCCCCCTTTTATTTTTACATACAAAACTCACTTTTTTTCTTTTCCTATTTTGCAAGAACCGATGTTTGGAACACTGCAGCAATAGCCACTGTGTTGGTGCTGGAAGCTGTGGTTGCTAAGGTGTTTAACAAGGTATACAAACCATTGCCAGGACTGTGTGGGATTGTTTTGTTTCTCTGACTTAAGAGTGAAAATAAAGGAGTGCTGTCATGGCTTTGGTACTCCAGCGAGGAGGTGAGAGGCAGGCCTGTCATTCTGGATTACTTCTGTCTCACCAGGGCTTTGATGTGCGCTGACAGCCCAAGATAACATTTACAAGTTGGAGGAACCCACGCTTCCTCTCCCCGTTTGGATTGGTGCCAATCTCCAGAGGAAGATGCAATAGGCAAATAGTAAATGTGCTCGTGCCTTTCTATTTGCATGTTTGTGAGTTGTGTCTCCACTTTTGAAGAAAAAAAGCCATGTGACCAGAATTATATTGTGTACAATGTTTTATGAACATAGCGTACATTGGCTTGAAATATTGGAATGCAATATACTGTATGTCCATACAATTCACTCAAGGCAAACAAAACCTTCTGGTTATTCTAATTTCTGACACTGGCTTGGTATTAGCTGATGCCCAGTGATCTGATCATAGTGCAACCAATTCTGAGGAAACTAATGGTTTTTAACTTAGGCCCGTACAAAGCCTGATAATGACAATGGACATTTAGGCAGATTTATGAATGGTATATGTGAATGGCTTCTTTCCATTGATAAAAGTGTGTTGTGTGTTCTGTTGTATGTGGCTGTCTCTTTTTCCAGGCCAGCTCATGACATTCTTTGTAGTTTACATTCCTCTTTGTAACCAGGTAATGGAGGATGTGTCAGGCTCAATGGAACACACCAAACTGGACTGGCAAGGTCGCAGCAGGAGAAACACGCGAGGGCTCATCTCCCAAGTCTCGCACGCACTCTCGTATACTAAGGCACACACTTCTCGTACACTCCGTCACACACCCCTTTTCAGTTGAAGTTCAACGAAGTTCAAGTGCTTCAGAAATTAGCAGTAGTAGCAGCAGCAGCAGTGTTCTCGGATTTTAGGTTGTGTTACAATTTTAAGACCGGTGATTTAAGATGCAGCACAAAACGTAAAGATATGAAAAAGGCTTATACATCACATAAATCTTCTTTACTTTTTGCTATAATGCATGATTGTATAACAGTGCTGCCAAGAGTGTTCAAATATTGTGTAGATCAGTGTGTGTGTGTGTGTATTTGTGTTTTTTTGTTGTTGTATTTTTGGTCTCTCTGGATTCCAGGAATCGGCCTGGGTTGCTCAGAGAGGGTGTAGAGCGGTAAGATGAGCTGGTGAGGAGTTATTGTTACAGCACAAGCATCACGTGTGGTGGCTTTGCCCTGACAACTCTCTGTTGCACCGTCTTCTCACGAAAAGATCATGTGAGGGAGGGGAAGGCTTGCTGCGCAGCAAAATGGCATGCTGAGATATCTACCAAAGAATCTCTCCAAAGCTGCTAACAGAACCCCCTTATGTCCAGCAGAATCTGTTGCATTTTGTATGCATCTGCAGACATCAAGAATCAAGAAACTGTTCAAAGTATTGCACACCTTGTTGCTACAAAATCAGAGGTGTGTCTCCAGATAACTGATGATAAAAAGACTGATCCAACAACAGAAACATGATATTATAAACACTTACAGTGCATGGGTTCTGACTCATGTCAACATGAAATATCAAAGTGAATGGGACTATGAATTGAATTGAATAGAACTGGGCAAATAGTGTTTTGCTGAAAATTATGAATAATGCATTCTGATAATACTGAGATGAATATATTACTATTTGTAGTACTTTGTACATCTATCTGTTTAAAAGAGAGTAAAGGAACTCTCATTACTATGAAGTATGAATTTAGCTTATTGTATAAAACTGAGCTCTTTAACACTGTTTAAAAATGTGCTGTGTTAAAAATCACTTAGACAATGACTAATAACCAGATGGTCCTGAGTGCTCTCTCCAACAATGACCTGGGTCCCATTAGAACTTTACACTTTACTATCTGAAGCTAAATGTCATCAGCAGCAACGGGTAGACACATAAAAGGCAGAAAAACCTGGCTGTAAGGAGACCTTTAAGTGTACTTCATTCTCTCCAAATATGTTTTAACTAGTAGATTGTCAACATTAGATGCAGCTTATAGGATGGAAAGCCACAGCATACAATAAATATGTTTTGCTCCACAAACTATAAACTTTTATTCTTACATTATTTTACTCCTATTACCACTTGGCCAATCATTAAAAAATAGCCGATCTGTCAAACATTTTTAAAAATAGCGATCTACAAATTGTTATGTGTAGTGAGCTAGCATATCAGCAGTTTTGAACGGTTTTAAACATTTTCAAACAGTTTGAACATTTTAACCTGTAATGGCATGACCAAAACTGTGATACCAGGTTCAAGTCACCAGGTACAATAATAAGTACTCAATTATAGCTATGCACCCAAGATGCTTTTTCTTTTGGTTAAATGCACTGTACTTGTTAATACAGGGAATTTATGCCATTGTAATCCTGTAATCCCATCTACTGTACACAGGACAAAGCTCAGCTGCAGGTAGAGAGGAAAACAGCATTGGAAAGGCAAGCGTTAAGTACTACTTGAAGATATGAGTTTTCAGTTCATGGCAAATGGGATTGACTTCTTCATGAGAAAAATGTTTGATGACTTCTCTTATAACTGTTATGTCATTTGACATGTCAGCCAGAATCCAGTCTTACTTTTCTGTCCAGATATTGTACTGCTACATTTAGAGCAAATCCCTTTGATCAAAGCCTCGAACCAAGCCAACTGCTCTCTGGTTTGGATATGTCTGGCATAAGTGTTTGGTAATTATCTACCATACTGCTGTTAGCGGCACTGACAGCTTCCCTTTGTGTTGTGTAAGCCCTGCCGTTCCTTCCTGCCGTTAAGAGGAGTGTGCCGAATTCAACACTTTCAACTGGACTTAGTGACACAAGTTTGTTTTCATTTGTTTTCTCGTTGCTAATTGATGTCAACATGAGGTACTTCTGCCCCGACCCAGAGCATTTATAGCACAAGCTGTGAGAAAGTATATAAAGGCTCATACCACTTGGGGTCAGAGGCCACTGACAAACTATAGCATGGTTCAACAAGTCTGATGGTATAATATGTAATGTATACGTATGTACTTCCAGGTTCAACAAATAGTTCAAGCATAAATACAATTTCACTCATTCACACAGCTCTGTCAGTCATTTATATTAATGATTAATGAGACTCAAATCTTTTGTTTGTTTGAAACTCACTGAAGTGTAACAGCCTTACAGGGCCATGTCATCACCACAGACAGTATGTTTTTAAAAGCATTTAGACACATTGAGGCAATCCTCATCCTGCCCTGGAAAAACAAGCAACAGAGACTTGCAGACTGAGAAGGACATATATGCAGGCTAATTGAAAATTAAAGTAGGCCTATCACTCTTTACAAAGATTCTCATCCAGCGTGTTGAAATAGACTATTTGTATCTCCATTTGAGTACAGTCAGTGATCTACACTGTTTGGTTCCTTAGCGGTGTGCCGTGAGACAAATCCAGGTGTGCCTTGGGATTTTGTGACAACCACACATTTGTATTGCAATTTTTACAACTGTACAACAAGATATGAATTATCTATTGTCAGTACTTTGTGTGAAAATTCTTTTTAACCACTTTTAACCTGGTGTTGCCATTTTGTCATTAAAGGCTAAAACAAAAAAGAAGAATTTCCTTTTTTTCACCCAAAATGTCAAGAAATTTCAAAAATAGCCGATCCCTAAGCTCACAATGCGCTGCGATGTCATGCATTTTGAGCTTGTAGATTTCACAAAATCTGTGAAAGTATGAAATAGAGCTTAAGCTTAATGGTTAAACTTTTAATTTGGCATTAGTAAATAAAAACTAGAAAAAGTGCTCCTCGGAGCCAGGTCAGGTAGGTTATTGTGGCCTCCTGGTGGCGCTATAATAGGCCAATGTGAAAAGGGTGCCATTTCTTCTTAGGCCTTGCACGGCAATCGGACACTGCATTCATGATTTGAGGCATTTTGTTCAAAACATTTGTTTTGCTAAATTAGACCTGCTGGTGGCGCTATAACTCGCCAATGTTAAAAGGGTGACATTTGCTCCTCAACATAGTGAGAATGTGCGTGCAAAGTTTGACCGCAATCGGACGCTGCGTTCATGATTTGCGGCATTTTGTTCAAAACAAGCCACTACTGCAAACTTTAGATGTCAATTTTTTTCCTTGACCTCTAGGGAGTGCGCTTACAAAGTTTTACACAGATCGGTGCAGTTATAGGTAAAAACACAAATCGGCCTGTTATAGCGCCACCATGAGGCTGATTTGAAAATTTTCTGGCATTTCTTCCTGGGCATAGTGAAAATATGTGTGGAAAATTTCAAGGAAATTGCATGCTGTGTTCATGATTTGAGGCATTTTGTTCAAAACGGAGCACTTCTACAAACCTTGAAAGCCATTTTTAGCCAATCAGGATGGAATATGAAAAATCTGAAAGACACCGTTCGTTTAATGACTATAGAGATACTGTGTACCGATTTGCGGGATTTTTGGACAAAATCTGTAGGAGTACTGTCAAAAAATATGTTTTGCACAAATTGGCCTCCTGGTGGCGCTATAAAATGTCCATGTGAAACATTTGGGGCAGAGGTTCTGCTGTGGCATCCAGGGAGTGTGTGTGCACAGTTTCACTGCGAGCAAGCCAACGGTGCCGGAGATTAGCTGTCCACAGACAGAATGACGGACACACGGACGGACACACAGATGGACGGACGGACAGGGGGTAAAACATACTCTCTCGCCATGCCTTTCGGCCTGGCGGAGACAATAAATGTTTGCAGACTCAGTGATAAGACTGATGAGATATTTTAGAGGCTATTTTGCACTGTTATGAATACAGGTGTTTGACATGCCCTTTGGAGTGCCTTGGGCATCAAACAGGGTTAAGGTCTTTATAAACGTCTTTCTAGCTAAATATGTTTGGTGACTTCTGGCCTGTTGAAAAGTTGCAATAATAAGCGGTAATATATTTAAGCATAACATGGTATTTAAGCCACGATTAGTTTTGGTCTGCACAAGTAGTACGTGTAGAGTTCATAATTGTGTTTCCTCAGTTTACTTGGTTTTGTTGTTCTGATGTTTTTGTGGGGAAAACCCCTCCAGCCAGGTAAACAACACTGGTGCCATTTTGTCTGTCTGTCCCTTTTGTCAAACCATGTATCACTTCCTGGTTTTGGATTTGGCTGGGTAGGAAAAAAGAAGTGCCCTTAATTATAATTTCCAATTCATTTAAACACACATGCACCTCAGCTGTGGCAACCGAGAAACTGTTTGTGTGTGTGCGTGTGCGTGTGCGTGTGCGTGCGTGTGCGCGTGCGTGTGTGTGCGTGTGCTCACGCGCAGTGCACGCATGTGTGTGTGTGTGTGTGTGTGTGTGTGCGTGCATGTGTGCGTGCGTGCACATTACCATTGTGCTAGTGTAGAGCTATATTTGACCTGGGCTAAACCCATGATAGTGGGTTTTACAAACAGCTAAGACACATAGAACTTGTCCCTAAGCTGAGTCATGTTAAGAGCATGAATCCTTTTATTGGGGACTTTAAGAAATGAGAGGTAAATACATTCTCAATGTGAGGTTCTGTCTGAGCAATTTCTATTCAAATAAATTGTCTATGGCCCTTTAAACCTAGTACAAGGAGGAATATTCTTCATGTTATAATATGTTGTTGCTTGCTGAAAATAGCAGATCTACAAGCTACAAGTTTGGTGACTATCTTT